>NW_019174307.1:20957488-21410392 GCF_002260705.1 Seriola dumerili
CATGAGTTGTTAGAGTCAGATGAGAACTGCATTAACACAATGACAGGATATCTTTAGTAGTGAGTAAATACAGTAACGACATTTGATTACACAGATTTATCCTCAGCTCTGTCTGTCAGCCTCATTGTCTGAACATTTTTACCTGTCTGAGTTGTTGAAGGACTTGGGTCGACAGGTTTGATGGGTTTAAAGTTGACATAGATTTTGTCCATCGCTCTGAATGTCCAGCCTTCTCAGAGAATGACAGCTCTGCAGCACAGTTCATGTAAATGATTGAAGTTTTGTTTTTTTCTATTTCTCACCTTCAACTTGTGAGGAAGTCATGAATATTAAAATTTTTTCAGTGACAATTCACCTTTTAAAGCAACATTATTATCAGATAAACTAAATTACATCACATTTACAAAGGACTAAATCTCCATCTGTCTATCTATCATGTGTTTTAGGACATTATTTAATAATAAATGAAAAACTGTGATTACATAATGGATACCAACAATGTGGAAGGAAACATAATTATTGGACTGGACCAACTGCATGTGCTCAACATTTAACGAAGACACCCCTAATCTTAGTTACATATGAAGTGTTGCATACTACATCCTCCTTTCTCAACATGAAAGTCACACTTCACTGGCGATATGTCTCAGTAACTGCATCACATCAGTCTGAGTGCACAGCACTACACATTACACAATGACACCACACCAGCACCACCCTCTGTTCACATATATAATGTTACTCTGCTACAAAGATAATAGGCAGCTACAGTCTGAGTAAGTAAGTCAACCAGAAATTTGATGGCAAAATTATATATTATAAAGGAATTTTCTTATTTACAACAGTCTAATATGATCTTCTACAAATGATGTTTGTATACAACTAGTCTACATTTGTAAAATACAGTTTGGAGAGGAACATGATAGTTGGAGGTGGAGGGTCTGTGGAAGTACAACGCCTTTTGTCCTTTACAGACAACAGTTATAATTCACTTGGCCACAAGAGGTCCCTGTTAGATACATAGAAACCTGCTGTAGGTTGTAGGCATTAGAAAAAACAGACACTGCCATTAGCTGATAAAAATAATTCTGTTGAAGTGATTGTTGAATGCTTTATTCTGTGTGTTCAAGTATAGAAGGATAAGCATATCTATGGTTTTCCAAATACCCTGACATGACTGTGTGCCTTCACCTCAGCTGGAAGTTTAGAGCGGCTGCTAAACTTAACTGGTCAAAGTAACAACTAACGATTCAGAAAATAACAAAGTAAAATATTCATTTCCTTCTGTAAATCCAGTGGTTTTCTGTTTTCTTGGAACATGCAAAGAGCAGCAACCTGCGGTGGGAAGGTAAATACCGACAGCTGTTGATTCTGATGCAAACTTGTTTTAACACCACATGTTAAGTCTGTATGTTTAAGTTTTTTGTTCAGTTTTAAGGTTTTGATCAGGTAAGTACATCGCTTGTTGCAGGTTTACATATCCTCAATTATATTTCAGATTTAACTACTGTCAGTTATTTACACTAAACATTAAAAGGTCCCATATCGTATAACATTATGTCATTTGACAATTTGTTGATTGATAGATTTTATAATTTTCTCAACAGCAAGCATTTCCTGAACACAATTTTCAGCAATGTGTCACATGATGATGTTTAAAGGATAATGAAAAAATTTTATTGCCTAATTAGGCAATTAAGTATGATATTTAATTATGACCTGTTGTTTGGCTTACCTTCATGGAGTTTATAGACTCACAATGCAAACCAAGAGTCAAGTAACAAACACAGAATTTACTGAATTACGAGTGTCATCACTGTGTAGGAGCAGCTTTCAAACAAAACACTTGAACCAGAGTGATGGACTTTCAAACAGTTTTCAGCTTTCAATAAATCTTTATTAGAAACACAAACTGAATGTCTGTTGTACCCTTCAAGATACAGATATCTTTATGAAGTTCTTCTGCCATGAGGGGTGAGCATCTAATTTAAAAGTTACAGAGAGCTTTAAAAGGGCAGAGCTACACTGGCTCAGATTGGTCAACACAATGCAAAAGCCATAACACAAATACAAAAGTGTTGTGGCATTCATGTTGTTGATTTGCAGTCAGGTTGTTGCTTTTATATTTGTGTTGTGGCTTTTGTATTTGTGTCGTGGCTTTTGTATTTGTGTCGTGGCTTTTGTATTTGTGTCGTGGCTTTTGCATTTGTATTGTGGCTTTTGTATTTGTATTGTGTCTTTTGCATTTTTTTATTGTGGCTTTTGTATTTGTGTTGTGTCTTTTGTATTTGTATTGTGGCTTTTGTATTTGTGTTGTGGCTTTTGTATTTTTGTTGTGTCTTTTGCATTTATATTGTGGCTTTTGTATTTGTATTGTGGCTTTTGTATTTGTGTTGTGTTTTTTGCATTTATATTGTGGCTTTTGTATTTGTGTTGTGTCTTTTGTATTTGTGTTGTTGCTTTTGCATCGTGTTAAACTGTGGGCCAAAGACTATGAGCAGTGGGATATTGTCAATGTAAATGACACAGTTTCAGATGCCTGGCAGAAACTTTCAGTTGTGTACTTCCACTTGTTGAATGATCAGGATCTTGCATCAATAACTAATCAAACATATACATTACACTTATGATTAAAGTGGAGAAGAAGGAAGAGGATCCTCACACTGGTGCAGAGAGGTTTACACAGAAATGTTCTTCAACAATGCCAAACTTTGATGAGAAAGAAATAGTAATACATGAGTCTCTCTCTTTCACACACACAAATATAAACGGACACTCAATACCAAAGGTCTTTGTAAAAGCATGGATGGAGATTACACACCAGCGCTAAGCCATTTTCTCACAGATCCATTTCATAGAAGCAGTACATGACCGATCGTTCCAGTTTTTGTCAGAATCCTTGCTAGTGTATATATGTGCACAGTCTTCTTCCCCCCACTGCGGATCTCCACCACCATTATCAGGCTGCTTTTCACACCAGTAACTAGAATGTTAAAGAACAAGAGCATGACAACAACATTAACCTCTTACAAGAACAGAGTCTCATTCGACAAACGCTTTTATCCAAAGTGATTTACAAGTGAGCAGGGTCGAGTGAGGGCTTTATGAGCAGAGGAGTTACCTGAGCCCGTTTGAATGTGTTTGGAAATGTTCCTGAAGACATTCAAGCATTTGCCACAAAACAGATTTTTTTTTTTTGCCCATGATTTGCAATGGATTTTGAAGCCACAGAAAATCATACATTGCTAAATAGGGCACTGACAACATATATATTATTGTTTGATTTGAAGGAGTTGTTCTTACACTAAATACAAAGACATACAGGATCCTAACCAGTCATTGCTTTGGATAAGACATCAGTCAGAGAAGCAAATCAAATTTGGTTACAAGTTCAAATTTGGTATATATATATATAATTATATAAAATTACATAAACATACAGGTATTTTAGTCTTACTACACACATATACAGCAAGCGCTCTCCAAAACCACTCAGTAGAAAATCATTCAAGTCTGACCTTTGAGTCAATGGAGTTCCATCAATCCATTTCCAGGTCCCCTCCTTGTCCCTGTCAGTCAAACCAATCCACCAAAACTCTTCTACCGCAGCAAATTCATCAAGGAATGTCTGTTTCAAGCCAAAAAGAACAAACAAACAAACACAAAAAACAAGATCAGTGATATGAAACCACTGCGCTCATTTAATCCTCTAAATGTGTTTACCAAACCACGGTGCAGGAACTCTGGTAGAGACAGGAGATCAATGCGACACATGCTGGTGTCCGACTTTACTTTAGTCGCTGCTAAATGTGGATCTGTCTCGACCTCACTCTGTTCCTTAGTTCCTTCATTCTGCCTTCACTCGAGCCCTCATGTGAACAATGCATAAGTGTCGCTACTGCATGGGCTGCACTGAAGGGGGTTCCTTTGGGAGACATTTGTGCCGTAGCATCATGGACAACACCATGTACCTTTACAAAACTTTACAGAGTGGATGTGACCTGTTCAGAAACAGTAGGCTCTTTTGTTCTAATGTTTGTTGCCCAGAGAGGTTCGGACATTTAGATTCTGCCGTTCCTTTAAGACCTTTTTGGTATGAGTCCTCCTATTTAGATCGTAGCGACGGTCAATCTTCGGTCTCACAGATCCATAATTACATTCATAACTTTCACCAGAAAAGGAATTGAATTTCATTGAACTCTGCACAAAATGATAAAAAAATCTTAAAAATGCCTGTCGTTCTTGTTGACTGATGTCCAAATATGGGACATTTCCACAGATTTTCCACAGAATTTTTAACTGATACAAAGATATTCTACTGATCGAATGCATACAACATTCATTCATTCATTTTCAACCGCTTATCCTCTAGTAGGGTCGCGGGGGGGGCTGGAGCCTATCCCAGCAACCTTTCGGGCGAGAGGCGGGGTACACCCTGGACAGGTCGCCAGTCCATCGCAGGGCAAACACACAGAGACAGACAACCATCCACTCTCACATTCACACCTATGGTCAATTTAGAGTATTCAATCAGCCTAGTCCCCATTTGCATGTCTTTGGACTGTGGGAGGAAGCCAGAGTACCCGGAGAGAACCCACAAAGGAGAACATGCAAACTCCACACAGAAAGACAGACAGACTCGGACCCGGAACCTTCTTGCTGTGAGGCGACAGCGCTAACCACTGTACCACCGTGCCGCCATGCATACAACATTATATACGATATTAAAACACAGTGGAAGGCTAAAGCAATGTTAGCTAGCTTGCTAAAGATGATACACATGGAAAAGGTGTCATGAATTCTTGTTGGAAAACCAGCAAAAGATGGTACAGAAAAGCAAAAGTGCATTCAGAGAGTTTGACGTTTTATTGTTTAATATCAGCAGGTTGAGTTGAATTTCACAGATCTGTTAAAAAAGTAGACACAGATACACATAAACATACAAATATACACACAGTACCTGCTCTTCAAGACTGTCTATGACCACCAGATCTGCTCCTCTGGCTCTGCAGTCCTCTCTGCCTTTTTCCCAAGAACCAGACTGAGTGGAGAGGAGATAACAGGAACCGTTGAACATCCTCCATCCTGCAGGACACGTTTTCTCTGTAAGATGAGTCAAATAAAAGAAATATGTGTCCAATATGTCAATACTCACAGTTCCTCATTTGAAGGTGTTGTAACGCTCAAAGGTCAAACTCATGCTGCTTCTTCTAATGACTCCTCACTGTCTACTTTTAGTCCAGTTATTAACTTAACACACACATGATGCACATTAGAACAATAAAAAGGTTCCTGGGAAATGAAAATAGTGTAACTTGGATATCACAATTTGCATCATCATTAAGTAGATCACAGTCTTTACACTGTAGAACTGAGGATCCGTATCAGGCTTCATAGATATAAAGAGACAGCTGTGCAGAAACCACACCGGCAAACACTCACTCTGTTTGGACAAACTCTGAAGCCTCTTCAGCTCTTTAGTCATTTCAGTGAGACTGATATTCAGCTGGTCTCTCTCTTCAGTCAGGGAGGAGAGTTTGATGTCACTGGCCTGAAGACACTCAGTCAGGTTGGCTTCTCCAGCGGAGAGTTCTGCATTTGAATTTTTATGGTCTGAAATAAATCAAGAGACGCCTTAATGTTTATTAGAAGATCACAGAACCAGACACAAAAGAATCCTATTGGGTACATGCTCGTTAGATTAAAAGATGGTCTGGATGTGTGAATTTCCTCTTATGTACTTCGTTTTCTTAGTTCCTCATTTCACAGTAGATATAAGAAAAACAATGACTTCGAAGAAATGCCACCCTTTTAATGCAGGAGTAATATATATATACGTATGTAGATGGATGTAGATGGATGTCGTTTGTTGCCTTGTACCAATAAAAACTTGAATACACAAAAGAGACTTGTTTACTTAACACAAGATACAAAGCTCTACTTACACAGATTTGCTGTTTTAACTGCTTGAATATGCATATCTACTACCTTGGTAAAAATTCCTATTTTTTAAAATCAGTATTTAACTTTTTATATGACACTTTTCACTTAAAGGTTCCATATTATATAAAGTGAGATTTCCATGTTTTGTTTGATTATAGATCAGGTCTAGGTTCTATATTAATACTGTGAAAGTATCAAAGCCTCAGTCCACAGAGAAACACACACAGCCTGTATTCAGAAACTGAGCCTTAAAACCAGCCGTCAGGACTTCTGTAACTTTGTGATGTCACAACGAAGCAGCAATTAAGAGTACATGAAGGGGGCAATAAGAGCGTAAAAGGCAGGGCAACACAACATGAAACCAGACTCACAGTGCACACTGAGGACAACGAGCCCAGTCAGCAGGAAAACACTCAGCAGACTCAGAGAGACAACAACAGCTCCATGAAATCTCCTCTCAGAGCTCCTGGGACCTGAACAGAGAAAAGACCAGTGAGTAAACACAGTAACAACAGATGATTACACAGATTTATTCTCAGTCTCATTGTCTGAATGTTTTTACCTGTCTGACTTATTGAAGGTTTGATGTCTTCAACGTTGACATAGATTTCCTCCATCGCTCGTAATGCGTCCAGCTTTCTCAGAGAGTGACAGCTCTGAATCATGACACATTCTCACTAACTCAGGCGGAAGTCACAAAGGCGCAAAGAGGTTTGTGCAACAATTCTCATCCACAGCCTTTGAAAGCAACATTATTATCAAACATCTATCTACGCAGAAGAGCGGTCAATGAAAATCAGCTGTGTAAGAACAAGAAGCTTCATTTTAGCAGCTGGTAGAGCCAATACGCTGGAAGATAAGAAGCCAGTAACATAGGAGGGGATTAGAAGAAAATAAAATAAAACAATAAAAATGTTATTTATGGCAGCACTAATGAGTTTTCAATTAATACTACTACGACTAACGAGGACGCTGTTCCACTATGAACAACTCTATAAGAAAGGTACAAACAGTGGCATTTTGAACGAGGTGTAACTTCAGCACCTGAGCTCGTTAGGCGTTACAGGTGGAGAGTCCGTAGCCGAGTCAAGCCCATTCATTGGTCAGCTCCAAGAATCAAAAACAGTCATTCACAAACACAGGTGGATGGATATCAGATTGTTACACATTAATTCCTACTATTCCTTCATATAGACTGAATAAATTGAATTTTATACTTTGAAGTAAAGTATAACCACAGAAATAAATAATCTAAACAAAAACTAATTTTCATATTGTAAACAGAGCAGCATACATTTCAAGTCTGGTCTATCTGAAATAAAGTGGTCCTGGTTTGTGGTTGGCTTGGATGGTTAGAGGGGTGGCTGACACAAGCTGGAACAGGAATTATAACAGAGACACTGATAAATATATTACATCTATTCATTGGAAGAGATTTTGGAGACTGGTTCATACCGTATACTGGCACTCATCATAGCCACTCAGAGGGCTGAAGGCTGGGATCTGCGGCACTAGTTTGGTCCTAATTTCAGCACAAGGTGACGTGGAGAGCCTGGAAGAAGAGAGCGTGACACCGTTTGGACACTTGCGTGGTAAATAAGAGACGTATAAACCTCTGAACCACATCAGTGAGCTGCACTCACCAGAGGGAACTGCAGGAAGCATGGTAAGGAGCAGGGGCGGCAGATGAAGAGCAGAGGCCAACAGCAGAGTCGTCATGGTGACGACGGAGCAGGAGAGCAGTGGTGCTGGCGAGCGCTCGCTGGCTGTTCGCTCAGTGGAGTGAGAACTTCTGTTGTTCAATCTGAGTTCGGGGCCACAAGCTTCATAGAGACTTATCATGAGGGCCGGTGAAGATGCCTGAAATTGATTTGGTCGAGGGCGCGACTTCTCAGTTTTGTGCTGACTGGCTGTTTGTTGGTGTTTCTTTACACAATGAATATCCTTTATATTTTTTAATGGTGGACCAAGCAAATCACATGTTGGTTCATCTACAGCATTTCCTCTGGGTTACGTCCCCTGTCTTTTTTTTTCTGGGGATCTTACGCAACCTTTGGGGAGACAGAAATCTACAAGAAATAATTTCATTTAAATTTGATTCCAGTATTTTTAAACTTACTGTATTTAAACATGGTCAAGCAATCAATAAGACTTTATTAGTACTGCACTTTTCATACAAAACGTGACACAAACTGCTTTACAGAATAAAAACTTTTACTCTTATTCTTCTTATTTATTCCCCCCATCTCCAGCCATGCACAGAGCAATAAAGGACTATGTTTTATATAAAGAAAATGAAAAAAATACAATAGGAACAAGAACTGAAGAAATGTGAATGTCATGAATTTGCACTGAGGAAATACAAAATAATAAACAAAAGGAATCTGCATGTTCATTTTAATTTTGTGCAGTCATCCTATATAAGTGGATGACGACCAAACACTGGGCTGTGTGTTGAAGTTTAGCCTTTGAGGAAGTTTCAGATGAGCTAGAATAGCTTATCTACCATCAGCTGCTCACTTCCATTTAAACATCATCCTCTTGTGCACAGAAACAGAAAGCTTAAACAGGAAACGCACAATTTCTCACAGAACTACAAATATTTTATGAGAAAAAAAAACATAATCCAAACACTGAATTCAAAAAGTTATCTACTTGTCAAATGCACCAAATTAGAAGCAGTTTTCAGTTTAATGCCCAAATTCATCTTGCAGCAAGTTAAGAGAGAAGACGCGCAGAACTTCCTCGGAGTGCGACATGTCATATGAAGCCACAGTGTGAACCGAAACTGTTGTGGATCGGCTGTAAACCAATCCTGATGACGTAAGAGAAAATGTTCGTGCCAAATCATTTTGAAGGTGTTACGGCCTCCAACACTCTCTCACGGACGTTCAAGGAATGTCGCGCTGCACCGTGGCAGGTCCAGCCAAAAACATTACTTTGGATAATTATGTATGTTTTCTTTTTGTTATTCTTTATTATCCTAAAGCTGCAATGTTAGAAAGTGAAAAGTCTGACATTGGAATATATACAGTATAGTCTTCAGCAGAGTCAAACACATACGCAGAGCTACGTTTTTTAACAAACATACAAGAGCAGTCTTTACTAAAAAAGCTTTGCTTTATCAAAGCTCACACTTTAAAAGCATATTTAACAGTGTCATGCCATTTCTTCACAGATCCACCGCAAGAGAGAACCACACAACAGATCATTCCAATGTGCGCTCTCATCATGTGTGAGATGTGCGCTCCCATCATGTCCGAGATGTGCGCAGTCCTCCTCACCCCACTTTGGGTCTCCACCACCATTATCAGGCTGCTTTACTGCCCAGTACCTGGGAGGTCAGGGAACAAGAGCATCATGGCACTGTTCATCTTGTACAGGCAAACCTCACAGACGTTTAACACTGATTTTTATTGGGATCCATACAGGTGTAAATAGCCGAATAGCTGCCGCATGACTATTTTCACCCAGGTGCAAACAGACACTGTTGTTTTTATTAGTCTTGTGTTATATCTGGTTGCCAGCTGTGTTTGTCTGATTATGAATGTTTTTTTTGTTCTCAGGTCTCTCATGAAAAATAGATCTCATTCTCCTGATTAAAGTAAAAATAAAATAAATATAAATTTTGTTTGTCACATGTTGTAACTGTCCATCCAGATCATCTTGTACCCTTTTTGTTTCTTTACATTACTTGTGTCAATAAAGTAAAAACAGTCTCACGTCAGGTTCAGTGGAGTTCCATCCACCCATTTCCAGACCCCCTCCTCCTCTCTGTCACTCAAACCGATCCAAGTTTCGGACGTAGAGATGAATCCAGAAAGAAATGTCTGGTAAACATAAAGAAACCATATTATACAGTGTTTGAGTTTAACCCCACACACACACACACACACACACACGCACACACACACACAGTACCTGCTCCTCAGGACTGTCTATGATCACCAGATCTGCTCCTCTGGCTCTGCAGTCCTCTCTGGCTTTTTCCCAAGAACCAGACTGAGTGGAGAGGAAATAACAGGTACAACTGAACATCCTCCATCCTGCAGGACACGTTTTCTCTGCAGAAGAGACACAACAAGAGGCATTTCAAAGATCAAAAACACTTCTGGCTGTGAAGATAATTCTGCTGATGTCAGTGTTTTCAATGAGAGACTTTTTAACGCCACAAATAATGATGCTCGTTTGGTTGGTATGACTTTGTTGGATAGTTTCAGCTTTTACTGGAACCACCAGCAACAACAAAGAAAATCCACAGGAATCGATAAAGAATCGGATCGACAAGCAGAATCAATAATGGCATCATTATCAATAAAGTCTTATCAATTCCCATCCCTTGTCATCATGGATAAACCTCCTGAGGAAGAATCGCCATGGCGATACTTAAGCAGGTATTAGCTTCCCAAACTGGCTAAGCAAGTGATAGATAGCAGTCAGCAGTTTGGCAATTTGACATTCAGTATAAAAACTGTAGCATCTGTCCTCCTTGAAGAGCGTAAAACAATGTAGAGACTAGATTTTCATCATTAACTTAAATCAGAGAATGCACGGTGCCAGAACTGAATTTCTGAGTTAAAAACGTTTGATTTATACATCCCAGACAGCAGTAAGGACTCACTGCGTTTGGACAATCTCTGAAGCCTGTCCCGATCTTTGGTGGTTTCAGTGAGCATGGCTTTCAGCAGGTCTCTCTCTTCAGTCAGGGATGAGAACTTGTCATCACTGATCCGGAGACGCTCAGTCAGGTTGGCTTTGACAGTGGAGAGCTCTGCAGCCGAATCATGCACTGAACCACAAGATACAAAGACACACCTGCATTCATGTCACACAGTTACTGCATTTCACAAGATCACATATTTCCTTATTTTGCCCCGTGATTATGAAAGATGATCACAAGTCAACTAAAGGTTCATGCTTAAATTTACATTTACTCATTTGGCAGACAGTGAGGCAATAAGGAAAGTGAGGTTAAATGCTGAAATGAGAATCTGCACCAAAACAATTCTGTCTTTTTTTGTTTTGATTTAGTTGTTTGGATTCGTTTTGAAAAATGTGAGAAAACTGAGGTAGGGGGTGAATAGAAAAAAAAGAGAGCAGAATAAACATCCTATAATCATGAATTCACTTTGACTTCTAACTTCTTCTTTTTTTGGTGGTGCTCAGACAGATCTAAAAAGTCTGTTAAAAATGACAATCAGCAAAAAAAAAAGTCACGAAAGAACAATAGATCACAGAAGAGCCAGAATGGCAAAAAGACATTGTGGTGAAACAGGTGCATCTCTCAGAGTAAACCAGACTCACAGTGGACACCGAGGCCGATGAGCCCAGCCAGCAGGAGAACACTCAGCAGACTCAGAGAGACAACAACAGCTCCATGAAATCTCCTCTCAGAGCTCCTGGGACCTGAACAGAGAAAAGACCAGTGAGTAAACACAGTAACAACAGATGATTACACAGATTTATTCTCAGTCTCATTGTCTGAATGTTTTTACCTGTCTGACTTATTGAAGGTTTGATGTCTTCAACGTTGACATAGATTTCCTCCATCGCTCGTAATGCGTCCAGCTTTCTCAGAGAGTGACAGCTCTGAATCATGACACATTCTCACTAACTCAGGCGGAAGTCACAAAGGCGCAAAGAGGTTTGTGCAACAATTCTCATCCACAGCCTTTGAAAGCAACATTATTATCAAACATCTATCTACGCAGAAGAGCGGTCAATGAAAATCAGCTGTGTAAGAACAAGAAGCTTCATTTTAGCAGCTGGTAGAGCCAATACGCTGGAAGATAAGAAGCCAGTAACATAGGAGGGGATTAGAAGAAAATAAAATAAAACAATAAAAATGTTATTTATGGCAGCACTAATGAGTTTTCAATTAATACTACTACGACTAACGAGGACGCTGTTCCACTATGAACAACTCTATAAGAAAGGTACAAACAGTGGCATTTTGAACGAGGTGTAACTTCAGCACCTGAGCTCGTTAGGCGTTACAGGTGGAGAGTCCGTAGCCGAGTCAAGCCCGTTCATTGGTCAGCTCCAAGAATCAAAAACAGTCATTCACAAACACAGGTGGATGGAAATCAGATCGTTACACATTAATTCCTACTATTCCTTCATATAGACTGAATAAATTGAATTTTATACTTTGAAGTAAAGTATAACCACAGAAATAAATAATCTAAACAAAAACTAATTTTCATATTGTAAACAGAGCAGCATACATTTCAAGTCTGGTCTATCTGAAATAAAGTGGTCCTGGTTTGTGGTTGGCTTGGATGGTTAGAGGGGTGGCTGACACAAGCTGGAACAGGAATTATAACAGAGACACTGATAAATATATTACATCTATTCATTGGAAGAGATTTTGGAGACTGGTTCATACCGTATACTGGCACTCATCATAGCCACTCAGAGGGCTGAAGGCTGGGATCTGCGGCACTAGTTTGGTCCTAATTTCAGCACAAGGTGACGTGGAGAGCCTGGAAGAAGAGAGCGTGACACCGTTTGGACACTTGCGTGGTAAATAAGAGACGTATAAACCTCTGAACCACATCAGTGAGCTGCACTCACCAGAGGGAACTGCAGGAAGCATGGTAAGGAGCAGGGGCGGCAGATGAAGAGCAGAGGCCAACAGCAGAGTCGTCATGGTGACGACGGAGCAGGAGAGCAGTGGTGCTGGCGAGCGCTCGCTGGCTGTTCGCTCAGTGGAGTGAGAACTTCTGTTGTTCAATCTGAGTTCGGGGCCACAAGCTTCATAGAGACTTATCATGAGGGCCGGTGAAGATGCCTGAAATTGATTTGGTCGAGGGCGCGACTTCTCAGTTTTGTGCTGACTGGCTGTTTGTTGGTGTTTCTTTACACAATGAATATCCTTTATATTTTTTAATGGTGGACCAAGCAAATCACATGTTGGTTCATCTACAGCATTTCCTCTGGGTTACGTCCCCTGTCTTTTTTTTTCTGGGGATCTTACGCAACCTTTGGGGAGACAGAAATCTACAAGAAATAATTTCATTTAAATTTGATTCCAGTATTTTTAAACTTACTGTATTTAAACATGGTCAAGCAATCAATAAGACTTTATTAGTACTGCACTTTTCATACAAAACGTGACACAAACTGCTTTACAGAATAAAAACTTTTACTCTTATTCTTCTTATTTATTCCCCCCATCTCCAGCCATGCACAGAGCAATAAAGGACTATGTTTTATATAAAGAAAATGAAAAAAATACAATAGGAACAAGAACTGAAGAAATGTGAATGTCATGAATTTGCACTGAGGAAATACAAAATAATAAACAAAAGGAATCTGCATGTTCATTTTAATTTTGTGCAGTCATCCTATATAAGTGGATGACGACCAAACACTGGGCTGTGTGTTGAAGTTTAGCCTTTCAGGAAGTTTCAGATGAGCTAGAATAGCTTATCTACCATCAGCTGCTCACTTCCATTTAAACATCGTCCTCTTGTGCACAGAAACAGAAAGCTTAAACAGGAAACGCACAATTTCTCACAGAACTACAAATATTTTATGAGAAAAAAAAACATAATCCAAACACTGAATTCAAAAAGTTATCTACTTGTCAAATGCACCAAATTAGAAGCAGTTTTCAGTTTAATGCCCAAATTCATCTTGCAGCAAGTTAAGAGAGAAGACGCGCAGAACTTCCTCGGAGTGCGACATGTCATATGAAGCCACAGTGTGAACCGAAACTGTTGTGGATCGGCTGTAAACCAATCCTGATGACGTAAGAGAAAATGTTCGTGCCAAATCATTTTGAAGGTGTTACGGCCTCCAACACTCTCTCACGGACGTTCAAGGAATGTCGCGCTGCACCGTGGCAGGTCCAGCCAAAAACATTACTTTGGATAATTATGTATGTTTTCTTTTTGTTATTCTTTATTATCCTAAAGCTGCAATGTTAGAAAGTGAAAAGTCTGACATTGGAATATATACAGTATAGTCTTCAGCAGAGTCAAACACATACGCAGAGCTACGTTTTTTAACAAACATACAAGAGCAGTCTTTACTAAAAAAGCTTTGCTTTATCAAAGCTCACACTTTAAAAGCATATTTAACAGTGTCATGCCATTTCTTCACAGATCCACCGCAAGCGAGAACCACACGACAGATCATTCCAATGTGCGCTCTCATCATGTGTGAGATGTGCGCTCCCATCATGTCCGAGATGTGCGCAGTCCTCCTCACCCCACTTTGGGTCTCCACCACCATTATCAGGCTGCTTTACTGCCCAGTACCTGGGAGGTCAGGGAACAAGAGCATCATGGCACTGTTCATCTTGTACAGGCAAACCTCACAGACGTTTAACACTGATTTTTATTGGGATCCATACAGGTGTAAATAGCCGAATAGCTGCCGCATGACTATTTTCACCCAGGTGCAAACAGACACTGTTGTTTTTATTAGTCTTGTGTTATATCTGGTTGCCAGCTGTGTTTGTCTGATTATGAATGTTTTTTTTGTTCTCAGGTCTCTCATGAAAAATAGATCTCATTCTCCTGATTAAAGTAAAAATAAAATAAATATAAATTTTGTTTGTCACATGTTGTAACTGTCCATCCAGATCATCTTGTACCCTTTTTGTTTCTTTACATTACTTGTGTCAATAAAGTAAAAACAGTCTCACGTCAGGTTCAGTGGAGTTCCATCCACCCATTTCCAGACCCCCTCCTCCTCTCTGTCACTCAAACCGATCCAAGTGAATGTAGAGATGAATCCAGAAAGAAACGTCTGGTAAATATAAAGAAACCATATTATACAGTGTTTGAGTTTAACCACACACACACACACACACACACACACACACACACACACACAGTACCTGCTCCTCAGGACTGTCTATGATCACCAGATCTGCTCCTCTGGCTCTGCAGTCCTCTCTGGCTTTTTCCCAAGAACCAGACTGAGTGGAGAGGAAATAACAGGTACAACTGAACATCCTCCATCCTGCAGGACACGTTTTCTCTGCAGAAGAGACACAACAAGAGGCATTTCAAAGATCAAAAACACTTCTGGCTGTGAAGATAATTCTGCTGATGTCAGTGTTTTCAATGAGAGACTTTTTAACGCCACAAATAATGATGCTCGTTTGGTTGGTATGACTTTGTTGGATAGTTTCAGCTTTTACTGGAACCACCAGCAACAACAAAGAAAATCCACAGGAATCGATAAAGAATCGGATCGACAAGCAGAATCAATAATGGCATCATTATCAATAAAGTCTTATCAATTCCCATCCCTTGTCATCATGGATAAACCTCCTGAGGAAGAATCGCCATGGCGATACTTAAGCAGGTATTAGCTTCCCAAACTGGCTAAGCAAGTGATAGATAGCAGTCAGCAGTTTGGCAATTTGACATTCAGTATAAAAACTGTAGAATCTGTCCTCCTTGAAGAGCGTAAAACAATGTAGAGACTAGATTTTCATCATTAACTTAAATCAGAGAATGCACGGTGCCAGAACTGAATTTCTGAGTTAAAAACGTTTGATTTATACATCCCAGACAGCAGTAAGGACTCACTGTGTTTGGACAATCTCTGAAGCCTGTCCCGATCTTTGGTGGTTTCAGCGAGCCTGGCTTTCAGCAGGTCTCTCTCTTCAGTCAGGGATGAGAACTTGTCATCACTGATCCGGATATGCTCAGTCAGGTTGGCTTTGACAGTGGAGAGCTCTGCAGCCGAATCATGCACTGAACCACAAGATACAAAGACACACCTGCATTCATGTCACACAGTTACTGCATTTCACAAGATCACATATTTCCTTATTTTGCCCCGTGATTATGAAAGATGATCACAAGTCAACTAAAGGTTCATGCTTAAATTTACATTTACTCATTTGGCAGACAGTGAGGCAATAAGGAAAGTGAGGTTAAATGCTGAAATGAGAATCTGCACCAAAACAATTCTGTCTTTTTTTGTTTTGATTTAGTTGTTTGGATTCGTTTTGAAGATTGTGAGAAAACTGAGGTAGGGGGTGAATAGAAAAAAAAAGAGAGCAGAATAAACATCCTATAATCATGAATTCACTTTGACTTTTAACTTCTTCTTTTTTTGGTGGTGCTCAGACAGATCTAAAAAGTCTGTTAAAAGGACAATAAGCAAAAAAAAAAGTCACGAAAGAACAATAGATCACAGAAGAGCCAGAATGGCAAAAAGACATTGTGGTGAAACAGGTGCATCTCTCAGAGTAAACCAGACTCACAGTGGACACAGAGGACAACGAGCCCAGCCAGCAGGAGAACACTCAGCAGACTCACAGAGACAACAACAGCTCCATGAAATCTCCTCTCAGAGCTCCTGGGACCTGAACAGAGAAAAGACCAGTGAGTAAATACAGTAACAACAGATGATTACACAGATTTATTCTCAAATCTGACTGACTGACAATTATTACCTGGCTGATTTGATAAAATTCTTGACTCTCGACTCTCATGCTTTGCATTGATGTAGATTTCCTCCATTGATACCGACTACACAAGGATCAGCTGCAGCACGAGATATCCTGCATGTAAATGACTAAACTCTTGTTGGATTCAGTATTTCCTCTGAAGTTCTGAGGAAGTGACAGGTGGTAAAAAAAAAAAAAAGAAATAGATAAAAACCGTTCCACAGCTTAAAACGGTGTAGTAGTTTAAAGATTATTCTTGAGACAGTCTTGCCAATTCAGAGTATAGTTCATTTAAACAAGCGCTGGATGACAAAGTATCTGCTGACAGTTGCTCCCCGAGTGTCTCCAATTCATACCTTTTGTGGAGTGGATCAAAGAATTTCTGATCCCTGCGTAATATGATTATCAAGTTCTTAGGAAGCAGTCCCTCTCTCAATAACTATGCTTCACAATCTCTGGCCCCTCTCCCAGAACTCTTATCCTGGTCATCATAAGCTGACTTCTGGACCGCAGAGTTAACACATTCCTAGTCACACCTCTATCACTGTTTCCACAGAACTTGGAAGAAACACGAGTATATGCTGTAATACTAAGCACATGAACGTATAAGATTAGAGTACAATCTAAGTGCATAAGATATACAGTGCTGCTTGAAAGTATGTGAACCCCTTGAGCAGTTCAGATGTTTCTGTTGTTTACCATGATTTTATTTTATCATCACCAGTTTTTATGTATGAAATGTCAGATATATGTTTCATCAATTGCTTGTACTTTTTTAGTGGAACTTGTTTAAGTAGCCCAAAAACTACATGAAACATGGAATTAGTGCATGTGCAAAAGTAAGTGAATCCCCAGCTGCATTGGTTAAGTCAAGCAGGTAACAGACTCAGGTGAAATACATTTGAGTGCTTAATTAATCATTTCAGTAGACCAATGAAATGAGACATCCTTGGGAAAGGGATTGGCCTGCACTAATTAAAAGAGAGAGGAAACCAACCAAACCAACTTGGTCCCATACACATCAACAATGCAAAGAGGAAAGGAGATATCCGAGGACATGAAGAAGAGGGTAGTGACAGCCCATCAGTCTGGGGACGGATATAAGACCATCTCCAAAAGATTCCAGCTCAATCCATCGACTGTAAGACAAATAATTTACAAATGGAGGGCCTTCAACATGACAGCAACTCTGCCTAGAAGTGGGCGCCCATCAAAACTATCACCCAGAGCCACCAGAAAAATAATAAATCAGGTAAAGGCCAACCCACACATCACCTCTACAGAGTTGCAGACCTCTCTGGTAGCATCTGGGACAAATGTGCATGCGTCTACGATCAGACGAAAATTGAATAGCCATGGCATTCATGGGAGGGTTGCTAGAAGGAAGCCTCTGCTCTCAAAAAAGAACAAAGCTGCCCGTTTCAACTTTGCCAAAGAGCACTTAGACAAACCAGAGGCCTTCTGGGAGTCCATTCTCTGGACAGATGAATCTAAAGTAGAGTTATTTGGTCACAATCAAAACCGCCATGTTTGGAGAAAAGCCAACACTGCAAATGAAGAAAAGAACCTCCTCCCTACAGTGAAGCATGGTGGTGGAAATGTGAAGATCTGGGGCTGCTTCTCTGCTTCTGGAACTGGGCGACTCCATATTATCCAGGGAACCATGAATTCTCAGGCATATCAACAAATTCTTGACCAGAATCTCCTGCCATCAGTCAAACAGTTGAAGCTGGAACGAAAATGGATTATGCAACAAGACAATGACCCGAAGCATTCCAGCAAAACTACAAAGGAATGGCTTCAGAGAAAGAGGATTCGTACTCTGGATTGGCCCAGTCAAAGTCCAGATCTAAATCCTATTGAAATGTTGTGGCGAGACCTGAAGAAGATGGTACATGCCAGATGTCCCTCCAACCTCTCTCAACTGGCTGAGTTCTGCAAGGAGGAGTGGGCAAAAATCCCCATGAGCAGATGCGAGAGACTGGTTAGAGGTTACAGAAGACGTTTGGTTGAAGTAATGGCTGCAAAAGGAGGAGCCACAAGCTACTAATGGAAGGGTTCACATACTTTTGCACATGTTACATTTTCAGTGTTTGTGAAATAAACCACATTTGTTGAACTACATAATGGAAAAATATCTCTTTTTGTGTGTGTGTCCAGTATTTGGAAAGTGTGCTTTACAAATTAGGATTTGGATGTCTGTTAAATAAGGTTCTTTTAATGTTTTTTACAAAAACAGTGACCATGTCTGGAAGGTTCACATACTTTCAAGCAGCACTGTATATTGATATGTGGGTTGATACAAATGATTTGCAACCGCAACGGGAAATTTGTGGTCTCAACAATTTGATGCTTAGTGAAATGATAAAGTACAACAGTCTAAAGTTCTTTACAGTTACATGGAAATCAATTCACTGTGCTATTAGGTATGAAGTAAGAAAGGGTTCTCACTAGTTCGGTGAATTGATGAGTCTAAATTACCCAAAGCAGTAAATGTGAGTGTACGTCTCTCTCTCTCTTTATTTGTCACACATTCAGTCACACAAGCAAAGGCCCTTTGCACAATCTTAATGTACATGGTAAAAAAAAGTATTTAAACATGTATTATTTCAAAACTCATTTTATGCTAAAGAGCTTTTCCACAGATCCATGGCCTAGAGGCATCACACCGCAGATCATTCCAGTTCTCATCAGCTTTCATCCCTGGTTGGATAACTGCACAGTCCTCTTCACCCCACTTAGGATTTCCATTACCCTTATCCGGCTGCCCTTTTTGCCAGAACCTAGGAGATTAATAAGAAAGTGAAGTTTCACATAATTTTCCCCAAGTCAACATTGTTGTTGTACACATGGGTAGAGATGTTAGTCTATTGTATGATTTACTTCAGAGTAAGTGGAGTTCCATCAATCCATTTCCAGGTCATCTCATTGTTTCTGTCGGTCAAACCAATCCAGCTTTCTTGCTTGACGATGTCTTTAGTGAGGAATTCCTGTTCAAGATAAAGGGAAGAAAGCCTGGATTTCTATTGTATATAGTGTTGGGTCCTGACCTGAGCCCACCACTGAACCACTGCCCCGTGTCACAAGGCTGCAAGTTGCTCAGCAAAGCTACATGACCCTGTCAAGTCCTCCAACCTGGATGACCACAGTGTCCTGACATAACATGCGTTGGATCTTCGTCATCATGGTTCCATAACAAACACACAGTTAAAGCTGTGGTAAAGGTCATGGACCAAAGATGACTGTTGATGACTGTTGATGATTGTTATGAAACCTTTGTTAAAGCCTTGTGTTATGTTGGCTCGTCCATTCATCCAAAAACCCCCACCCCCCACACTGACTGTTTACACTCGACTTCCTCCTTTGCTCTCAACAATATTTTTAAGGTTCAAAGTTTCCCCTCCCTTCCCTTTCCCTGCAAAGCCAAAACTGATTCTTTTAACTTTCTATGTACTCTGTACAACTGAAACAAGATGCATGTTCCTGGCAAATGCGCAGACAGGACGTGTTTTGGCACCACTTTCTGATGAGGCATAATTTATAACACAGATGCCATCTACCAGAGGGGGCAAAGCTGGCTCTTTTTCCTCAGGAAGCTCAGGTCCTTTGATGTTTACAGTGAAATGCTGCACAAGTTTTATTAGTGACTGGTGGCCAGTGTACTCTTTAATGCTGCAGTCTGCTGGGGCGGCAGCATGTCCGACATGAACACAAGGAGACTGGACAAGCTGGTCAAAAAGGCTGGGTCTGTGCTTGGCAGGAGTCTGGACTCACTCAGGACTGTTGTGGAGAGATGCGTACAATGTAAGATGGAGGCCATCTTGGACAATACCAACCATCCTCTCCACAACATTCTGGCAGGACAGAGAAGCAGCAAACATCTCATCTCACTGCGCTGCAGAACAGAGAGGTTCAGGAGATCCTTTGTTTCCACTGCCATCCGGCTGTACAACACCTCAGCCAAAGGAAGTGGACTGATCTTATTATTATTGTTTACTTATTATTAACTGTTTTAAATATTATTATCAACAATGAGCTAATAGACACATGAATTTCCACTAGGGGATAAATAGAGTATCTATCTATCTATCTATCTATCTATCTATCATCTATCTATCTATCTATCTATCTATCTATCTAATTTATGGGTTGCCATGTTGTAGAAAATCCTCCTCCTTTTTGCAGTTACAGCATCTATAAGGGCAAGGTTCCTTCTCTTCTCCAGAAAGAGTTTTCCAGGACTCTTCCAGGACATTTACAGTGACGATCTGGCGCATATGACACACAGGAATCAGGCCATACACCAATTTGTTCCTATTCGAAACAGCAAATTTCACTGGAAGGTGACAAGTTTGCAGGTATGATATTTAGACTGATTCAAGGAAAAACTCCACATAAAAGAGAGAAAGTAGCACACACTACCTGTTCTTTAAGACTGTCTATGATCACCAGATCTGCTCCTCTGGCTCTGCAGTCCTGTCTGCCTTTTCCCCAGGAACCAGACTGAACGGAGAGGAAATAACAGGAACAACCGAGCACCCTCCATCCTGCAGGACACGTTTTCTCTGTAAGATGAGTCAAACAAAAGCCCCTAAAGATCAGACAGGGTATTATAGAGGTTGTGGTGTGGGTTCAACACATGACAATGTTTTCAATGCATTAGCACCTGAAGTTCACAGCTGTGTTATAGAATGTACAATGAAGCAAAACAGCTAAATCCCAGAATAGGACAAAATACCTGTTACCAGAACCAGTTACTTGCTGCTGTTGGTCAAATGACTAAGAACCTATTTCTAACAACAAAGGATCCACATCAGAAGAACAAAAGGGAAATTCCTGGAGAGTAAAAAGTGTGCAGCTTGGACGTAAAGAAGTTGCATTAAATAGATCAGAGTCTTGTGAGGAAGTGAAAGTCTTTCAAATGAAGAACTGAGGATCCGTGTGGTCATAACTGACACCTGCTGCTGGGCAGAATAAAACATGATGCTGAGTGGAAATGTTATATTCGTGTATATTTTTTATTTTAGAGTTTTTAGTTGGGAAACTAATGCTGGTAAGATTCAGAGTGGAAAAGTATGGTTTACAGAGCTGAGAGTAGGATCTGACAGTGTTATATGACCATGTTCTCTGGATCATGGTGCTCTATAAATGACCTTTTTATGAAGGGACACCTGTTCAGAAACCACACAGGCAGGCACTCACTCTGTTTGGACAAACGCTGAAGCCTGGTCAGCTCTTTAGTCACTTTAGTCAGATTGGCAATCAGCAGGTCTCTCTCTTCATCACTGGCCTGGAGATGCTCCGTGAGGTTGACTGAATCACGTACTGAGTCACGGTCTGAAAGAAATCGAGATAAATGCTGAAATACTTAATGCATTCACTAACAGTGTCAACATGAATGCATCAATCTTTTAGTCAAAAGTCAAAATATTTTCAGATTTTGCCTCAGGGTTATGAGAGGTATGTTTAAGAATCAAAATTTATGTTTAAGCAATCCATCAGAAGCTGAAGTGAAGCTCAGTTATGTCTCAGTGGACCAATCCAGCACAGCTGTCATCAGGAGAGAGACAACAAATCTAAACACTGATCTAGTGTGATAATATCTCCTCGTCTTTTTCCTGGTTCTGCTTGAGGTTTTTCCTTGAGACTGTCACCAAGTTAAGAGCTCACAGACGAGTCTAATAAAATTAAAGACTTGCTAATTTTAAGCCAAAAACATTAAGACACCTTACCGAGGATAGCTCAGGCCTAAGACCTATGTTACCACGGTAACAATCAATGACAAATGCGCTGGCCAGTAGCATGCAGCACCAAAAAAACAGGAAAACATGGCTCATAATTTATGGTTTGCTAACATCGTTATGAGGAGAGCCATGAGATGGGAAAGTTTTTAGAGATCGCAGCCATTTTTTTTTCAAAATCAGATTTTCCTTTTTTATCGTTTCACTCTTCAAGTAAAACATCCTGGTAACTGCTGAATTCTTCCAATAGACAAACGTGTTCTGCTGGGGTAATCTGCAGGCGCATCTTTCAGAGAAAACCAAACTCACAGCGGACACCGAGGCTGATGAGCCCAACCAGCAGGAAAACACTCAGCAAGCCCAGAATGAGAACGACTCCATGAAATCTCCTCTCAGAGCTCGGACCTGAACAGACCAGAGAGGACAGTAAATTACACAACAGTATATTGACAGATGATAATATACATCCATACACAGCTCAGTCTGATTGTTCTTACCTGTCGGATTTGTTGAGGGTTTTGGGTTGACAGGCTTCAATTGTGGAACATTGCTATAGATTTCCTCCATTGCTCATTAGGACGACCGTTTCCTGGAAGCTCAGTGCTGCAACACGAACAATAGTACACAGAGTATAAACGATGAAGCTGCTGTTGAGTTTCAACCTCTGAGGAAGTCACAGGTTTCACAGGCGTTGGTTTTTGTTCTACTTCTGTGTAATAGCAGTCAGATGAAAAGATGCAGATGTGTAAAGTCGTTTCAATTTACAGATTTAGAGAACTTTCTTTAAATATAAACATCATCGTTGTGAAATAAGGAGCTGCCAGGTCCCTGCAGAGATTAATCAAAATGAAAATAATAAAATAAATCTGCATGAGAAGAGATTAGTATTTGTTAAAAAAAAAAGAGATTGTGAATCAAAACTGAACAAATGATGAGTGGTGACATTAAACAAAGACACAGGGAAAGAAGAAATGCTGCAAAACTCAGCGTGCAACATTCCCAGTGTGACACTGAAAAATAAAAATTTTGATCCTTGTAACTTCAGTGTCACACACTGTGGGAACTTTTGACCAGAGTTTTACAGTTTTTTGTTATGTATCGCAACACAGATGTTGACAAAACCATTTCTCCTTTTACAGTGTCTTTGTTTAACCTCAACCCTGAAAATTTGTTCTGTCTGATTCAGACTTTTTAACAAATACAAATTGCGTCGACATGAGCACAATTTTTCACATGCACAAACTTGAATTTCTTGTACAGATTTATTTTACAGGTTTACAAATGTTGATTTACAATTACAAACACTGGAATTATTTGTGAACATCACTTTTCAAGCTCAAAATAATTTTGAACCTAATTTGAGCCTATATATGTATGAGGTGGAGTCATTTGCTTGACTTACCTTTTCTTGCTGGTTGTGGGGGGATGATAAGAAGTGGTACTGGCCAAAGTTGGACTGTGGCATCCCAATGAAAACACCGTGGTAATCATATTAAATAAAATGACTTTCCTTTTCAGGGCAAACAAGGACATTTTAAGCAGCTCTTCTTTAGGAGCATTGTAAGGATGTATGAGATTTATTAATAATTCATTTGGCATATACTGCTAATAGAAAAGTAAGAAAATTGACCAATATAAATTTGCTAGTTCAAGCACAAGGTGGCATTTAACAGTAGCTACAGCTAACAACAGTTAGAGTTGGTTTTTAAAAACCATCTACTGCTAAACTAACATGCATATGTTGACACCACATTTCTCAGCATAAAGCAGGCTATGTTAAAACTTCCTTTCCTTGGTTGTGGATTAAGTGGTCGTTTTCAGTTTGTAGAGCTTTGGTCAGTGGTACATCAAAGTTGTTATCGAGTAGTTCCTCACTACTTGACCACTATATCACAGTAAGTTCCTTAAAAACAAATTAGAGACAGCAAGTTTATATATATAGTAGAAGTAGAATTACAAGTAGAATTTTGACCCTATTTTACACCTGAATCTAACTGGACAATGACAGTCTGATCAGAGGGCAGGTGGTTCTGTTCCTTCATATCCACAGCATATCCTGAAAGGCTTAGTTCAGTTTCCTTCGTTTTATATGTACACAATCGTTGACAAAAGGTTGATATACAACTACATTCGGAATTATTTGTCAACATCACTTTACAAGTTCAAAATCCTTTTGACTCCAATGTGTGGGGTGTAGTAAGACTTACCATTTGTTGCTGGTTGTGGTAAAGTGTGCTACTGGCCTGCGATGGGCTCTGGCATCCCTATGAAAACACAATTACACTAGATAAAATAAACTTTCCATTGCTGGGAAACAGAACATTTTAGGCTGCTCTTCACTATACGGTATTGAGTACGTTTTTTTTTAAACTTGAAATTAATTTCATTTACCATTACTTAACTCAGTCAGCTGCAACCAGGATAACCGAGGTGGAACGAGCCGGAGCTAGCTGGTTAGTTGCGAATTAACTTTCTAATTAAAACACTCACATATAGCACCTCGGGAATAAATAACAGCAATGTCCAAATGAATACTCCATATGAACTGAGGAGCAAGTCATATTAGTTGTGACACAATTGGTAAACAGCATTGTGGGTCTACAATGGCGGCGAGCAGACAAACACCGGAAAACAGAGTTTAAGCGGCAGAAAGATACAAATCACAACTTCCGGCCAAGGGCCACAAAAAATAAATCAGAGCGGAAACAGAGTGCAGATAGTGATGAGCCCTTTTCACGCTGCGCGTCACGAAAACGGAAGTAGTTAAATCCCGTGGATGTTTACATCCGGCAAACTTCAGTGCCTGCGGACGATCGGTAAAACCAAAATTATTTTCAAAGAGTCACTCCACAACTTTCCGAAGACTACAATGGCTGATATCAACAGAATCGTCGAAATGTTTTCATTAACATCAAGTTCTTTGTCGAAAACTACTTATTCGACTAACAAGGCAAGTACCCTGATGCCAGGCTAACGCTAGGCTAACGCTAGGCTAACGTTTACTGGTTAACTGCCTGGGCTAACTGTAAACAAGCTCACTGTTTAACGATCTCTGGACATGTTGAGTTTATTTTATTTTCGTCATCATGTACTTACTCGGTCAGAGCTAGTTTTACTACTTCAAATTGTTTTTTTTAGTATTTTTATTTTAGTATCAGAATTACTACTATTTTCCCCTTTGCCCGGACATATGCAGTGTCTGAGATAGTAGATGGAGAGGTGGCAATGCGGGCAGATGCCACAGATCAATGAAGAAAAGAGAGCAACCACATTACTTGTGCCACTTTCAAGTTAATTTAGGCTACTGCCGTTGCAGTTGTTCCTTGTTGTATTTTTATTGTACAAGTTGGACAATGGAACAAACTGATGCTTTGTTCTGCTGAATTGAATTGCAAGTCTTCATTTAATGGGACAATAACATGCAAACAGCGTTTAGACAGCATTGGGTAATGAAGAAAGAGCTCACAAACGTCAACATACATTTACATTTAGCACAAGTAGGTCAATGCAATTAGGCAATACCCCCTAAACTGACCTTTTTTTATTATACAACTTGATCAACTGCAGAAGTGTCGCTTTTTCCTCCTCCACCACCATAAGGCTGTTTTGGTTGAGTGTGTTCTTAACAGCTGTTCGATGGCACAGACGTTAATGTCCCCTACAGGATGAACCGTGGTGTTCCCCTGACTTTTCACAGCTCATGAAGCCTCTGAGGTGAATGTTGTGAAGCTGGACCCTCGTATATTGTGTCATTTAAACCATTATGTTAAATAGAGAGACATCAACTTACTGACCCATGCAGCAGCCGCGCACCTTCCACAGAGCTGCAGAAAATAATGTTTAATATAATGGTAAACAAAAGAAGAGATAATAAGACACTTGAACATTTTAGAAGATTTTAATTCTGTTCATGATCATACACACACAATCTGAACCACAGCCACAACGAAGAACAGGAGTGACACTTGATGAAGGCAGCTATCTAATAGTGCAAATCTGTTACAGGCAATTAAGTTTTTGTAATTTCTATCAGAATATACACTGCATATGTCCTGTGCAAACCACTGATCTCCAAATTACAGTTACAGATCATAAAAAGCCCCATCTGAAACGCTCTGCCATCTGCTGATCATTATCATACAGAGTTGACATTTCACAATAATTTTTTAGGAAGGTGTTTATTGCAGCCTTCTGATCATAAAACAGTCTGTTCAAGCTGAATCTTGTTAAAACGCATCTAATGCAGAAACAGTATTTTTCAGGCATTCATCTAGCTTTTCCTTCCCATGTTTGAAAGTTTGTGTGCAGCCAACTCCATAGTGGGTCCCTCACAAAATACAAAACTACATGATTTCATCTACAATGTCTGCTAATTGTATTGTATCTTTGATAGGCATCAGTACATCGATACTTCCTGTAACTATGGTCATACCTTTCTACATTTCTATTTCCTTAATTTTCAACTTCTACCGTGCAGTAAAGTAAGAAAGTTTTAAAAAATACCTTTAAAATGCACCATACATGTACATGCATTCAAAGACAGAAACCTGGTGACACAGATAACCACTGCTCTGACCTTATAGACTTCTAGGTTCAGTTTTAGTCAGTGATACTTTTCAAAAGGTGATTAGAAACCCAGTTAATCGGTATACATTCGCTGAGCACTTTATTAGGAACAACAAACTAATACTGGGTAGCGCCTCCCCTCAAGTCTTGGTGGCATGGTGTCTTGATGAAAGTTGAGGTGATGTTCCTGTTTGTCTGGAGCTCCACTGCTGCTGTGTGGCACCTGCATATGAATGTTTTTACTGTGTTGGTAAATATTCAGAAAAGACTGAAATATTGTGCTGTGTATATTGTGGCCAATGTTGTATTTTTTACAGCACTTTTTCTTAAGGAGAAATCTCACAAGACAAATCTTCAGTCTCCCACCAAGACTAAGGAAATGGTGTTTAAGAAATAAGTTTGCTGCAGAAAGACGACTATGTGATTATTTAAGTGCCTGTAAACACACTGACAGAGACGGTTCAAAGTGATTTATATAGGGCAAAGAAATGCATGCATATCTATGTAAATTGAGTCTAAAAGATAATCTCACCCCTTCAAACACTGGTTTGAATTTCACTCAAACTGTATGAAGGAACCTCGGAGTCTGCAGTCCCCTGTAGGTTCAGACCACAGAGAGGTGAGAAGGGCGGGAGGACTTCGTAGCCCAGCAGCTGACGGGTGGATGACTCCCAGCTCAGACCAAACTCCAGCCGGGTGTAGACACACGGGTACTGCTTGTCCGCCCAGCAAACCCAATCCACCGCCTTCTTCACCTTCTCCCACCGCTCGGGCCTGAGAGAAAAACCAAGTCGTTACCAAAAGAGGTTTACAAAAATCATCCACAGCAGAAAACAAGCAGAAAAAGACTCACATTAAGAGCTTTGAGTTTATGCATATGTTTGTGTTTTGCCTAATAATGTTGTCATTCTTTACAGTATCATCAAGTTTTACACATCACAAAATCGGCACAGCCTCAGCTAATTATACATGTCACTTAATATAGACATCTGCACAAGGTCGTGTTTGTATAAAGTGGTGATGCACGTATAGCTTGGTTCCTCTGACAGTTCCTCCTCTGACAATGCAAGACTTTATGCTCCATTCTGGATTGATCATGTCTCGTATTTTTGAATGCTTCATTAACAGAAGACACTTGTCCATGTCCCCCGTTTTGAACATGTGTTTGGCTTGCAGTGTGTGCCTTCAGGTTTAGACCCAGTCAACGTGTTTGTACAAAGTAAGTCATTCATTTCACCATCGTTATGTTGTCGTGTGTGGTTAAGGACAGACCTGGGCTGAGAGTCGTTCAGGCAGAAGAGGGTGCGGAGCAGTTCTCCTTCCTCCAGCTTCTCCACCCTCATCAGCTGCAGAACCAGAAGAGTTGCCACCAGTCTCAGGATGTCTGCATGGGCCTTCACACCTATGACACACACACACGCAAGCACGCACGCACGTTGCAGGAGTGAGGAGTTTCCAGTTTCCACTGGAAAATGTTTGTGGCAATGTTACAATGCTTACAAAGTCTGTTCAAAGCAGCGCAGAGCCTCCCCTGAGAACTCACCTGCTTTCTACCATGTTTATGTTTTGTTAATTGTACCCATCTCAAATACTTCCATTAATGATGATACTTTACATTTCAACTTTTCATTAAGTTTTTTGGAATAGGAAAAAAAGCAGCTGTTGTTGTAGTTTGAAGACAGAAAGAGGTTTGATTTTTTTTTAACCTTTATTTATTTAGGTTAGTTTCACTGAGAGGCGAGCTTTCTTTTACAGGAACTCCCTGATCCCTGATCGCAGTCACACAAGGGTACCACAATGGTGTTGATGCGGATTTGATTAAACGTTATTTCCCTTTTCTCACCCGGATTAAATCCGGTCAGTGTGGGAATTTAACCTGCGAACTTCTTGTCACAAGCCTTTGACTTCAAGGATCAACATGACGCAGTTAAAACTCCTCAGTAGGAAACAGACAAACCTCCAAGTAATTAAAAAATGTTTACGCAACGTGCTTGAGAACATTGAGTCCTTTTATTTGTTAACTATTAAGTAATTAGTGTTTTTACATTAGGCTACCTTTACTTCAGTAAATGATGTATTTCTGTCCATCTGCTTTACGATTGGTGCAAATGATCTGAGACAGACCTGAAGCAGGTGCCGACAGTTCTCACCTAGAGAATTGATGCCCTTGCTTTTCAGGTACTCGTTGGCAAAGAGGTCGACATTGACATTTATAACTTCTCCCAGTTGTTTGGTTAACTCCCAGTAGCCCTCCTGCAACACAGACATAACACAGCTTGTCATTTCCTATGCAGTGTTATGAATACGCCTTTAAAGCAACAATGTCTCACAACCTTGAGGATTGTTAGTGTAAGCAACACAATAAACACCCTGCAAGCAAAAACATTTTTTCTCTCTGACTAAAGCTGGAGTTTCCCCTTTATTAGTTTGATTCCAAACTTAACATGGTTTTTCATAAACATACTGCAGATAACAAAGAAAATTCAAGCCTGGTCTAAACTCTACTAAAGATCTCATAACATCTGATTCTGTTCCCTCCATGAAGAGGGGCATGCAAACTGAGGCCACAGAACTTACTCAATGAATAATACAAATAAATATAATGCACTTAATTTTAATAAAACAAGTATCCGTATCGTGTGAGACAACAACAGATTTGTGTCTCACAAACATATAAATGGGGAGATGAGAGATGACAAACTGATGACTTTTTTTTTTCTAATGCAGCAGCAACACTTCCATTCAGCCATACATGAAGCTTGGCCACTGTTAATGTTGTGTGATCTCTATCAGGTACATATCTAGTCTTGTAGTGGAAACAAAACACACATTCACAGACTGTATATGTGTCACTTTTTGTCAAATGTGTTTTAACATAAGCAGCTGTAAACCTTATGGAATGAATACAGATACAATCCTAAAACAAATTATAAGTCTATTTTATTTTTAAAGAAATTCAAAGAAATAAAACAAAACACTGAAAACAAAGGCCTGTCTTTCTACTGTGCTTTTTAACATTGGTCATGATTAAATCCAACTACAGACCCATGATCAAGACTGAGATTCTTGTCACCCACAGCTCTAACAAGACACTAAATTGCAAACGCACGGACTCGTCTGTATCCATGTATTCTGTTAGCCTGGCTCCAGCCTGTGCAAACTGCTATTGTAAACCAAATTGGTTCTGCTCCTGAACACATGCTGTCAAAATATTCATGCCTAAAAGTGCTGTGGTTCACTCCATCACAACACTGTCTGTAGAGAAATGGTTCTTCTGTTTCTAAAGTTAACCTTGTGACAGCTAGGATCAGAACTGATGAATCTTTTTTACAGCTGATATTTTAACATTTTAGCTTAGGTTTAATTTATACACGTGCACACCATCATCTGTAAACTGGCAAAATTCAATTCAATAGACCCAATAAAACTATAAAATATCTTACTGAATGCTGCATCTGGAAGATCTTTGTCCAGTTGAACTTTGGTGATTTGCTGCTGAGAGTCTGAGGTGCCGATATTTCCCTGAATCACAGCAGGACAATCACACAGTGAATACTGACAGCAGTGCGACAGCTGCTGGATATTATAAACACATATACATCTGGAAACGTGAATGTAAGCACACACTAATGCTCACACGCATACATGCACTCACTGAGCACTTTATTAGGAACACCTGTTCATCTGCTTATTCATTCAGTTATCCCATCAGCCAATCACGTGGCAGCAATCTGATGCATAAAATCCTGCAGATACAGGTCAGGAGGTGCCACAAAGAACTGAGGCTGTTTTGAGAGCAAATGGATGAACTAACCCAGTATTAGTATGGTGTTACTTATAAAGTGCTCGGTGAGTGTGTGTGTGTGTGCGTATATATAAATAGAACATACAGGTGATTTAGTCAGATTTCATTTTGTCACCCAGAAACTTGCCAGTATTAAAATAAGCAGAGTGAGTAGACAGTATTTTGGCAACAAAAATTGTTTAGAAGAATTATTATCCAGATTTTTTAAACGAAGGCATATAAAAAAAAAAAACTGTTTCAGGACTCACCCACAGGAACGAACAACTCGTGCCCCCCTTACACGAGGGGGCCTCTTCCTTTCTCCGCCAAAGAACTGAGCAAATGCTGATTCAGCTGCGGCCAGTTTTACTGGAGGGCTACCTGAAGCGGCCAGAATCCTTTTTGTCTTCGGGGAAAGCGGAGGTAAAGCTTTATCATGTGCAGATTCATTCTGGGCCAATACTGCCGCGGATGAAAAACCTGTCTCGTAAAACAGACCTTCATTTGGAGCAGCACGCGCTCCAAATAAGACCGCTCTTTGGGGTCCAGCTTGAGGCGGAGAGTAGGCGGATGTCCCAAGTAATTCGTCGCTCCTGAAACATTTTCTCAGAGTTTTTCGTTTATGTACGAGAGGTGCGGGTTCAGCTGTGTCAGCCATGATTTCCATAGAGTCAGTTTCTATGCCCTTGACCCTACGTCTGCTGTGGCATAATAATGTCGCTGAAAGTTCGTCTCCAACTTCAGCACCAGTGAAACTCAAATCTTGGGACTTTATGACTGGACCCTCCTTTTCCATGTCAAGAATCGGTAGGGGACTCTGGGTTGGTTTAGAAGTCATTGGTATCCACCTGCTGGCTTTCTCGGCCATTTTAGGTGAAGAACGTGGTTGCCGTGACCGGGAACGTGAAAAACTCTTCTCAATACTCTGGAATGTGTCCGCTGAGTAAGTGAGTGGATGTGGCATGTCGATTGATTTAAAATACATTGAGCGTGCACGATTCTTGATCTGAGATCCAGTGAATTCAAGGGGACGTGGAGGTGGAAGGACTACAGAGCCGAAAACTTGGGCTTGTGCAAGTGGAGGAGGAGGAAGAGGAAGAGGAGCGGGAGGAGGAGGAGGATGACCCTCCGTAACCATGCAATCAGGAAGAAATTCCAAATCTTTGAGCTGTACTGAGGACCTCATACTGTTAGCCCTTCTGTCATCAGCGGCTTCTTGATGCCCCTCAATTGGTGAAGAGAAGTCAATCAGACTCTATGAAAGGAGAGAGAGATGAAGAAAACAAAAATAGCAGCTCAATCTAAAATCTGCATTTTTTTATTGACCCTCAAAATAGCAAATGTGCGGCTGCAGTTTCTGAATGAAGGGACTAACCGTTACTGAATCATCTGAAGAGCTGGAGTGTCCCAAACTATGTAGGACTCCCGATGTAAAAAGGGATTCTTCCTACAACAGAGAAAAATGCAGGATTAGTAAATCCCAACAAGTATCTTTGCTTTACCTCTGTGAATACACTGCACACAGTGTGATGCTACCTCCTGAAAATCACTTTCACCAGACAGAGCAGTGTGCATTGCTCTGCTTAATTTATAATGTTTGTTGTGACCTATTACGTGTTGTATTTATTTTTTCTTCACACTGTCCATGCATTAAAAAAATAGAGGCTCAATCTAAAATACGCATTTTTTTGTCGACCCCCAAAATAGCAAATGTGCAGCTGTAGTTCGTGCATGAAGGGACTAACCATTAGTGAATCATCTGAAGAGATTGAGAGCGCCATGTCACATTTAATTTGGTCCATAGAATGGATTCTTTCCTACAACAGAGAAAAATGCAGGATTAGTAAATCCCTATTAACTTTGCTCTTCCTCAGTGAATACACTACACACAGGGTGATGCTACCTTCAGAACTACAGATGAATGTAAACACAAAGAGTATTTCTCTCCTTCCTCCATCTCTTCCTCTGAACTCTCCTGAGGAAAAGTCCAGCTGATGTAGTGGAGGAAGTCCACATCTTCTTCTGCGATCAACTTGGGGATGTCTGTGAAACCCTCCTCTGGTTTTTCTGAGTCCTGAAACAAGGTAGGTGAGTTTGGTTTGGTTGGAAGCTACAAAACATGATGTGACAAAACTTTATAACCCAGCAAGTAAAGTGAGTGGGGTGGAGGTGAGGTGGGTGTCCTCGACAGCTACCAGAAGTAGATATGAATAACAGTATAAATGTGAAAAAGGCTGAAAATTGCACAAACCCTTTCCTCAATGGCAACGAAGCTGGTGAACTGAGACAGAATGGAGAACTCTTTGCTCAACTCCACGATGAAGGACTTCAGCTCCTCTTTCTTCCCCTGGAAAAGCAAAAAATCCCCATCAGCAAGTGGAGCTCAGACTGGACGTCTAAACTGAGGTGGGAGGGTGCTTTCGGCCACACTCAATGACACACACACACACACACACACCTCATGTTCGGCCTCATTGGTATCCAGGTTCCCGTCTTCATAATCCCTGATGAGGGCCCTTGCTGTGAGCTTGTGAAGAAACTGAACACACACATCAACACACATTATGATCATCACCTCATCATCTTTATGGTAATGACAATCACCCTCAACCTACATCAGTATCTGCAGGGTGAACTACTTTCACCTCTTTACAGTGTGATTTCTTTCAGTTGAAAAATTGATCAGCTCACATTAAACATACACAACAGGTCCTGTTAAGAAATTGATTGATAAACATGCAACTGGAATTTGCTTTGTTACTCTTTATTTGGATAACTACAGTGAGAGAGTTAGTGGAAAGTTGGGGAGAGAGAAAGCAAAGGGGCCACAGGTTGGACTCGAGCCGGCTAATCCAAAAATGGGGGAAGAGGTGGGGCGTGTGAGGAGCTGATACTAATCCAGATACTGTTTGTGTCATTCACTCTCAACACAGATAATACGCATTCTTCAGGCGGGGGTAGTTTCTCTATTTGGACATTATAGCTAAATGTGGGACTGTCAGTCCGATACTGTAAAATAAAAAAAATAAAAAAATCAGATTATCAAAACAAGCTGAAAGGCCAGATATTATTGCCAGTGGACCAGTTGCTGTAGAGAGTGAATGTGTGTGGACTTACTGTGCCTCTAGTCTTCTGCAGCTCACTGGTTGACACCATGGTTTTGAGCTCCTGCCCACTCAGGTTTCCAAGGAGGGTGGCCTGTGTGAAATAACAATCATTTATCAAGGAAATTCACCAAATATTTGCTGGTTTGCTTTTTAAATATGATGTATTTGCTGCATATTATTGAACATTTAATATTGGTATGTTTTTGACAAGTGGCTAAAGAAAACAAACAATCTGAAGATGTCGCATTGAGCTCTGGGAAACTGTAACGGGGATATTTCGCTAGTTTTTAATATTTGAGGGACTAAACAATTGAGCTAAAATTCAGTTTTCAGCCACGTAGATACACCGCGTACCTGGGTGCAGTGTGGCACGAAGCCGTAAACCAGGGTGTGACAGTCGTTGAACAGAGCATGCAGCTGTTTGGGGGCTTGCACAGGAGTGGGCGCCGTTGGGTTGAACTGCTGCCACTTCACTGACACTGAACTGCAGCCAGGAGATGCAATACGCTTCACCTGAGCTGCCACCTGTGGTCAAAACAGATCAGTGAACAGTGGTTATTTCATTCTGTGTGCGAGGATATTTGTCACATTTTACGACTCGTGGCATTAGAGATTCATCTGGGTTAGAAAGAAGCAATAACTAATAGCAGGCAGTCACCTCACCTTCTCTGCCCAGTTGTGTTTGGTTTTTGTGTCGAAGAATTCATAGGCTCCACCCCCTGCTTGGGCCAGAGCTCTCAGCATGTGCCGATTGGCTGTCGGGCTGATATGACATAAACACACACGTAAACACACACCTTTAAAATGCCACCCACCCCACCCCCTCCGTGACACCCTGACCCCTCAAACCATTCAGACCTGAGCCCACAGGTGAAGAGGCGGCTGTGCTGAGCGTTGTCTCTGAGCAGCTGCAAGGTGAGCTCTGCGTTCTGGATGTGGCCGTCCGACAGCAGCAGCAGGTTCCTGGTGCCGCGGGACGGAGGCAGCAGGCTGAGAGCGCGCAGGGGCCGCCACAGCTCGGTGCTGCCTCCCACTGGAGAGAGGCGCTGATATTCCACATGAAGAAAATAACTTGTTTTAAAGTTTACGGCATTAGATCACTTGTTATACAGCGGAACTTCATAGCTACGTTAATCATACCGATCATTAGAAATAACCACAGAAAATAATAAAGTATTTCTAATTTTGATTTAAAGAAATAAATGCTTGCTTCATGTCAACAACATTCAGTATTCCTTATAAGAAATGGCTTCCAGGTTGAACTCACCTTGATGAAGTTCTCTGCTGCCTGACGACCTTCAGCGAGCGGCTGTGCTGTCAGGAACGCTTCGGTGTGATCTGACCAGACAAAAACACAGTAAAACCATGTAAAAGAATCTTCCATGTGAAAGGTGAATGTCTCCTGAGACAGTTTTCTTGTACTGGTGGGAATAATCTTCATAATTATATGTCTATGTTCCACAGCTCATGTGAGATGAAGTGCAGAAACACTACTGCATGTAAAGTGGATAACAGATTACCAAAGAAGTGCTGGTTTTATTCCTTTATTCATAGAATGTGTCAGATAATCAGTAATCAATAATCAATCAAAATTAATATCTTTCACTATCTGTCATCTCGAATTTCAGCTTCCTCTTTAATACTGAGTTCTGCTTTGTCTCATCTTGCCAACTTGTCTTTTGTCTTTTCAAAATTTTGTCACAGTATTCATGAAAACTTAAAGAGGACAAAACCGACCTGTGCCAAATAAAATGACATTGAGTCTAAGGTTGTGGCCGAGGGTTTTGAGGACCTGGAGGGCGATCCTCTGGGCCATGTGGAGAGACTCTCCCTTCATGGACTCAGACGTGTCCAGCAACAGGACGACTTCATCGGACGCTGAGCTGGAGTTGATGTCAAAGGCTGGATAGAAAACCAACATGCAGGCCTGGAGGAGAGAGCAGCAGATTAAGGTTTTAAAAAAAGGAACATAGTGAGAGAAAGAGAGGAAGTCAGACACACCGACTGACCTGGCTGTCCTTGTCAGGGTGTGTCTCTACCCACATCCTGGGCAGGTGGACCTCAGACAGAGCGACTGACAGCTGGAAACCCTCTGCACCCATGACCTCTCCTGGCAGCACACTCACTACTGCCTTACACTGTGTTCTCTATGGGAACACACACACACACACACACACACACACACACACACACACACACACACACACACACACACACACACAGAAAAAAGAACTTCTCAACATCTGATGTTAAAACACAGAAACACAGGCATATTTTGGTGAAGCTGTAACATGCAAATCTCAGAATTACAAGAGTGTGTTAATTCTAACAAATTCTCTGCTGGCAGACTTCTCAATTTATCCAGTAATCATTTCAGCACCTGAATGCAATGATATGCAGGTTGTGCAAAGTCTCAATTTTAAAACTGACAGATATTTTCTAGTTTCTAGGATGTTACCTTGATTCATTTTGAATATTAAGACATTCAGCATATTTTTGCAAACTTGTGTCTCCATTTTTCTTTCATTTCCAAATTTATGAAGTCCAGAGAGAAAAACAGAACTCTTACGCTAAAACTGTTTGTAGACTTTTCAGGATTTTGTGTGAATCCAGTGAGACAGAGCAAATAACTTACAACCATGTAACAATCTGCATAATCAGAAATACACCAAAATTACCTTAATCTTGACTTTGTGAGTGAAGCACTGCAGTCTGGTAATTTCATAGGGCATCTCAACCGACACGTCTAAGGTGAACTCTCTGAGGGAAAGAAACAACACATCAGACACAGCCTCCTGCTGCACACATTTAAGTGTCTGTTAGAAAAAAAACTCGTAGGGAGGGAAACAATTTTCTATCCAAAAGTTTTACTTTATAAATGACAAATTCTTATTTAATCATTTGTTGATTAACTAGTCACTCGATCCACTGTTTCCCCACACAACACAAATAATATTCAGCACTAAAGATGGAGTCGGTTTTCATGAAAAATGGATTAAAAAATAATTTTGTATTAAAAAAGCCCCCAAAAAAAACACCTTGTACTTGCTGCCTCATCAGTCACACACACCTTCTCCACAGTGACCTGTTGAGCAGCAACACACAAACACACAAAACAGATAAGACCATTAACAGTCATTTTACTTTCAGTGTCGAGTCCCTCACACACTACGACATGAGATCCAATATCCTCGAGACAATCAGCACCAGATCAGATCGGTAGAAACAAACCTGATGCAGCAACATGAACAAATAAACTGAAACAACAACACTTGGCCTCTGTTTATAATTGCTCCTGCAGTGAAAGTCCCTCAGTGGGGAAATTTGCAGTTTTATAGCAGCAGAGTGGCCAGTGGGCAGAAAGAGAACTGCAAAGTGTCAATAAAAAAAGATGAATAATAAGTAATAATACAATATGTACAAAAGATATTTAAAATAATAATAAATAAACCCAAACTAGCAGCAGATAAGGGATATTGCACAAAGGGTGTGTGTGTGTTTTTACATCACAACCAGTGTAAAAACTACATTTTGATGTGTCATAGTGTGTTTCTGCTTTTTAACTGAAACACATGTGAAACATTCACCAGAAGGAAAATAAGGAGCAAATACAGGAACATACAGTACAACAGTAGACTCTGCCCTCTGTCTGTGTTCTCACTGGGTTTTTTTTTTTTTTGCTTCCATAGGGACCTTTTGCCATTTTTCACTCTCCTGACAGTCTGCCTAATAACAAGCCTCTCATCCAGGCTCTCGTTACCTGTGTGGTCTGGTTGAGTGCTGCACTCTCCTGCCACGGAGCCACACTCCCAGGCAGGGAGAAAAGAATACCCCCATCCCTGACGATCAGCTCAGACACGAAGGTAACTTTAATGAGGACGGTGGCGCCGGGCGGCAGGTTGCCCACGCTGATGGTGAACACGTCCTGCAGCGAGCACAAAAAACTTTGTCACAACCAGTGTAAAAAATACATTTTTAAGTGTCAGATTAGTCACAAACTTTTCATTTCATTAATGAAACGCTATGGAAATGGGCTAGAAAATATTGTGGTATAATGATGGATTAGTCAGAATTAGACATTGAGCTTGATGATGTGTGTTGAGGGTGGACATACAGGGGCATCCTGGTCCATGAGATACGCTCCGTGGCCTTTCTCAATAGCCTGCTTGTACTCCTTACGAGCCGTCTCTTTCTCTTTCACCTGAGAACCACACAGACACAAAAACAAGGTTAAACTGGTTTGGATAATTATCCTTCATGCTAATTTTATACTTTGCACCGCTGGGTGAGGTTTGCTGCACGGCGTAATACAATGACGGCCTGAAAATATATGCAATCACTGAGGAGTTGATCAGGAAAGAGCAGCCTGTCACCACGGATCAAAATGAGGACAAGCAGCGCAGATGAGAAAAAAAATCCATTATCTATACGGTATCAGAGTCATACTGAACAGCTGGTGTGATAAAACAGATGTGAACTCCCAGTGCCAACTTTTTAATGAGAACATGAAACTGAACTGCGTCATTGACAGTGGTGACATTTACAATATATTATCATTAACACTATCACAAAATAATATAATACAGAAATAAGATATTAGATAATGAAAGAACAGAGTAACTGAGAAGAAGTTACCTTTCCCACCACATGTTTCCCGTTGATGAAAGCTTCAAATCCACACACTGCTGCAGAATCGTCCAATGGGAAGACATACTTTGCCTCAATGGGCACGGAGCTCGTGTTGGTGTATTTCTGGAAAATGATGACCTTAAGGAGGAAAGAGATGAGAGACAAACCGTCAGTGCCTTGTGTGAGATGTGAGCCAATAAACGCAGCAGTCGGTAACAGTTTCTATCCAGTAGTGTGATGCATTTTAGGAGGTTAGATCAAATCAACCATCAAAACGAAGCCAGGAAAAACAAAAAACAAAGACCACCTGAGAGAGCAGATCCCTCAGTTTGCACTTCACGTGGACGGCCTGCAGAGGGAGCTGCTGGCCAGAGCTGTCCAACAGTCCAGCCGTCACATCCTCCAGGGGGTTTTTAATCTTTTCAACCCCGTCATCCAAATCTAAAGAGGGTGCTACACACAAACACACACACAAAATCTACTTGCACTGCAATCATGACATGACACAGAGAGGACATCAGAGTGGAGTTAAACAAATTGCAAGTAGATTTAAATATATGTAAAACCAAGTATTTCAAGAGATGAATGTGAAAATAAAACCAGTCTGTATTACTGCAGTAATTCCATCGCCTCCTTGTGTCTCAACAAATTCTCATAGTTACTATTTCTCTACAGTGTATTTAGGAAAGTACAAGTCTATTTCTGTTTTTCATTTCATCATTATTATTACCCATATCATCAATGCCACATGGGATCAACTCATTTTATCTCCACATTCATTAAGACCCCAGGTTGACATGATTTACAACACTGAAAGACTTGCAGACACTCTTGAGGAACGTTAATGGTTCAGTGACATCTGCATGGAAATGTGATGAAGGAGTCTGCGGTGATTTCATGGTTAGCAAGACTCCAAAATGTGTTTGTAACCGCACCTTTAAACCCAGTAGGTAAAAGCAGTGCAGAAACATGATGTAAAATTTTTACTCTTAAAATGAATTCGATAGCCTGAGATTCTGTGTCTGCAAATGAATTTAGACCATCATGGGACACTAAACTCTGAATTTAAACTCTGCCTCTTGGTTTTTCCTTCGGTCTGAAGTAAAACTCTCCACACTTAAGCTGAGTAGACTGGAGAACTGTATTGTGATATAATTTTGAGTTTATCAAAGTGGTTTAAAAAACGTCTTTAATAACCGCAAAATTGTTGTGTTAATGTTTAAGAAAACCCTGAGGAGGTATTTGGCGCTCACTCTGATCAGATGGAGGCAGACACGGCTCAGCGGAGGTGTTGATGGTAGGACTGAACTCCTTCAGTTGGTCTCCCTCGATGCTGAACTGCACCACGTACTTCAGTTTCACTTGATCAGGACTGTAGACCACATACTCATCGTCCTGGAGCACAGGTATAATTATACATGTTAGAGCGCCCTAACCCCGAACGACAAGTGGTTCAAATCAGAATTAAAAATCTTAGCTGTACATCAATTTGATGTGTGAACATTGTCAGGATAAACAACTGATCCATGTCCCATATGAGGTATGAAAATCAGTTCATTTGGAGGTCTGTTCATTTATCAATTTATCGTTCTATCTATATTCACACACACACTTTCTACCTCAAACTCGGAGTGTGTGTTACGGCTGCGTCGGACTCCATGCACGCTGTGGTGTCCCTCAGGGGCTTCGGTCAGCGTGAGGTCTCTCTTGTGGATGTCCTTGCAACTTCCCAACGCCACATCGCACACCAACAGCAGCCGAGAGCCGTCTGTCACGCTGCACTTGGAGTATTTCAGACTGGTGCTGTGGACCGAGGACACGGAGAATGAAAGACATGGTTACTCTAAAGATGGCCGTGTTGTTTCCCCCAGATGATGAAATAATGTAGCTGAGGACAACAGGCTCACCAAAACATTATCACCTTTTCTTAAAGTATATTTTCACGCTTTTTAAATTGTTTTGGGCTTACCTGTTCTTGTAAATAAATTAAGGACAAGTTAACGTTAATGGTGTTATATGCCAAAACACTACTAACCTAATGGCATCAGTGAAGTAGATTCCACTGCCCAGATTACCAATGTCTGTTCTCTCTATCCCATGATGCTCCACTCCAACACGGGGCAACAGCAGACCACTAAAGAGAGAGTGAAAATACTTGGTTACAAAATAAAAGTTCAAGGCAGATGTCTTAATTGGTTTAAAGTTTGATTTAAAGGTCCCATATTTTATTCTTTTAAAGTGTTTTATTTTTTTTTCATGTTTGTAGTTTTACATCTCCTCTCTCAGGCTTCTCTCTGCAGCTCTAGTAACAACAGGTTGGTGAGCCAATCAGAAGAGAGGATCTGAGCCTCTCTTCTGATTGGCTGACTGTTTTCTGAGTGATCCAATAAAAATATATCAGACAGAAGGTCACTGCTTGAACTTTATTTATCGACCGACTCTGTAGAATGACGTCGGGAAAACTTAACTTCATCAAACGTCTCTAACTTTTCTTTCAAAAAGTAAACCAAAAGAATATATAATGCTCCTCTGGTGGTGCATTCCCATTCTGCAGACAGTCTGGCTTTTGAAATTCAAAAAGTAAAGAACCTTTCCTCTCAGAAATTTGAATTTCATCAGTTTCTGTGCGACAACACCTGGGATCATCATCCGACAACAACAATTTCCCTCTGACTGAGGAGCTGGATCTCAGGATGCTCAATTAGATAAAATGGGAGGCTGTTCTTCAGTGTGTGAGTAGGCAGAGGGAAGTAGGTCACTTTTCACAACATACAATATGTCAAAAACAGAGACATCGTTAATTGAGTGTGTGAAATTTTCATTATAATAATTCATGTATGTCTTGCATTATATTATGCACCACCACTGAACTGTTTTTGTGTGTGTGCTTGTGTGTCACATTATGGAGACTCGCCCCCATTTAGAGACAATTATCTGGTCTTCCCATCAAATCAAATTACATTTCATCAAGGCTTGGTTTTAGATTTCTGTCAACACAGTATCCACAGTGTGTGTTTGTGTGTGTGTGTGTGTGTGTGTGTGAGCTCACCGGGACAGGATTCCTACAAAGTTGCTGGGGCTGGAGGAATGGAGGAGTGGCTTAATGTTCCCGAGCTCACTCTTAAATGTCTGAAGCTCCACCCCTCGGCTGACACGCAGAACCTGTTGGATCTGCACCTTGCTGCGAAGCACAGGTGGACGAATATATAGTTATAAAGTGTTACGGATGGACACCACTGTCTACACAGAATACGCTCCACAGTGTGTGTCAGAGTTGTGGGTTGCTTTTTAGCACTTTGCACCTCCAGAACTACCACTCTAATATTTACATTCATTCTTCTATATCACAGTTAACTTGAATGTCATGTCCCTTTGGTGAACAATGTTCTGCTTCTGTATTTTCTATATCTGCAGAGAGGGAAAGGCTGATTAAGATCAAACTGCATTCAACTCTTTAGATACTTACTGGGCTCTTTATTTGAATATGCTGTCTGTCTGAGTGCTGTCTGTCTAACTTAAGGAAGACTGTAGTTTTGGTTGAAAGTGGAGAGAAAAGTGGAGCAGGGAAGCTGTCAAAAAGGCTGAAGGGTGGATATATAAAACCACTTGAAGAGTGAAAGGACTAAATGGGGACACAAATAACAGGTGGTGTTCATTTGCACCACGTTTTGTGAATGGATGTGTGTGTTTTGGAGCTTAGAAGCACTGGGTCACTGCAAACAGGTTCGTCTGTCCTGAATATCAGACATACAAGCATTTCTGAGGCCGTACGCTACCTGTCCCGCAGCAGAGCAGTCACGGCCTGAAACTCGGAGCTGCTGGAGGGAACCGTCTCAATGCTGCACCTCAGAGCGCGGTAGTTTCCCAGACAGGAAGGGGCGGGGCTTCTCAGAGTCATCTCACTCACGTTCAGCAGATCTCTAATTAACTTGACGAACAGAAATGATTGTGTTTATTTTTAGCCTGAATATGCACATGGGACAGTGGTGACCATTATTTATAATTATATTTCATTATATATTATTATTATTATAATGGAAGTTTTGAATACCATACAATAATAGCAACATAAATGTACCACATGGCTTCAGAAGCCAAAGAGCTCAGAGAAAAACTACAAGCTGAAAAGAAAACACGATAATCACCACAAACAATGTGTTGATGTAACAATATCAGATTTTAATCTAATCTAAACTGCCAATCACTAAGTGTGTTTAAGAGGGTTTATCAGTGTTTATCAGACACACCATATGAATGTGTTGCACTAAGAGGAAACATGTGCACCAATGCATGTCAACCTGCGACTCTGGAGTGACATCTTTTTGTTTGTTTCACTGCCCTCCAGAACTCAGTTTAAGTTTTTGATGCTGTGTTTAGCTTCTTGAGTTTGTGCATCGCATTGTGGGACAACAGTGTTCATCAACAGCACACGGATTAACAGGTTTTTTTTAGTATGTATACTGACGGCTTTGCTTCACTTGGTCACTCCCAGTGTGAACACGACACAGACTAAGAACCTGCTTGATTTTAGACACACCTAGTGCACCTGCACAAAGACATGAATGTTGAGTTCTTTATGTTTGTATGTGTGTATCTGTCTTTAGTGTATGTTCTCTGTTACCTGACAGAGGTCCAGTTTCTGAGAGATGAGCTTGGCGTCGGGGGATAATTGGGGCATCCAGTGCGGCAGCAGGCTGTAAAACTCTGCCAGGAGAGACACCACCTCTGTAGGATTTTCCTCCTTTAGCTTCCTCTGAGCCTGAAGCAACAAGCCCTCCGCCCTGGTCACCTACACATACACAAGGCACGGACTATAAGTGTAATTCTAATGAGATCTATGATGAGAGGCTTCTCTGGAAGTCAAAACGAACAACAGGCTGACGGGACAGCTGCTTTCAGGAGTCTGACATAAGACTGAAACTTTACAGGACAATCCACAGAGAAAAACTTACATCATTGAGGCTGAGCTTGTTGACTGAAACTCGGAGGATGTTGCTGAGGTAGCCCACGGCCTCAGTCCACAGCATCTCCACAAAAACAGCCACCTCCTGTGATAAGCTTCCCGTGTTCAGCTTCTCCTCCAGCAGCAGCTGTCAGCCAAACAAGGCACATGGAAATCACCTAATCAGCTCATTAGCTTCAGCTACGGCACACAAATGTCCAGCAGCAGTGATTCCTCAGGCTTCAGACATCACAGTAACACAAAGTCTGGCACAATATTGTGGCATATTAAAAAATGCAGAACATACTGTAAACTTCATATAAAAATATATATAAAAAGTAGTGTCTTTGATGCATTACATTGGTTTGCTTTTAAAGCTGGTGATCTAGCATGTGATGCTTACTGGGCTACCACAGTGTCAATAAATCAAGTCACAGATATGTAAACCTCAAGACAATCATGTAGTGTAATGTACTATCATAATTTGGATTGCTTTTCTTTTTTTTTACTTTTACTATTATTACATATCATTATTAACCTTAAATATACTTTAACACTACAATATTCACAATGCCTTGCAGCAAACCAGGGAGTCGCAGCAAAATGTGTGAACCGTTCTAGAAACTGTGATGTGCAGTGAGTGTGTTGGACCTGCTGCAGGGGGGTGGAACCCAGGTCGCGGGCCTGCGGAGGGATGCTGCTCCTCAGCTGCAGACCTGTAGTCTTGAAGGTCTCTCTCAGAGCCTGGTACACCTCCAGAGCTTCCTCTGACGTGGACAGAAACACCAGCATATCCTTCACCGCCTCCTTCTGTTGGCACAAACACAGACATTTGCTTTTGTTTTTTTTTTACATTCTGATTACTTGTGCCTTTGATCAGGGTAAAAATTGATGACCCTCACTAAAGAACTTGGTTGTTTGGCTGGTTTCATTGGACAGTTTACATTACAGTACAATGTCTTATGATGGTTTAAATGTTGTCTCTGATACTGAGGACATTCTGGGGGAGATTTGAATACTTGTAGTTACACTATTTTGGTATACAAATTGAAAAAATCTTACAATTCCACATTGGTTCAACACTTTTGCAAATACCTTTTAAATTCTGTTTACTTCTATAGCATCCTACAATAGACAGCATAAAGGAAAACATCAGCTTATACAGCTCACAATAGTTTAATATGTGAGTTCTTGAAGCAACAAAAACCAAACGACCAAACAACATAATCATCGGAGAACTTACAGGTCAAATTCCAAACACAAACAAACAGCACAAACAAAGATATAGTAAGAGACATATATACAGTGTTTAGCATTATTTGCAGAGGAGAATGAAATCACTCTGTGTTCTCTATACTAAGCTCACAAAGTTGACATGCAGTGCAAGCAGTAACACAAAAGACTTCATACCTTGGCTCCTGTATTATTCTTCCAGTACCTGACCACACGGTACCGCCGTCCTTTCTCTCCTTTGACGCTCTGCAGCTCCAGCACACACCATGTGTTGCTGTTTATCTTGAGAGAAATGTATGTTATTAACAATGGCAATTCTAGTGTCACTATAACAGCAGTAGTAATCAGGTTTAAAAAAAAAAAAAAAAAAAAAATTAAAGCTTTACCTTTTCAAAGACTGAATACTTGGCCACTTGAAAATGATCCGGATACGACGGAAGATCAGAATCAGTCTCCGTGTAAATTCTGTGTAATTTAAAAAAATTGAAAAATAAAAAAGTGATATTTCATCTGTTATATGGGAATGTGAAAAAGTGTGAGCAGTGCTTATTTGACTAGAGCTGTGGGGGGGGGTGCAACTTTGTCTTTGAATGGATAACAGTGACATTTGAATTCTTGAATTTGAATTCACCCTCAGGTGGCTGGTGGTTGTGCAAAAGTCACTCTCTTTAGTACAATAATCCTTTAATTATTTGGCTGAAGGAAGAGGGAATGGTAAAAGAGAGGAAAACAAATCTGGGCAAACACCAAGACTCTCCTCAAATGAGATAGTTGCAAAGTTTTTATGAAATAGCAGCTTAAATAAAGCCAAAAGTTGCCAATAAGCTTGATGAAGGCTTCATTTTAATTATAACTATGCCAGAAATATCCCTCCATTGTCAATACAGTGTGATACTTTAAAAATACTATGCATAAAAAATACTAAAGAAATGTTTTTAACAAGGACAATGGGCTGAACCTTTAGCCATTTGCACAATAAATGTAAATGTTTTATTGTTATTTATTGTCCAGGCTGATGTGAAGATGACTGTTTTTTCACACCTGAACTTTTCCAGGATATTTCCGCTCTTCTCCGGAGTCTCTGTCCTCTGAGTCCGACTGACGGAGTCCACAGACTTGGCCGGGTCTTTGGGTCGCTCAGCAACAGCTGTGCTCGTCGGTGCTTTAGACGCTACAGAGCCAAGGACAGAACAGACACACGTTCACGACTCACTCAACCTCGCGTTTAATGTTCTGCAAGAGCTGGTATGCATTTAACCCCACGTACACACATACCATGTAAACAATGTGACAGATGGATGGTTACATATACACACACAACAAAACGCTCTTTATATAACACTGCTGCAGGTTTGAATTCACACTAAAGAAGATCTGAATGTGTGACAAAGTGCAATAGTGCACACACCTGTTGAGCAAACACAGCCTTTATCTAAAGACTCATGTGTCGTTGAACCTGTTAAACTGTGTTTTTAATCAGAATGTCCATATATCGCTGTGGAAGTGGGAGGGCAAAACTACTGAGCCGGGTTTGATAAGCAAAGACACTCATGACTTGTGTCTGTGCTGAAAGGCAATGACTGAGTGTGTAATCATGAGTCATTGTGCTGGAGCTGGGTAGAGTCCTGGCTCTGATTTGATTTTCTCTCTCTAATGTAACTGGTTGACACAGGAATAAAAACAGTGAATGATTAGCATTTTACATTCCTCTGACTGCAGATATCAGGGTGAGGGGTGCTTCACCATCATGGCCCTTTAATTTCCTGCTGCAGTTACAGCATATAATTATCCAACAGGGATCCATAAAGCTACATCTTATTTTAAAGTGAGAATCCATGGAATCTGCATTTTTATTTAATCTCTAACTCATTTCACATTCACATTTATCATTGTTGTGTCCATGCAACATTTTCTAGACATCATCTGTTGATTAAATGGTGTGGAAGATAATCAGGCCTGACTCCAGAAGCTAATTAAAGTCTGATGTGCATTAAATAGTGTCCTGGTTCTCCCACAGTTTCGTTTTGGAACCAGCACTGGCAGAAATGTGGTATTGTTTCCTCTCAATTTTGGGAAGTTTACTTTGAGTTTGTACTCAGTCACCCAACTAACAATAGCAGCCATTGCTACTTCTGCTTACTAGTCAATTCTTCCTCTATTTACTCCAAACAAACAAGAAATGTGAAACAAATTATTACAGAGAACCTGTAAGAATAAGTTTTTATTTAATAGCTATTGATTAAATCAAAATGTTCACTCCCTCCTCTTATCAATCTACCAAAAGCAGAGGCAAAGTATAGATTGATTGTGTTAATTGAGTAATATGACTTATAAGTGAATTTTAAAGACTGGTGAAACAAAGACCTGCTGACCTGATGAAGGTGTTTTTGTCTTTAAAACATTGTGAGTCCATATGTGATGTTCATATAAAATACAAGGAGAGCCAAGAACATGACAGTTCTCAGCGATTTTTCTTACCCTGTTTTATTTTGTGTATCTGCTTAGTATCTATGAATATGTGTTTTTTTTTTTTTAAGAGAGTTACTGGCTATAAAGATAGTACCTTGTGACAATGGAGTTGACCTCGGCGAGGGGAGAATAAGAGGAGGGGTTGAAAAATCCGAGGGAGAGGATGTCTCCAGCTTGTATCCATCCAAAGGCAGAAGAGCTCCTCTGTCCAGACAGCTGTACACATACTCCACCCCGACCACGGGAGTCTGGTACTTCTGGATGCTACGCAGCCTGTTGGAGCTCAGGTTGGACACATCGCTGCTCACTATCAGAGAGCACTATGAGAAATGAAAAGTCGTGATTTTATTGTTAATGGATAAGAACTTATCCTACAGGGAGGGAGTGCTCTAGAAGCAGACAAACACCAGAAAGTGGCAGCCATGTTTCTGTTGGTTGTGCCACTAGGATGACATGGCTGCTTCTTCATTTATCATATTGGAGATGGATTATATTTAGTTGTTAATAAAAAAAAAAGCCTGACATATCTGGAAACAACTTGGTAACAAGCTACCACCTACAGCAGGGACTGATCACACCCACTGACCTGTTTATTGACCACAAAGGAAATGTTGCCTCCATTCTCTGTTACTGCTGACTTCAGCCTCTTCTTCTCCTTGAAGGGCAAAGTTTTCAGCTCCAATAACACGGAGCAGTTCTCAAACAAAGCCATGCCTGTAAGGACAGGACACACCCAAAAAAAAGTTGTCAGAATATATAATACCAGTTGTTTTTACGCGCGCGCACACACGCACACACGCACACACACACACACACACACACACACACACACACACACACACACACACACACACACACACACACACACACACACACAGGCAAGGACGTATGCACGCACACACACCTACACGCGTATTTCTGGGAAGCAAATGCGGAAGTAAATCCTATAAAAGCCCAAAAAGCCCATAAACAGGCCACAATGTGCAAGTATCTAAATAAATGGTTACACCTTCTAACGTTATAATCACTTCCAGGTGCGCTAGAAACAACATTTGCCACTCTACACAACTGTCAAATTATTTTTTTGACGTAATAAATAAATAAATATAATATACTATATATATATATATACCGGATATGAAGAAAAACAAAGAAACAAAACTGTCAGAATTAAACAAAGTTAGCGATATGAAGGCGTCACAAAATGTCCAGTGAAGTGCATCAGTAGCCGTTACAACTTGTTTAGCTAGCTCTCTGCAACATTTAGCACGTAAAAGTAACGTCTACGAAATGAGACTAGTCGTTATCTGACGTCAGGTTAAATAAAGACACTTGATGTTTACTTAACCGTAAACGTCCTGGCGATACTCCGGCAGCTGTTGTCAAATAGCACAGGCTGACATCAGATCATGTATCAGGTCTTATAATACATCCATGGATGAAATACTGAAGAATAATGTACTGCCACAGCTGCTTTTGTATCAGGTTGTTTGAGCTTCCGGTGTGTTTTCAAAATAAAGGTTGTGACGTTATGAGGACGCTCACTCCTTCATGAACAGCTATTAAACAAATAATATTTAAAAAATCATTCTGTTTGTTTGTTTTCAGTACATTATGGTTTCATTACGTAAAGTATAATAATTCTCCACCATTCTGTACTGATAAAACACTGATTTGTACTCGTGAGTGATATTAAATTTAAGCAGCATGTCCCAAAACAGTTTCTTTGTAAATGAAGAGGAATAGTTTAATGTTTGGGGGAAAACAGAAAACCTGAGTTTTGCTTTGAAAATAGTTCAAATTGAACAATGAGTAACTTCCATTTTGCTGTTTTGGAGGCAAAGTTGTTTATAATACCAAAAGAATTCTGGTCAGAACACAAAGAAAAATATAGATAATGATAATACTCGACAAATCAGACTTATTTTGAAATTTGTTCCAATTGGCTTTCTGTCTGTCTTTTACACTGAAAGGAAAGTCACCGGAGTGGTAGTAGTCTCACTGTGAGTTACTGTAACTTGACAGAGTCAGTCAGTTCGTGTCTTCCTGGTTCAGAGCAAACAAAAAATCCAATTATCCACATGGGCTGTTCTATTTACAACACACGCACAGGGCCATGCTCCCTCCTCTGGATGAAGAGTTGTACTGCAAACAAAAACTGTACATGCACCATTAATTATTCTGGCTCATTACTTTTAGTAATGACCAGCCGCAGCAATCCGGTTGTAAAGTGTATAGCCTGGTAAGTAAATTGAGATGCTGTGTCTTTCTATTTGAACTAATAACCTCAGGTTTTAAGCCGTGCTGGGGCTTCTATTTGAGGCTATAGACAAAAAAGTGGATAAATAAAAAGACAAGAGACACAGAGTGCTTTATGAACATACAAGGAACACATCAAAAATAAGTAAATAAACAAATATGAACAACTTTATTGAATGAGAACTGCTCTCTATAATAATTGTTTCATGTGCCAGTTCACACACTGGTGCAATGTAAATAAGAAATAAAAAACATTAAGTCATATCACCGAAAATATTTCGTAGCATTTAAAATACATATTTTTCCAATTATCACTTTAACACATTCTGTTAAACTGCATCTTTGAGAATTTAACTGGATGGATGTCTACATGCATAATAATATGTCTATGTCTAAAATAAAATTTGGAATGTAGTCTATATGTAGGACGTTTAAGACATCCAGGAGTTATTGGCAGAAAAAACAAACAAACATAACTGTTTAAGTTACAATAGATCATAGAGCCAACATAAAGTTTTCAAGTACACAACCCTGCCTCTTTCATGTGTATAACGAAGCAAGTTGTGGGAATTTGTATTCTGAACTAGGCTTACATTCCTTCACAATAATTCCGCATTACATAAATAAAGCTGCAAGTCTGTTCTGTACGATTGTTGGTAGATATAACTAGTTAAAATAACTCTTTCACTGACTGCTGCAGAGGCCGATGGAGAGAGGCTGCAGCTGTGATTAAGACTGTTGCCATGGGATGACATGGCTGTGGCCATTGTTGTCGCTGTCATGGATGTGCTCATAGCAACTATGATTATGACTGTGACACACTGCATTTTAATGAGTATAAGACTAACTACATGCAGGGGTTGTTTGTGTGAAGTGAGTTGACATGGTTGCATTGGCTGAGCGTTCTGCTTGGGCTACTTTATTCCTGAAGCAGTAATGAACAATAAATACATAAAGAGTCATGTCTTCTTTCTTTAATATCTGTTGACCTGTGTGTATGATGTTGATGCAATAGCTTTTGAAGAATCAACGGAGGAGATGGTTGAATTTCCGTATTATTACAAACATCTATCTTCATGCTTTGGTCATGAAATCGATGTTGGTTCTTCCTGTACACTTGGAATCAACGTCAGTGACTGTGGCTTGAATTTCTGTGGAGCCAAACTTTATTTCCAATTTGATTTTCCGATTTCGGCCACGTTCTGTCAAAGGCATGTTAACATTAACTGAACCAACAGCCTCCAGGCCCCACTCATCAACATACATTGGATTTTCTCTCTCTGTGCGATAAAATGCAAAATTCACAAATGTCTGATTTGCATCTACTGGATGGAAAATGTGCTCTCTGGTTTCATCCCAACCTACGTCTTCACCGATTTCCACCAGTTTCCTGAAAATATCACGACACCAGAGCCCATCATTATTTGAGGTTTTCTTTTCTTTCTTATGTATGGACTCATCAAATATCTGCCAGACATCAATCCCATAAGTAAAAGCACTTTTCCGGATTGCCACAACCTCTGGGGTTTTTCCAAACATGACAGCTCCTTTCAAAATTGCCTCCTGTGCCCTGTAAGGGCACAGCACTTTACACTGAGCAGCAAACTGATTGGTGATGTACTTGCGCAGAACATCACTTGAAGCGTAGCCCCCCACTAACAGAATGTACTGGATTTTGAAACCTTTCTTCAAGATTTCTCTGAGATTGTTGGTGATCTTGCCTACACTCTCAGCAAAGAAGGATTTCATTTTCTCTCTTGAGATTTTGATTTCTCCACCCTCCCAGGATGCACCTTGCACCTGATTGAAGTACATATCAATCTTTTGCCTTTTCCCAGCTAATTCTGCCAAGTTAAATGGGCAATAGATTCTGGCATCGTCATCCACTTGTTTGACAACAGTGAAGTCATACATGATTCTCTGAAGCTCGCTAGGATAACTCTTTTCGTACTCATCCCAGAGGTCATCCAGGAATATTTCTTTGAGGAAATCTTTGAATTTTTCATCAACTGTTTGTCCTCCCATATTGTTGCCACAAGCCTTGTGCAGCTGCTTCAGGGCTCCTCCATACAGCACTTCATGTACACTTATGTCAACAGTACCACCTGCAACAAAAAAGTAACTGCAGGATTAAAGCAAGTAGTAGTTTTGTAACATTCTATAACTCCCCAAAAAAGGGGAAAACAAAATGAGGTGTTTTAAAGCATTTGAAAACATGTCAACAGGTCTTAAATATCCAGGAAAACCTACTTTTTTTTAAAAAAAAACGTTTTTTTAAATCCTTCAGAATATTTTTATATACACATTTCTGGCAGTAGAAAAAAATGACACAATCTCAGTGAAAATTGGTGCAGCATGTTTTTGCCAAAGCCAGACATTGTGAGTTATTAGTGAAATGCTAGTCTAAATGTATGGAGGACAAGGGATGTCACAGGAAAAGTAATAAAGCATTTTCTATTTTAATAGGCATTAAAAAAGAAAATAAAAAAATAAATTATAAATGAATGATTAATCCATCAATAAATACTCAAGGTTTAAAAATTGATTTACAAAAACAGCCTGAACCATTTATAAATAAATGTATTAATTCATTCAAAAATAATTAAATTAGAAAAACTATTTGAAAAGGCAGGTTTTTTTTTTTTCTTTTTTGGTTTTTTCAAAGGGAAATCCAGGTATGTATTCCCAGTTTTTAAAATGCCTTTTCAAATAGTTTTTCAAATTCTTTTTTTTCATGAATTAATACATTTATTTATAAATGGTGCATTTAATTAGTGTTTTATGCTGATTTTGTAAATCCATTTGAAGTATTCACTGATGGATTCATTTATAAATTATTTTTACAGTTCATATTTCAACTGTATATCAAAATATGAAATTAAGGAAATATTTTATTAGTTTTCCTGTAACATCCCAGGTCCTCCATAAAATGTGAGTTTTTGATCTTCTTTACAATTAATTTAGCAGCTGTTTACACTGCCAATCCATTCTGTGTTGTGCTATCCATGACATTTGAAAGTGGTAAATGTGCACAGGTCTGTCAGGTGTCTAAATGTTTTAAAAGCTTATATTTGACTTTTAATTCCCATTAACAGCACCACATACCTCCACAATCAACAACAATGTATTGTGTTCCTGGAGCTTGCTCTAGTGTGTCCTTGCTTTGGTTGTCTGCGATGAAACCATCAACCGGGAGCTTCTTACTCCAGATTGATGCTGCCTCGGGCTCCAGTGCTATTACCAACTGGTTTGCTGATTCATTTGTTACAATGCCAGCCTGTAATACAAGTCAGTAAATCCGTCAGTCACGTATGTAAACGTACATTTTATTATTATTCTACTTTTTTTTTTATAAAAGAGGTAGTTACCTCAGTTGCTGCTTCTCTCATGAACTGCTTTGCTGCGACATCCCAGATAGCAGGTACCGTCAGCACCCAGGTGAAATCAGAGGCAATATACTGCCGCCCTGATGTGTGGGCACTAATGGTGTCCAGTGCGTCTTCCTTTAGGTAGCGCAGTGCCGCTGCGAAAACTTTCAGGGCATTCATTGACTTTCCATTTGCTGCTGGAATCATCATGTTTCTATCGAGTTGCTGGTGATAAATTACAATATATTAGTTTATATTTAGTTTTATTTGGACACAGCTTTCATGGGGCTCAGCACTGAAGTTTAGTCAAATTATATTTGTCTTTAAATTCAGTTTCATTGTAGAAGTGTATGTTAGAAAAACATTTACATTAAATGTATTTATCATTCTTACATGTACGTCTAAAACAATAAAGAAGGTTTACTCACTGTACCATAGAGAGACATCTTAAAGTTTTCAAAGAAGTATTTTTCCTGTGCTTCTGTTTTACCCATTTTACAGTACGCCATTTTGGCATCATAACCAAACGTAATGAATTCTTCTTTTTCATTAAAAAGAATGCAGGTTGGAGTCTTCGGGGTGTCACATCCATACTTCTTGCCCCAGGTCTTCAGAATGGGCTCAGTTTGTGCCTCTCTTGGTGACACACTGAAGGCATATCCGCTGTAGGCAGTACCAAAGTCTATTGCTATGATAAAGGAGTCACCCATTACAAAGCAATTCACAGCAGTTACAGTGTCTGAAGAAAGTGCCGGAGTGCTATCATTTGATGTATTTATTAATTTTCTGCCAACGAGTCCCTCCTCCTGAAGGGTGTGACCACATTAAAACTCAGTGTGCACATCCACCACGGACAAGGTCAGAGAAAAGAGGAAACAGCGTAATGACCAGAATGTAGGAGGCTAAGTTGGTATCCCTCATCTTCCTTTCTATTCTCTGCTTTATGTTCACACCTACTAATAATGATAATGTTCCTAATTTCTTTCTGTATAACTCTAACCTGTGTACTATCACCCAGCTGAACTTGCTTTTTCTTTTTCGGTGCTGCTTTCAATTCTCCATTCATCCATGGCTTATCATTTGGATCTTTATATGTTTTGTTGGTAAAACATTGTCCACGCACAAGTGTATAATCTGTGAAATGTATGAAGATGCCCAATGTCATGCAGTCGATTCATCCACTGATTCACCTGAATTTTTCTCTGCTGTTTATAGACCAACCAGGTAGACTGTAATATTTCTCATTTCTGTATTGAGGTGCAGGAAACTCAATCATCAACCATTTCAGTTATAGCCAGAGGGTTTCATAATAATCGCTTCCTCTCAACTTGTGCCCTGACGGTTGGCTTTAAAGGTTAAGGAGGAAATGCATTTACATACAGCCAACACATCTGGGTGTGGTCAGCCACACTATTAGACCAGGTGCGGTTGCTCTTTAAAGGAGCTATATGTCAGTTTTGCTTTTGCTACATAGCTAACGTGAGCATTAGCAGCTGTTTACTTACCCAGATCTAGCAACTCTTATCTCTTGTCTCTATCACACTTTTCTCCTACTGAAGTTAGCATGCTAACCAGCCAACCCTGAAGACGTAGCGCTGCTCAGAGGGCGTATTATAACCTGTTGTCTTGCCAACACAACGATGGCCAAAGACCTTGTCAAATGACAAATGCAATGCGGTTGGTTAAGTAGTATTTTGTTTATTTTGGGTAATGCAATGGGCACATGATGTTATGTAGGTAGGTAGACTGGTTTAGGACCAGCATGCACCTGGGTAGGCCCATATGTTTTTTTTCCAAAGCAGGAGAGGCAGCAGGAAACATGCTCTTCTTGTTCCTTGATTTGCATCCCTGTTTGGATGAATAGATAAAAAAGAAAATGCAATGGCTTTGTTTGGAGAATATATTCTTTTGCCTAAACCATATCCCCCATGATGCATCTGTGGCCTTTTGATTTTTATGTTCTTTGGACTTGTTTGAAAGACAAATAGCCACTATATTTGGGCTGCTTTTCTGAGGGAGGGCAGTTTGCAGGTAGACGCTGCAAGCCTGCATCACCAAAGTTTAACCTGTTGCGATTGTTATCCATTTTATAACCCAGACCCAGCTGTGTCTCCATGAGGAAATAAAAAAGAAAAAGAAGTGCCAATGAGCAGCAGTGGTTTCTCATGAGGCCCCGCCCCATGGTCTGTTGAGTTCTACATTAGTGTTGGAGAGACACAGACTGACTGAAGACCTGCTGGACAAGACAAGAGGGAAGAGACACCGCAACATGAGTGAAGATCGAGAAAGGTAAGGGCTTAAAACATTATTTCAGCCGTCTACAATGAGGAATGAGGAATATGGAGACGACTGTAAAGATTAAAATCTCTTTAGTTACACAAATATACCAACACGTGATCATCAATTGATTAAAAGTTGGTTAGACAGCTCTCCCCATGCAAGATTTGATGAATGATCCCCCTTTTCCCTAATATCAGAGGTCATGCACTGCAACCAGAAGAGCAGAGGTACAATATTTCTACTTACTAGTACAATTCAAACAAAAGGTGGGATGAACAATGGGAGTAGGACGTGACATTTAAGTGTGGATTAACACTGAATACTTCTTGCACAGTTGGATTGGACACTGGGAGGTCCTGAAACGTTGCCTGTGCAATTATCCCAATCTGATTAACTACTGAATAATCGGTCTGCCTGCAACAATATAAATACTGACAAGAAATTATTTAGGAAATATTCCTGTTTTTCTTTTGTACAGTAAAAGCTCTAAGAGAGAGGAAGATGCTGGAACCAGGTGCCAGCAGTATGAACAAACTCAAGACGATTGCAGGGACAGGTTTGTTTCTAAAAGATTAGTCGTGAAAGTTGTTGTTTATATTTTAAGTCATGAATCTGCGGTCTGAACTGATCTAACCAAAGCAATGATTTATAATTATTTAAACAGGATTGCCGAGATGAAAAAAGAATGCGGCGAGAAACTTGATAAGGCAAAGTAAATATTTTTCTGAACTTCCTGTAACACCTGTACAATGTAACACAATCCAAAACATTCATTTAATATAGTATTGATTAATTAATCTCTGATGGTTTAGATTATGAGGGTTGAATCTCCGTTATATTTTAAAGGTCTCACTTACAACCGTACCACATAGTATATTTGCATGTTTAAAACATTGACTAGTTTCTCAAACTTTAGCCCCCTCTAGAGGTCATTTCACGTCAGTGACAAATAAGACGTTACGTTTGCATTTGACACAATTCCTAGTCATGTTACATTTGGTCATATAGGGAATGTAAGCGTTAAAGAAGCAAGCTCTAATGCCATACTATGATTTACGACTTAAACATCAGTTAAAAGAACTGTAAAGACATTGTGTTTGTATTGTGCAGCGAAGACTCTAAGACAGACAAAGGAGGAAACTCCAGCTGCCAGCGGTGTGAACAATCTGAACTGGACCACAAGAAAAGGTTTGTTTCTAAAATCGCTGAAATCATGGATCTTACAGACAGTTTAAATAAACCATTCAATAATGTTGTAAATGTTCACAGAATTTGATTTGAACTCTGAAGCTGTTGCCTCAAGTGATATAACCATTTCTGACCCACAGTATGACTGAAATGGATATTCATTACAAAACTCAACTTGAAAAGGAAAGGTAAATATTAAACTTACTTTTACTGACATGTTTAACAGGCTTTATATGTAGCTTAGCTTCAGCACATCAGCAACTTTAGCACACAACAGACCTGCAATAACTAACCCTTATTAAACTATGTCAGAGATTTTGATTCAATTAAATTCTGATGATTTATTGGGATGAATATAGATTATACATTTTAAGGTATCCCCACTAAAACATTTATAAGGTTAAATCTTTATAACAGTGATTAGTCTCTGGAGCTTTAGCTCCCTCTAGAGGATATTTCATTTCATTTCATGTACTAATAATACTAACACCTAGAAAATTTTAATTAGTTGGTACCTGATTATTTCTTGAGTCGTAGCAGGAGTCTCTTTCAAAAGCTACTCTTTTACCCCACAGACAGACCCTGAGACGAAAAGAGGAAGAATTTCAGTCATTCAAAGACAGGTATGAAAGAAGACATTGTGATTTGGTGCATATGTTGACCTAATGAAATAAAGTTTTCTAATTTTTCCTTCTTTTTCTTTTGAATAGGGTGGCGAGAGAGCTTGCACTTTCATTAAAGACTGGAGACACTGAGAGCATGAACAACCCAGTCAGTAAAATAAAACTTAAAGAGATGTATCAACACCTGAGAGTTGTACAGTGGCTTAAAATGAGAGATAATCTGAAATCAAACGAGGAGAATATAAAGTTTGCCAGCGCTTTACTTCAGGTACGATGTAGTCTGGTCACGAGTGAGCATATTCAATCCCTGTCCAGAATCAATAAATGTAATTATTGCGCTTGTTTGTTTGAACATGTTGATTATAGAAAATGTTTGAGGACTCAAGAAAACAAATGGAGAAAAACAAGAGGCTGATAGAGGAAATGTGTGGGCTGAATGAGAACAGTGAACAACAAACACCTCAGAAGGTACTGGAGTTTAAGACTGTTCAAAAAAAAAAAAGGTTCCTCATGCTTCTGTATCTTTATAACAAGCTTTTGTTTTTCTTTCTTACAGGTTAGAGAATACACACAATTAACAATTCAAAATCTTCAGTTGGCTCTGTTCTATAGCAGAAAAGAAGATGTTAAGGTATGTTTGACATTAGCCTTAGAAATATGTACTTTTCATACAATTTTGGGCCAAAAGGAAAAAATAGGATAATTGTGTTTTCAGGACAGATGTGAAAATCTAATTATTTCTCCACGACAGACTCCTTTTCCTGAATATAAATGTGAAAACCCGCAGAGTGTGATGGTGACTTTCAGACATCTGGCTGCTGAATGCTACTGGCTGGGCTGTTTGATGGCTTTAAACAATCCTCCTCTTGAACCTGACTGGGAGAAGTGTGGAGCTGGACCGGACTCTGGGGACATTTTCCCACACGGCATCAAGTCTGGCAATGAAATGGAGAGTGAGCCGATGGAGCAGTGAAGTAGAGAATCTGCCTGATTCTCGATGCTCAGCACTTTTGCTATTGATTTCAAATAATGCTAACAGAGCAAAAAAAAAAAAGGCTTATTTGTTTTCTTGCTTGGAGTAAAATGAGAAGATAGAAAGGCTACCACTATCTTGTCTGTAAATATTAGGTTTTTAGCAAGGAGACATTTAGCTTACTTTAGCTTAAAGACTTGAAATGGGGAAACAGCTAGCTTGGTCAAAGGTAACAAAGCCTGGCTACTAGCATGTCATAAGCTCACTAGCTAACATGCTGTAACTTCATATTTGTTTAATTTGTCCAAAAACCAAAATGTAAAAAGGAGAAGCTGCGGTTTTTATTCATTTCCCAAAGTCAATACAGTGAGTTATTTTTACACTTTGAGTTTTCTACCGATTAAACAAGCTAGCTAGCTGCTTAAAAGCTAACATCTTAGCTACAATCCTGCATTTTTACATGGTGTACTTTGTACTGACATTTTTTTTTTAACATGCAGTGTCCCTCTCAAACAAAAATAATTAAATAGATAAAAAAAAACAACTTATAATTAATTTAAACAAGTAAATACTGGCTACAGACATGAGAGTGGCAACTGACAGGAAGAAAGCAAATGAGTATATTTCTTAAAATCTTAAACGATTCCTTTAACTAAAGCTTGAAAAATTGTTTCATAAATTTAATGTTACAAGATTTTATGTAAGCACATGCTGCATTTTCTGTCCATATGTTCAAGATTGTAATTTTTTTTAGATTTTATGTAACCACATGCTGCATTTTCTGTCCATATGTTCAAGATTGTAATTTTTTTTAATATAATATAATAATAATAATAAACTGTGTGTTATTTATAATGCAGCCATTGGAATATCCATCTATATCAGAAGTTAGATTACAAACAGTCAAACAAAATCATAAGAGCATGTACGTATATGAACTCACTATCAGATTTTATTACAGTGTGTGGCNTTAATACAATTTTATTGCAGTTATTGCTAAAAAATATATCGATCAGTCACTCAAACTCAAATAATTTACTGATATGAATATTTATTATCACTTTTAGACATATCTTCTGATCTTTTAAACTCACCTTATGATATACTGTGTTTTATTTATAATGCAGCCATTGGAACATCCATCTATATCAGAAGCTAGATTACAAACAGTCAAACAAAATCATAAGAGCATGTATATGAACTCACTATCAGATTTTATTACAGTGTGTGGCTTCTAAACCAATGTTTTCTCTTGCTTCCTCTGTATGCAGCTAATGTGACTGTGAAATAAAATGTAATGTTCTGAATCTGAATTAATCTTGCACAGCAGCCTCTAAAGACACACACAAAATGCCATGCAATGTGGGAAACCTCTAATGGAAATCCTCCACAGTCCATTCCTTCATCAAATGACATGTATCATTAGCAAGGACAACACATCAGTCATACAGGTTCATATATGTGGCATTCAGAGGGGTAATATACAGGTGTCTGTATCTGTAAGGTATAAATGCATGATGTCTTTTTCCTGATGCTTTTAAATGCTTTTAAAAAATAAATATATATAACTCTCCTGCAGTTCCAGTCTCCTGCTGGAGTAAAAGTGATGCCATTTCGCAGTGAAAATAAAATCCTCAAGAGTCCAATTCACATTGTGTAAAAAGTCTTTGGAAAGGTTAAAAACATTATATCTGATTTCTGCCTTTCTCTGGGGAGTACAGTGTGGAAACACCACAGTGGTAAACACAGGAACAAAGACATCGCAGCAACTTAAAAACAAAAATCATATTGATTACCATATGTCTACATACTGTCTGACTGCGTCTTACCCTGCACACCAGACAGCATGCATGCACTGTATATCTTTAATGAATGCTTCCCTCTGGCTTACCTCCCTGGGGGTAAGCCTCTAGGACTGCTTTACAAAGAAAAATAATGAGATTTGAATCTAAAATGGTCCGGGTTAAAATGTTAATTCTTATTTTGCATTACTAAGAGCACTTGAAAAAATATCAGCGTGATTCACGGAAAGTTTCTTTGGGTGCTTCATCAGAGCTCTGAGTGTTTTGAAATTACTTCATTTTAACGTGAACTGCAACTTACAATAATAATAGTAATTTGCAGACAGTTACAGTGGAGATTTCAAACTGCCTAGTTTTTCCTCCATTTGCAGGAACTGTTAAAGGTTTTGACATTTTATGAAAGACGGATACATGTGACGGAGGACTCGCTGACCTTTTATACTTATGAACTATCCACTTTACAGCCTTCAATAAAAAAATAAACATGGCTGCATTTCTGGCTGACTATGCTGTTAGCTTTAACCATATAGGATGTGAACCTTTCCATGTACCTTGTGATTTATAAATGTTGCCCACCTTGGGGAAGCAGCTGCACGAAGCAGAAATCAGACAACATCATGACAGAAGACATAACAGAGGATAACCTGGAGTATCAGGGGACCGATGGCAACGCTCGGATTTTCTCTTTATCAGGAGTAGATCTGCTGGCTGCGACTGCGGACTATTTGAAAATTAAACCCAATTAACAGATAAAATATTAAATGTTTGATGTGTCATAACTGTATTTGTGGGTATGATAGGGTGTACAGGTCAAACATGGGCTATGAATATACTTGATTTCAAACACTGTTCATCTTGATAAGTTTCATGACAATAAGCTCATTAGATTTTGATATATCTTGTGGAAAATTGGATATATTGGGCACAGTAGATTTTACAGAAAATTACCTTGTAGTTGTTAAACGTCTTGCTCTGGAACAACGTTTTGGATGGACTCCATCACCATCATTAGGTTCGTGCATCTAGGGGAATAAGAAAAATACAGGTTCGACATCAGGTTTCACTTTAAAGCTTGAATGCCTTTGTATTGATGCATAATCTCACTCCAGGCTCTTGCGGCCTGTCATGCCTCTGTGTTTAAGGCAGTTGTAACCTTGTGTGTTTAACAGTGTAAGGTTGGATCAGTAAAGGTGAAAACACCCCCGAGACAAGTAAACCACAGACAGCCAGCTTGAAATTTTAAAGGCTGGAATTCAGAAACTCCTTTGTGACTCGCAATTATCCTGTGAAGACTTCTGACTTGAGACGTAGCTGAAGACTAACTCCATACTGCAAGATACAGCTCTCGACACGTCTGATAAAAGACCAAAAACAAACAATGCGTGTATGTCTCTTAATACTTTGCCACTACGCTATCTTGTCTGTGGTACTGAGCGAAGACTGAGCTGTGAAGCACAACGTGGGAACACCAGAAACAGAAACTGTAACTCGTGTTGATGGACTGTGTGTTGATTTGTATGAATCACTCACATCCTGATACAGTAGGACCATAGGACATGATTTGGCTGAGAAATCTAACACCACCATCTTGGTAAATATTGACAATGCGAGCTAGAGTAGACGTGGGAGTTGTTGTGTCTAAGAACATTTCTGGATGACAGATTGGACGATAAACATATGCGTCGTGCTGGAAAGGAAACTTTGCGACGGATTGACAGAGAGAACAGCAGGAGGCAAGTTCATCACAATCAGTGCTTCCTCTCTACCTGTGATTGCTCTAAACTCAAGAAGAGAGTGAAGTCGCACGTCACATACATATATTCCAGGGGGGATTCTCACAGCTGCCATTTTTGCCTGCCAGCACTTGCATCATCAGGTACCAGAAACCTCCAAAGCTTCTGAAAAGCTGCAGAGAGATGAGAGGATCACTGATCAAACTGAGAATATTCTCAGACACCCACAAACCCAGAGACAAAAGGTAAGGGATAAAGCAAGGGGCTGTGAAATTGTATTCCCGGTGTTATTGTACTCTTTGATAAATCTTCCCAAACCAAAAGAAAACATATTTTTCTTCAGACAGCCTGAAGGTATCTTCCCACATATAGATCCAATCTGTTCATGTACCAATCATGCCGTAGTGCACCTTAATACATGTTACATCTCGTATCTCTCTCCGCATCTTGTGGCAAACTTTTTTTTTCGCCTGATTCCAGGAGTGGCAGAGAGCACCTTATCTGAGGCGCAGAGTGCTGTCAGCCTGCGTTTAATTGGAGTGTTGCTTTGATTCTCCAACCAGAATCCAGACTGAGTGTCTATGAGTGGCCTCGCAGGAGTGACACACGTGAGGGAATCAGCTTTACTCAGAGCAGAAGACTCTAATTCAAATGTTAAATCCTAATTGTGTACATCACCTACAACACCAGCACCATCAGCAGCAGCAGCAGCAGCAACAAAAAACAGAAACCTCTCATCTGGAAAATAGCCTGTTGTTGTTGGATCCCATCGCTGACTGTCTGTCTTTAATTTTTTTTACCTACTGTATTATGTTTTTATTATTTGTTTTCTGCATATTTGAACATGTGCACAAGTCTCCAACTGCTTTACAGTGTGTATTCTGTCTTATTATCGGCTTGTCAGTCGACCTTCTGAGTGGAGTTTGCATGTTCTTCTCACGCCTGCCAGGAGTCATTTCTTAAATGAAATGCCTTTTATTTACATAGTTCTTTTTATTTTTTTTAAGTATTCATGGTCCAGCGAAGCCATTATCTCCATAAAGCCCCTGCAGGGCTGATTCTGCACGTTTCATCATTATCAGATCTATAAAGTCCTTTGAACCAGCGATTCAAACAAAAACTATTTGCTTTCCAGTTCTTAAGGACGGTCAGTGTTATCAGGCCTTGTGTTACAGCTGATTTCACTCCATCCATAAAAAATAAACAAACAAACATTTGACTGATTGAGCTAATTCTGTTTCCCGCATGAGCAACAAGATGGAGGAGCATTTTCTTCGTGCTGTGGTGACTTCAGAGGAGTAAATAGTGTCTTTGTGCCTGTTAAGCCTTCCATCTGAGCTTCCTGGATTACATTTTATCCTCTCCTCTGTGCATGTAGCAGCACGTCCACAGTGTTGTATTGCTGGCCAGAAGTCGACGCTAGTGTAAGTTACACACATGTGCCTGCATGTCACAGAGTGCTGCAGCGCCACCAACTGCCACTGGGAGGAGCTCTGGTTCCTCCGGTCGACACCAGAGAGTTCGGATCACAGAGACAGTAGGTGGTGGTTAGTGTGAGGATTTTATCCAGCTTTTGGGAGCCACACATGGTCATAATTTCCCTGAATACTAGTCATCACCTCACACATCACACATTTTTCCTCCTGATTGATGCCATTCATGCAAAAAAAAAAGAAGAAAAAAAAAGGTAAGGCACATCAAAGCTCCTCCTCCCTCATCCATCCTTTCTTCCTCCCCATGGATCCTTCTCTGCCTCATTTTTTTTAATACATCCTGTTCACTGCCACCTGTCTGCTCGCTTCCTCTCTTCCACTGTTGTTATTTACTCCTCTAACTCTAATTATTGTACACTGTGTCACAGCAGCTACGTTCCCTCCACCTCTCTCCTCCTCTTTTCCTCAGCCTCACCTCCTCCTCGCCCTCGCCTCTCTTCTCCCTCATCTGGCTCCTCCCGGGGCTCGGTTTGGCTTGAATGAGAGAACAGAGGGGCAGAGTGGAAATACTGTAGCAGCAGCCTGAGGTTAGGGTTGAGGTGTGGCCTGCAGGGTGGTGGATGACAGCGGCTGGCCAAATATCAGTGTAGCACGCACACACACACACACATGCTAAAGCAACACGGGGGAAGCAAAGATCATAGCCTGAGTGTGTGTGCACGGGGATATCTGCCGACTTTGTGAGCAAACATTTAGGGCTTTTCACCTGTTTAATATCCCCTAAAGGAAAAATAACACGACTATAGAGCTGGCTTACCTTTTTGCTTTGTAGGCGCTGACCAAATCATGTTGCTGAACAGCTGGGAACACATTCTTCTGTACTTGACTTTGGTCAAATATTTCATGATTTAAATCATAATCAGATTAAATACTTTATATACATTAAACATTATATCCTTATTTCTTGTACAGCATATGTTGCACAATGTATGCACACCAGTACTGAGGTGTCATATAAACATATCACGTCTACCGTCTTAGAAATTACAAAATATACAGGTCATTTGCAACAGTAAGAATGTATTGTAGGAAACATAACAGCTGCTGGATTATGATTTCTATTGACATTATGAGGATATGTTGTTAATTTATGTAATTAGCGTGTCACAGTTCCGCTGATACTGAACGTATTGGCGAAATGTTCATGGACAACGTTTTTGTTTTCCCCCAAAATATCTGATAATGCAGCACGGTATTCACTTGGAGTGACTACAGGATTATTCAGCTGTTTTATGGTTATATTTAGACTCTCACAGCACTTGGTTAAAGTTAGGGAAAGATCTCGGTCTGGTTTAATTTTCATTTCATTTCATTTCATTTATTTATTTAAGCCTCGAAGATCATTGAGGTTTCCCTTATTTGCAATGATGTCGGGGAACACACAAATACAGAGTTAAAATACTCAGTCAAAGCCTTTGCACGCCGAGGTGATGCGGTTTGAGATCATTGTCTTGAATTGTCCAGGGGTGGTCAGCGTGTCGATCTTGAGAGTGTGTTGTAGATGATTCCATGTGTTTGATGCAAAAAAACTACAACAAGTTCAGAGTAGACCGGTGGGACCTGAAGCATGAGACAGTTAGTCGAGCGAGTAGAGTTTGGTCGGGTCCTGTCCAGGCGTTAAATTAGGGTGGCGAATGTCCAATAAGGGCTTTATGGATGAAAAGTGTTTATCACGCTTCTGCATCCGAGAGGACAGAAAATATAGAAAATGTCCTCGATCACTTCAGGCACAACATGGTTATTTACATTAAACCAAACCAACGACCTTATTCAAACCTTGACCACAATGACTAACCCTGATCATAGACGGATGGTGGGGGTGAACCCTGATCTCTGGCGTGACAGTTTTGTACTTTGTGTGTCCGCTGTGCAGCCCAACCACCTCCAGGTGACCCGGTTACGTTGTTGCCACAGTGTAATTGTGAGAGCAGTTATGATCATGGGAGACAGGGTTGAAGACTACAAATCTGCAGCGATGCCAGTGGCTCTACGAGGCTGGTCTCAGGTACAGTGGTGCTTTGAGCTCAATGCTAAGGTCAGCATGCTAACTTGCTAACACGCTCGCAATGCATGCTGCTGTAATGTTTACCACGTTCACCAGCTTTGAAATGGAGAAATATGGAGTGGGTGACCTTTTTTTGTGTGTGTATTTTATATTTGTAGCAGTGTTATTATTGTGACTTGTAATGTTTTTTGTTTTATGCTACCTGCCTAGGGACTATGGATGTGAATTAGCATTTTTGCTACAATCCGGCATGTTTACATTGTGTATTTTGAAATGATGTTAATTAACATGTGTTGTCCCTATCAAATAAACAAATAAATTAAATTAGATTATGAAGGTAAAGTCACTTAAGCTGGCAGTCCTTCCAATAGATCTTGATACATTTCAGTTAAACCCCATTAACCACATCATGACATTAGAAGAAAAGTCAGGGGATTATAAGGTCATTAGAATTCATCCATTGTGCATGTCAGCGATTAGCTCGTCAGCTGTTTGCCGACGTACTAGAAACACACTTTGCAAATACCCCAGGATGAATTTCACTGTGCTAAGCCCACCTCACAGATGTATCATGCCATGATCCATACAGACACATAAAGAGACAGAAAACGGTCCCCTCTGTTTATTATTTATTTCTGCTTTCTTCAGGACAGCAGAAGATTGCTTTGCACACTACAATGATCGTAGCAGTCAGCATTAATATTTTTTTGCTTGCTCTGCTCCTAAAGAGAAAGAGACAGAAGTGGTGGTGCAACTAAGAGGGAAACCTTTTATGTTTTGAAGTAAGCGGTCGTTGTGGCAGCTGGGAACAAGTGTTGCTGACATCCATTTCCATTCGTCCAACACGAGTGCTGAATGGGAACAGACGGGTTTTCAGTCAAGATGGATGATAAACTGATCCCTGCAAATCCTCCCATATTTAAGTTTGAATGAAGCATGAGAGAAAAACATCTGAAAAAAGGCAAACTTCTTAAGTGTCTGATTTTGTGTATATAAGAGTCTTATCTTCATTAATCAAAGTGGATGCTGCAGACTGCTTTGCATGTTTGATGAATTTTCATAGAAATTAGTGGATAATTATTAAAAGGAACAGCTACACTGTCAGAAGTATTCTTCTTTCTTTCTTTCTTTCTTTCTTTCTTTCTTTCTTTCTTTCTTTCTTTCTTTCTTTCTTCATTCGCTCAGATCTTAGTCACTGAATTAGTGAATATTTGAACCAATACTTAGTTTTCTGTGAGTCATCATCTGTACTGATCTTGTCAGTAATAGATACAGCAGCAATATGCTGTCTGACTGTCTTATACTGCGCTTGTGTGACGTTTTCTCAAAGTCAGTTAAATGGTTTTACATTGTTTTCCTCCAGTTCATCATTTGGTGTGTACATCTATTGGTATTTCAGCTAAATGTGGTTTCTTGCTGGTAGCAGGTGATGGTGATAGTCGCTTGATAAGAGCTTCAGCCATTGTTGTGTTTAGTTCAGTTCAGTTCAATTCAGTTTATTTCGGTCCTTATTAATAATTATACATAGTAAATACACATAGAAATAAAACATAAAAGGTGTAGGCTGAAGCTATAGCTTTTACACATAACCTCTCTATCACAACCCTCTCACAACTAACTAATGTATATTCAGAGAAAATAAGAACAAGGAGAAGCAAATACATAAAGAAACCTTTCACCAATAAGATTAGACATTATCCTATTAAAAGATAAAAACAGTTTTACAAGACAAGAGGTTATAATACGTCCTCTGAGCAGCGCTACGTCTTGAGGGAAGATGGGAAGCTACAGTGGCTTGCTATTGGAAAGTGCTAGCTGGTTAGCATGCTAATTTCAGTAGAAGAAGAACAAGCTCTGAGAACAAAAAGCAGCATGATATAGATTACTTACACAAGTATTTGTTGAAATGATGGCATTTCAGTCACCTTATCCCTCCAGCTTCAGCCGAGGATGAAACGACAGGAATGTGTGTGTGACTGAAGAGTTGAAATCAAGGATGTTGTTTAAAACTGGAAAGTGTTTGACTTGGAAACAGAACATGTTAACAGACAATGAGCTTCCTTGTCAGAAAATAGAAAATTATCCAACGCAATGGTGCAGTTCTGCATCATGGAGCACTAATGGAAGCGCTGTAGATAAAATCCAAGTACAGGTGCAAACACCTCAGGAGAATGAGGTTGAACAAATTTATTTTAGAGATTCCCAGTCAGACAAAAATCCAGCGAGCTGATAGGAGTGAAATCTGACTCCTCCTGCCAAACAGTATTAAATTGGCTCATTTTGTCTTTGTTCTCACTTGCTTGCCAGGTTTCTGATAACATATTCAATATAAAGCTGGCAGAAAATTAATGGCTCCTGATATAATAAACAAACTCAATATTGTTTGCTTAGTCTGTTGGTATGAAAGCAATTCACTTCAGAACTGTTGGCAAGAGGCATCATATTAATATATGAACTGTCAATATATGTAGTTAACACTGAAAAACAGGAATGTCATATCAACAACCACAATATGTGTTTACACATTTCTTAAGTTTGACCAAAAAGTAGGATTATTCAAATTCAAAATGAAAAACAAATGAACAAATACTTGTGATATACAGGCGTTTTACTCCATGGAAATTTTCACAGAGGAATATTAAATGTTTTTAATCCACTACATTAATCTGTGATTGGAATTAGCTCAAGCAAGATCTTGTGTAGTGGTCAAATACAGTGGGTTGTCAAACAGCAGAGAAGGAGGAGTGTGGTTGGACACCTAAAATATAATCTAATTTTTTTCAGATATTCTACTACTTTTTGCTAGATATGTCAATAACATTGTTGAGATATTTAACCAAATTTCATCAGATATTTCACTAATATTTTTTTGATATTCTACAGACATTCTCCAGAGAGAAGCGTGAGAGAGGAGATGTAAAACTACAATGAGATGTTTTTTGGTTCGTAAAAACCACAAATATATCATCTTGTAAAAGTGTAAAATATGGGATCTTTATACATGTTTTGGTTATTATAGGCTTAGATTTTATTTTATTTTTTTTTACACTGAATAACAGTTAAACTCATAAAAGTCTGGGTATTGGATAGAAATCTGAAACAAGTCAACATCTCAGGGGCTGAAAAAAAAGCCATGTTTTTGGTGGATTACACAACAACATCAATCAAATGAACTGCAATGACTAGTTTTACTTGTACAATATACTGGGGGAAATGTTGAGGTAAATTCTGAAAGCAGGCCTTTGGCAGTTTAGCAGACTCTGGTTTCCTTTAGAGACTAACAGCCCATGGAGCAAAAACCTCAGAGAGATGTCCCTGTATTTTTCTCTTCAACCAGACACTTTGACTGAAGCCAGTCACTTTCACTGGTGCTGCCGCCCTGAAATCTAATTTCATGCTGCTCTCACCGTGCACTATCCTCTGGTTACGCTACTGATCTAATATCTCAGCTGTTAGATTGATTTACATTGCTACAGCTTCTGTGTGGAATACTTCTGTGTTAATGTAACAGTCTTTTAATGTGATAACTTGCATGCTGTTTATATTAATGTTGTGGTTTGATTAGCTTGTGTAACTTTGTATTTGAGAGGATGACCCGGTTTCAAATAAGCATTGTCTTAAAAGATACCATCCATGTGCCTTCTTTAGTGAGTATTCAGACAGAATGTGAGGCAAATTTTTTAGAAATGGCGTGACTGCAAACAAACAAAAAAAATAAACAAATTACTCTCTCCCAGGGCTTTATGCGTCTGCTTCAGAAATGTACAGAGAAACTCTGGGGAAATGAAATAAATAACTGGACTTCCTGCTGAATTCTGAGATCAGTTAGAGGCTGAGCTCAACACAGACAGGCACAGTTGCACTCCCACACACAGCAGGTGCTGTTTCTAGCTAGCTTACAGCTAATGTACATTCAGTCGGTACCTGCTTGCAGCCACTACAGCATTATTCTTATGGTTGTGTTTAGATTCTCACAGTGCTTGGTTAAAGTTAAGGAAAGATGCTTAAGATGCGATGTGTTTTTTTTAACATTCAACCAAAATCATGACTTTTGCCTTAAACATCCCATATAGTCTAAAGGTCTGTGTCCATGTGTAGTGTGATTATAGATCAGGTCTAGGTTCTATATTAATACTGTGAAAGTATCAAAGCCTCAGTCCACAGAGAAATGCACACAGCCTGTATTCAGAAACTGAGCCTTAAAACGAGTCGTCAGGACTTCTGTAACTTTGTGATGTCACAACAAAGCAGTCACTGCCCTCAGCCATGCCCCAAGCCCCGCCCACCTGAACCAATCATCCAACCTTGCAGGATTTGGTTTCTCTGAGTGTTTTACCTGAAATCTGCTATATTTTTTACCGCAACGTAGTTGGAGACATTATATAAAGGTTATTTCTTTCTTGGAGACAGACTGCACAAAGAATTCATTAGTTAAATATGTGCAACTGACTAACCCTAACCCCTGACACACCAAAATGTTCACCCTTATGTATCAGGTTGTAGCAGCTAAAGCCTGATAAAACATTTTTCGGGATACACAACAGTTGGCTAAGGTTAGGTAAAGATCATGCTTTTGTATAAATACTGGAAAAAAAAAAATCCACAGTGATTCAAAACACAACACAGATGTGTTTACTTAATTAACATTTAACGGAAACCACAGTCTTTCCCTGATCTTAACCAGGGTCACATATTTCAGGCGCCAATTACATCTCCCTGCAAAACAAATGAGTAGAATATAAACTTAACCTCTAGGAGGCTGTTTGGGTAACTTCCAGTTTAGATCAAAAAATATAAACAACAAAATGAGATACATATTTGATAACCTCCGGAAGCATGTTTCCTGTTTCATTAACTAACACTGCATGCACAGAGTTCAGAGACACCAGGAGGAACACAAAACAGCTTGACACAGCCCAATATCCTATTTTCTCTCCATTAACAACTCCCCACTTTTCCATACCGTCCATACCATGCCTGAAATAAAAGCATTTCAGGGAATTGATCAATACTCATTGATTGCTACAAGATATTTTGTTAATCTATCCACTTAACTCAGGTTGAAATAAAAGTGGACCAAGTTGGGGTTTTTTGTTGTTGTTTCACAGATCAAGCTGTATAAACAGACCCTTAGAAAATAACACGGTGGTCGGGTGAAAACCACCCAGTGGTTCAGTTCAGCGGAATCGATTTAGCCTGGATTTCTACATAAAACTAATTGGAGCTTTGGAGCACTTTGATTTTTTCTTTTTCTTTCTCTCAAACCAACATGCGTGTGGGAACTCACGGCTCTCTCCCTCCTGATTCATACAAGAATAAAAAATTATCTAATTCTGCAACATGTTGACGCAGGTGAAAACAGGAGAATAAATATAGACATGTACTGTAAAAGTGAGGACGTGGAGAAGGACACGGCACAATCTGAACGCACCTATGTTTTAACTCCTTCTCACTTTGTAATGCATTAAGGAAAATCCCCGTATGAGATCCCACGACCAGCAGATGGATTTAGGTTAGGTGTGAAAGCACCCTAAAGCTACAGTAAATGAGCAGAAAGGTCAGCTTCCTCGCTTTTGGTCTCTCCAGTGTGTCCCACCTCATATACGTTCAGCAGTGAGTGCTATTCATCATCACACTAGGTCCTATACTCGGCCCATGTGGACAGCGCTGATGTGGCGTTAATATCAAACACCAAGGTCAAGACAAGGTCCAGTTAGACCCACAATCCCTTACTGATTTAAAACTACTCTATATTGTTTAGAAATAGCAAAGACAGTCGAGGTGAAAAGAACCACATTAAACCAAAGTGTGTAATACGGTCAGCAAATGGGAATTAAACAAAACCAAATTAGAATTTATTGTGTTATTTTCAGCAATTTAACCTCAAAGTGGCGCCCTGTCCTTTTATAAAGTATATCAGCCTTTTTCACCCAGCACATGCTCTCAGGCTGATGAGATGCAGAAGAGATAAAAATCCAGGATGCTGGAGAGTGGTGTTCAGTATTCACTGATCTTTCCCTCTTCAAATGCTTTAAAAAGAAAAAGCTAAAAGGAGAAATGCTGTTCACCCATTCACAACCCTCTCACCTACAGAGCTCACCTCCTTCAAACAGCCCTCCTACATACTTTGACAAAAGAACCCCTCGTTATTCTGCAACTATGGATTTGTATCTACGATGCATCTGCTTATAGCAACAAGGATTGCTTTGACAGCTGCTGGCATGGCTTTTGTGGGCTCTTTGAGTTACCTGGCTTCTGTCTTGTGTACCTGAGGTGACTTCAAATTTGACAAATTTAAAAAATCTTTGATGAAATTTCATGTCATTCACTGGTGACAGGGAATTAGCTCAAAGTATGAACTATGGTGCATGCTATAGCGTATAAGGAGATTAGTCCAAAGTATGACTGAACACATAAACAAAGAATACAGTGAGTCATATAATTTAATACAATTTCATTTTATTTTTTAAAATAACAACACTGAAATTCAGCCACTCTGAGAAGCTGTAAGCTAAATGCCAACATCAGCTCGCTAACATGCTCACAAAGACGATGCAAACACGCTCATGCTAGGCAAATGTAATGTTTACCGTGTTCACCAGCTTAGATTAGCATATTGACATTAGCATTAGCATGTGTAAACTCAGAGCAGGTGAGGCTGGAAGGAGTTTTCAAGTTTTCTCTGCATTAAATGTTTTGTAAAGATGACGTGTCAGAGGGGATATACTGTATATTTAACATTTTCTTTACCAAATACACAAAGCTAGTGTTGGGAAAGCTACCTGGAAAGTGGTGTGAGCTAAGCTACCAGTTACTTTACATTAAATATATCTTTACCACACAGAAATGTAGCAAGCTTAGATAGACCAACACGGCAGACGTAGTTTACTCCATCAGAAACTACTTCTCGAGCCAAGTCAATGCTACAACAAACAACAAACAAGTTATTCTTTCAAACTGAGCAGAATGATCTGCTGCGCTCGAGCTTCAGAAATGCTCATGAAAACATAGCTTGTGTGGACGCCACTGCACTACATGATTGATAAAAGAGCTTTGCTACTGAAAAGCTATTTGATTCAGAAATCTAGTAACGCTACTACTTGTAGCGACGCTCCTCCTCCAACGCTGCACGAAGCACAAAAATGAAACCATCCATGAACTACTGTTTTTTTTTTTTTTTGATTCTTCAAAGTGAACAATATGAGGATAAATCCCCCCGACTAAACACAGTTTGTCTTCTTCCAGTGTTATCAAAGCGTTACAAACTGATTTGGGAGCGGTGAATCCCCAAGGTGTGCAGACGCTATTATGCCTTAACTTTGATTTACCTTTGCAGCAAATATTACCTACAAATCTCACCACAGAGAAATTCTTCCACTTGATTCCTTTTAATTCTTTTACAAAGGTTTGAAGCAAATTGAACAAAGTATGACTAAACCCTGCTGTTTCCAGTGGGATTTTACCTCCAGAGCCTCTTTTCAGCAGAAGCAATGCGAGATGGAATAAAGATAGTGAAAAGCACTTTGATAGTGTTCTTGCGAGCTCATGAAAGGTAGACAGTGAAAATATTTCAACTTTGAGACATGAGCAGTCTCGCTGCCTTAAAAACACGAGTGAACTCAACTTAAAGGTATAACCTCTTTCTCAACTCAAAAAGTAAAGCGGGATACGTTTCTTGTCTCTGGCACCTGCGTGGGTCTGGTCAAGCTTGTTTTACAGTAGTTGTTACAGCAACTGTCAACTTGTACCTGGTCTTATTGTCTTTTAATGGTTTTTACGATCAGCCTATTTTGAATCTTTTACTTTTTAGCGATGCTTCTAAGGGGAAATTTGTCTCTGCTTTGTTTTTCACTGCACTGTGTCCCTTCCTGTTATGCACATGGAAACTGTATAAGAAAATGCGGTAAAGACAATCTAACTCAAAGGTCCAGTTACTACATATAGCTGCAGAGCTTTCAAGTGAAAGTGTCCTCATAAGATGAAAAACAAGCTTTGATTTGTTTATATTCACTGGAGAAGAACCTGTAGCAGCAGCATGAATTATTGTCTTGTCTGTCTGGAACAAAGGTGTGTTGATGTGATGTTGATTTTAGCACCAGATCCCCTTGTAGAGAGGTAGGTGCCAATTCATGGGTTTACAACACGCAGGCACGACCACGTGTCAGTTTGACCACAACCTTTCCCGAGAGTCATTATCTGGTCTTGGCAGCAATGTATATCTGAGCTGCTGTATTTATACAAGAAGCTCTGCAGGTGTCAGACAACCATAAATTTACTCTACAGAGGATTCCCCGCACTGTCAACGCATCGTGATGGAGGAGACCTGTGTTTTTAAAGGGGATACGAATGGACAAGATTGACACAATCTCTAAAACACCCACCTATAATGTATGATAAAGTATGCTTTCTGATCCCACCCTGTATCCAGGTGTGCCACAGATGCTCCTTCGTACACCTCTGATGCACTGGGCAAGGTGTACTTGGCTGCGATCTGCCCTTGGTCTTGTTTTAACCATGACACTAATCGTCAGTGAGTTTTTTTAAAAACTCAAACTGTAATGTGTCCTGAACCTTAACCAAGTAGTTTATACCTCAAAACCTAAACAAACCTTAAACCTGCAGTTTACACAGCTGATATTGTGCAGCATTATCATTCATTTGGAGTCGTGTTTCTGGCCACCTGATGAATGTGACTCCAATATTCACTCTTATTTTAGCTCTATGTTGGTCTCAGTAGCCAGTGAATCCCTCACCAAATCTTTCATCCACTTCCTGTTTCGCTAGCCTCTCTCTCTTTGACCCTGATGACATATACAAATGTGATAAATCAGTGACACTGTAGTAAACAAACTTGTAGACAAGCTCAACCGCTGAAAAAAATGTGAAATATTTGTGGGAGGACACTCACACAGAGGCACGACAAGTCCTGTGCTCGAATATTCATCAACCATCCAACATGCTTAAGTAAGAACTTGTGGCGTTTTTTAAAACTTGAAAAAAGGATGAGTGCTCCGCCCGCCTAAGGCTTCTGCAGCTGCAGCACGGGCCCCCCAGTGAGGAGCAGTCACCGTGTTCAATCACAGCGAAATGAAAAAGAGCGTTAATAAATGTCACACATGGCAGTGACAGAATATGTGTTGAAACCCCCACAGCCTTTCAGCGCAGTGTCATGTCCATGGTTTAGGTTTGAGACTCAATTATTACTATACTATTAGTGTCACTGTCATGCTTGTCTGGCAATTGGTCCTCGAATCACAATTAGAATTATCAGTTGTTTTATTAACATAGTGAGAAAAAGCTAAATGCTTCTTTTAATATCTTTTGTTACATATTTGAATTTTGTTTTGTTACTGTGCTGAGTAAAAACATTCATATCCCCATCCCTAGATTAGATTGGAGCACTTGACATTTGGACATATACTGTATATGTAGAGAGACTGTAACCCCTGCATGTCAGAAATAAATCTATTAATCTGTAATTTACTTAAAGGGGCTGTTTGTGACTTTTCTTTGCCGCCAAACGAGGTTTCTTGCTGGGAGCAGATGGTGGTGATTCAGCTATCATTGCATGTACAAGACAAGAGGTTATAATATGCCCTCAGAGCAGCGCTATGTCTTCAGGGCAGACTGGACGCTACCGTGACTCAGTATCGGAAAGCGATGACGGACAGAGGCTAGCTGGTTAGCATGCTAACTTCATTTTGAAGAAAATGATAGTGACAAAATGATAGAGACAAGAGTTACCATTGGTGTTGCTTTCCACCTCTGGAGACAGCTCTTGGTCAGTAAAGGAATGAAGTCTGATGCTGAACTCATAATGTTTCCTCTAGACTGGTAAGTAAACAGCTGTTAATGCTAACATTGGCTGTGTAGCAATAGCAAAACGTACAAGTAGCTCCTTTAATGTAAAGTTTCTAGAAACAAGTGTCTTCATTTTAACTGAAAATGTCAATGTCAGTGTTAATAATCACTGAACTAACTGTTGAAGCTTCACCTACCCCTGGTTTGACCGTCTGCTGTTTTCTTTGTTTCTGACATTATTTAAAGATCTTGCCTGTCTGAAGTCGAACTGAAGTCGACAAAGACTTTCTCATTGCATAGTAAAAATCTTGGTAAAGAGAAAAATTAACTGATGGATTAAATATGCGCTGCTGTCCTTATGAATAGGCTAAATACATTTGAGCTTTATTCCGTGAAGATGATTGGCATTGACATTCACCACTAAAAAATAGTTTTATTAGAAGAAATAAGAGACACTGTAATTTCCACACAATAATTAATTGATTAGGGCGAGATAGGCTGAGATCTTAAACATGACATATTTTAATAAGTACTTTGGAATACATAATTATATATTACTATATAATTTTAATCATATTTTGCATTGTGTTTTGACATAATAAATTTAAAGTGAAGGTTGAAATGAATTAGATTCTCAAAATACAACTTTTTGATCTTTTCATCTGTTCGTACAGATTTGCAAACCTGCTTAAATTTCAAGTCCCTGTAGGACTCCATTCCTTCCACTTTTCATTAGTGAAACGGAGAAACTGTGTCAGCTCAGCGGGGTTTTAGCAGTGGGGAATTGCAAATGGAAACCTTAGATTTTATGGTCCAACTGTAGAGGCATGTCTGCAGAGTCAAGACAAGGCCATTAGTGAACCGTGCAGTCATTCTTTCTCTGGGAATGCTATGGAAATGTGTGTAACCCCACTGGCAAAACTAGTTATCGAAAGAGATCCATAATAAACAGCCTATAAAAGGAATAAGAGGTCAAACATGTGGCGAATCGTGGCCCACAAGGCGCCACTGCTATGTATATAGATGAAAGCACAAGATTTATTAAAGTCAGATCAATAAAGTGAGATGGATGGGTTACATTGGAAGGAGCTGCAGACAAACAGGATGGGTATGGCAGGTGCAATGACAAAAGCCGTTGATGTGACACTTATGTGTGACCGTGAGATACTCAACTACACAAAACCCAGAATAAAGTGGAATCAAAGGCTGCTGCACCCGTTTTATTTTACGACGCATTTAGGTGAAAGACTCTTCTCCTTCAGTTGAAGAGCAGTAAGATGAAATGAAAGCCAAAAAAAGGGGATGATAAACAAAAAAATTAATCAAATAATTAAGTAAATTAATAACAATCTGCTGAGGAACCTGGCAAAAACAGTGGTTGGCGTTTCTAGCAGTTTGTTTCTTTTTATTTGAATACTAAAAGAAACAAAAGCAGATTATCAAAATAAATACAAAAGCAATATTACAAATATTTTATTCATTTAATAATTAAAGAGCACTGATCAGTGATGCACTAAAGAAACATTTAAAAAACATCACTATTTTGCTCAAGCATACTTTATCAATATACCAAAACAAACACCAAACAAAGGCTGGGCTCAGCTGCTGTCCCTCAGGTGTGTCTCAGGTGTGTCCGGCCCACGGGCGCTTTTATATCCTTCCACTCTGCCCCTTGTGTGACTCCTAGTGCTAGACGTTCTTTTACAGAAGTAAAGTTTTTCATCATGATTAGCTGATTAGCTCAATTGGCTACTTGTTATAGTATGTCATTAAAGTTAAAGGGCCGTGAGTGGAGAGCAGATGGAAGCAGAGCGCCACAGTCAGACAGAAGGGTTTGTTCTGACCTGACCAAAATAAAACTCTCAGGCTGACCCTTCAAGTCAGACTGTAATGAAATATAGAGCCATAATGTCATATATTTAATAAAGACCGCAATGCAGGGGGAGAAAACGGGGGGAAAAAAATGTAGAAATAAGCCCCATTCAGCTTGGATTTATTTCTCCAAGGAAGATGGGGAGATTTTCAACATTACCTGCGCTGGCTGGTGATTTTTACCTGGTCCAGAGTGTGTTTGTGGGTCATTTTTTACCCTCTTTCCTGTAATAATTACAGCTGAAATTACCTGTTTTTTTTTTTCTTTTCTCTGGTCCTTTAGTGTAATTTAAAAAGAAAAGACTGTTGAGTGAATGAAACTAAGGAAGTACAGGACAATGAAAACATCTGAAGGACACGCCTGGTTTTGAGAGAGGTCACATCTGTGATGGAGTAATGTAGCTCTCACCATAAGGGACACCTTCACAGTTTATAGGAGCAGCCTTGGGGGAAAAGGCCAGCCGGAGTCGGCCGCTCTGTGGGCTTTAGGGAGGTCTGTGCGGGGCCGCCCGCTGAAAGGGTGCCCTTCATTTCTAGACAGCGTGCCCTTTTTAAAATACGATCATAGATAGAGGGTGAGTGGCAGCCTTTACTGTTGTCTGTCCTCGTTGCTGCATTCACCCACAAACAGCCTCAAGAGCCTCATTTGGGCTCATTGTAGCCACGGCCTCATGTTCAAAATGTGACCATCAACTCTGCACTGTAATCAGGCTTTTACTCAGACATATGGATATATGCTCCGAGTGGCTCGAAGAGCATTCGGCTTTGTGTTCATATAAATGACATATCCTTTTAATAGCAGCGTATTCAGCTCAGTTGTATTCTGCACAATGACAGACGCAAAAGAAACAACAATAAGAGTTCAGATAATATACAATACTTGAGGCAGCGAAATATAACACGAGCAGTTTATAATTGACAGAACCACAGGATAAGGAGTCACGATGCACGACTCAGAGACAGCGATCAGAGGCGAAGTCTTTAATTCAGGCAAGGTCGGTACACGGGTGATCAATCAAAAACAGCCAAATCCAGAGGGCGGCGGCTAAACTTTTGGTCAAAAATCTAAACCAGTCAAAGAAACACTGGGTAGAACACGGAGACACTGCTAGAACGTTTGATACGGAGAACAAAGAGGAACTGGAGCAGGACGCAGGGAGCACGCAGACTAAATACACTGGCGGGGGGGTTGGCAATGAGACACAGGTGCAACACATTAGGGGCGGGGTCGACAATCACCGGGGCGAGAAACACACGATGGCAGTGGAAGTGGAAACCTGGAATGAAAGAAGAGGTTAGACACACACCAAAATAAAACAGGAAAGGAAAACAAACAGAACAAGCAACAGAAAAGAAAATCAGGACGGGACATAACAATGATGACGTGAGCAATCACTGCAGAGTACATGGTACGTCCAATGAATCACCGCTGTCTCCTAGAAATTACATTTATTTGCTTCTAACCTGTTTTTCCCTATCACATTTTGATGAGAAATATCATTGCTACCTGGATTATGTTCACTGGCGGTGTGCTACGTTTTTACTCTGCACACCAGACCCCAGACACCAGACACCAGAGGCCCAGTGCTATGAAGTACAACACACCCAGGATATCTTTTTGTTATCTGGACTAACTCACCCTAACCTGGACAACCCTCCAGTCCGGCTACGAGCGTGTTCGTGTAAAAGAGGCCGAGTTGTTAATTATAAGCAACATCGTTCTTAATATGATATGAGAAGACACGCTGATACCTGCAGGTAAATTTGATTACGACATCCACAAGTGATATTCAACAAGGTGAACAATGTGTCGATACTTTTTTCCAATAAAAGTCATCAGAGGATTTCGTGTTTATTCCCTGATATGGTCATAAAGTCTCCTCATGTTATTCTGAACTGCAGTGATGGAAGAAGAGTACAAGCATCAACACTGTCTGGAGAATCTTTGTTCAGAAAAAATGACAGTATAATATTATTATGTATTTATTTAGTGTGATAAACTCTCCCTCTGTTTGTTAGAAGCTCTGTATTTTAAACCAGAGTGGACACACGCTGCTGTGCAACAACAAAACGATTCGACTGATTCATAAAAAACATCTACTGCTTGTGATTATTTCTCACTTCAATTTAAACTCTTTTGCTCCCGTCGGGATCCTGTTGGATTGATGTCAGGTTAGTTCAGCATCAGTTGCCATGGTGATTAACCACCCCGGTAGGACCTAAAGTCCAAGTGAGTGTCTAAACAGAACCATAAAACTGTTTAATCCTGCTTTAACAGCAGATACTGGATCGCAAGAGCAGATATCGTAGAGAAAACCAAAGAAATGTGATCAACGGTACTTTCATTATCAACATTTTGCCACACGGATACGAACGGGGGACGAATTAAAGGACAAACCTGGACTCCAGGTGCAATGGGGGGTCACTGAACGGCTGCTGTGGCCTTCACAGTCACTAGATTTCAACTCAGCTGAACATCTGTGGGAGATGTCAGACAGCGCTCTCCACCACTGTCATCAAAACACCAAATGAGGGATCTCTAGGAAGAATGGTGTTCATCCCTCCGGTGGAGCCCAGAGACTTGGAGAATCAATGTCAAGGAGAATTGAAGCTGTTCCGGCAGCTCATTAACGCCATACTAAGACACTTTATCTTGGTTTTTCTTTAATTTGTCGCCTGTCTGTGCATTAACGTTTATAGAGAACCTAATCCAGCCAGCGTTATGTTCCTTTAGAAACATGTTTGCTGTTGCGTTTCAGCAGAATATAAATGTAATTTCTCAGAGACAGAGTTAACTGGATGCAGCTGTGACACATTCAACCCACAGCTCTGCTTCGTCCCCGTCTCCGTTCAGATATCCACGGGAAATGTTTCAGAAGCAGCAGTGTCTTCAAGCTGTCTGTTCTTCAGCGGGCACATTGCCAGCATTTCCTTTAGAGACGCTCTGCATCTGCCTTTCCAGTTCCACATGCATATTGAAGACACCTTTGCAGCGAGCTTATGATTGATGTGGTAACAGATACTGAGGCTGTACTGTACTTGTTTCAAGCAGAAGGAAAACTATAGTGTTCCTCTTCACGACAGAGTCGGGAAAGGGAAGCTCGGGGACATCAGCTGTGCTGCGACTGTAAAATGTCAGTCAGGTTAGTTTGTCTGAGTTGAGGTGTTGAATAATATAATATATAATATATATATAATATATATATATATATGTAAATACAGTATATAATATAAAAATAATATTTTATTATTGGAGTCTAAAAAGAAAAGCTCAGTCTTCGTCAGCCCAGTGACCATTTTTTATTTTAAACTATTTGTCATTTCACTAAAGGTTGAAAATGTTTCATAATAAATGTACACACTCAATAACACACCTGCTGCAAACTGGTGTTATTGCCTTTCCACACAGCTCCATGAAACAGTGGCACAGATACATAATGGCTCATTTATCAGTCTTTACTATTGCGGAAGGTTTCACTTTGAGAGTTAGCACTTTGCATTATCTCGAAGCATTATCACAAATCAAATCAAACACGGATGAAGGAATACATTAGACATTAAACAACACGCTATTAGAGCCAGAAACATGCAAACCAGAACAATGAGCAGGGGGGAATTTAATGTGTAATTAATTAGTAAAATTATTATTTTGTTTTAATTGTGCATCATGACATTTTCATAAATGACGCAATCATTTGCAAACAGTAATTTTGGTGAAAAAATGTAAATAATAAAAAAACCTTCATATAAATTATGTTTTTAAATGTTTTAATCAAAATGATCATTAAAAATGTTTAAAAACTCCTTTAATTGTTTTTATATTTTTCTCATATTAAATCCTATCACTGTGACAAACCAATGATGGGAACTTGTATGTTGTTGCCACCTGACCACATCGTACACTTGTTTGCTCTCTGTCTGACTGGAAAGATGACATCCAAGGTAAAAAACTGGAGTATCAAAATGAAGAAGCTCGTTAGCAACAGGAAGAAGGAAAAGGAAATAGAGTCGGATGTGGGGAACGGTTGCGTTTGTTCTCATTTTATTTTCCAGATCTCTGAAGTAAAACAGTGAGGCCAACAACATCAGCGCAGCCTCTACAGAATGAATGAGTTACACTGGTTGTGCTACAGTTGGTCCGGTCACTGCGACTTGACCTCGTTTGGAACAGGTAAGCCTTTCACTGCAGCCGCAGCGTTTTCCGCCATCTTCTCCACCATCCTGCTCGCTGTGTCGTAGGTGCTGATCCCGATGTGGGGGGTGATCAGCACGTTAGGCAGGCCGAGGAGCGGATGATCCCTGCACAAGATGAAGCGGAGGAGCTGTTAGGAGTGAGAATTAATTGCATATTACAGTAATACGTTGTTCCATCTTGAGAATGTGATTCTGGTTTTGATTGGTCTGAGAGATGAGACCTCGGTAAAGGTTCAGGATGAGTCACATCTAAAGCCGCTGCACGGATAGTTCCCGACTGGAGAGCTTTGACTAAAGCATCCTGGTCCACAACTTGACCTGAGACATGAAAAGAGCCTCATTATTAAGTTGAATCAATAATCATGAATGAAGATCAGAAGAAGACCTCATTCTCACCTCTGCTGATGTTGACCAGTGTCGCTGTGGGCTTCATGAGGGACAGCTCTCTGTGGCCAATGAGGCCTGTCGTATCCGAGGTCAGTTTGACCGCTACCACGACAAAGTCCGACCTCCTCAGCAGCTCGTCCAGCCGCTCACAGTAACTCGCTTCAACTTCCTGCTCAGCTTCCACACTCCTGAGTGGAATAATGAATTCACAAACTTTCAGACTCATACTCTAATTTTTCAAGCCTTCAAGAATGTAATCAACACGCTCGATGAACCATCCAGTTTTTAAGAGAGGGCGATTTCTTTTTTCTTTCTTTTTTAAGGAAGAGGAATAATCAGCTCCCTTTGAAAAAGATTTACCCTGTAAGATAAATGCCACTTTGTTAACCATTAGCTGCTGAGTGTCTCTGACTGTATATCATTTTCAGTGCAAGAATGTTTGATTTGCTGCATGTTTCCTCTTCTTTACCGTCTGGTCCTGTTGTGATACAGGATCTTCATTTCAAATCCTTTGCTTCTTTGGGCAATTTTGTAACCGATCTCTCCCATTCCAATGACCCCCAGAGTCGACCCTGTGACTTCAACTCCCATCAGGCTTTGCGGTATATGGGTAGTCCTTGGATCCAGAGCTATTTGATGACCTATGAGGAGAGGAACAAGAAAAAGTCCATGTTGTGTTTTCGTTTTGTAAAACCCTGCGTGTCTGCTGCAGCTATCTGCATCTTTTGCCCAGTTTGAAGGAGTTATTTGTATGTTTTTGCTTGTGCTACAGCAACGTTAGCATTAACAGCTGTTTACTTACCAGTCTGAAAGAAACATCATGAGTTCAGCATCAAACTTCATTCCTTTACTCACCAAGAGCCGTCTCCAGAGGTGGAAAACAACGCCAATGCTAACTTTTGTCTCTATCACGTCTTTTTTTAACTGCTGAAGTTAGCACGCTAACCAGCTAGCCTCGTCAATAACGACTCACATTAGCCTCAAATCTGCCCTGAAGTACCCCTGCTCTAAGGGTGTATTATAACCTCTAGTCTTGTAAACATTACGATGGCCCAAACTCTTGTCAAGCAACAATCACCACCACCCACCGCCGGCAAGAAGCCACGTTCAAGGGCAAAAAAACTTTTTTTTTAGCTAAAATACCAAATCACTTCTTTTCTCCTACTGAAGTTAATCTGCAGATCCGCTCAAAGGGCGGATTAAATCCAGATTTACAAATGACCCTTCTAGGTCTCTGCCTCAAAAAAAAAAGAAACAAATATTTAACGATAAATAAAAGAAGATGAAGTTGATGTTGATGCTCACTGACGAAGTGGATCTGCCTTGTCAGTGGGAATGCACACGGATGAACCTGCGCTGGTTAACCTTTGTTCTCACCCTCGAGGATCTTGCGAGCGGACGCCAGGAGCAGACCCATGGCCATATCTGCAGTGGCGTTGCTAACCACGCCGGGCGTGTTGGCCACCTTCACCCCGAGACCCCTGATGAAGGGCACATCCAGGTGGTCGATGCCCACCCCTGCGCTGGCGACCACTTTGAGCGATGGGAGCAACCTGAGCAAGGCAGGCTCGGCCGCAGGGCAGTACTTCCACATCAACAGGGCCTGGATTTTGGGGCCGTGGAGCGCTGGGTTTTGTAGAAGCTCTCTGTGGCAGACGAGCTGGAAGTGTTGCTTCAATATGTCGGCGAGTTCTTCGAGGTAACCGAATTCACCCCCCACCTCTGAGATCAGCGCCCACGGCTTTTCCTCCTCCATCAACTGATGTGAAGATTTATTATATAATATTATTTGACTGGAAATAGAGGCAGCGTTGTTCCTGTTAGCTGAACATGTGAAGTCTGTTAACAAGCAAGCATTCAATTTATAGTTTATGAAAAATAAAGTGTCCAATAATAAATGAATATTTCTGTGGGTTTAAATAGAGCTGTTATTTAAAGGAAAGAATATTGATCCTTTATTTTAAGACTAAATAACATGATTCTGTCAAGTAACTTCCGAGGAAAGTATTAGGAAATCAGTTTTACAAGGAAGATTTACCTCTTTAATCCAAGCTGGAGCTTCAACCCGTCCTGTCCTCAGTCTGATCAGGTAGAAGCTGAAGGTGGGAGTTTTTTTTAATTTTTTTTCTCCGTGAATGAAGTTACAGATTGAACATGGTGCAGTTAATGTGGAAACTGCAGCCTGCGGCATGAAGAGGTGGCAGGGGGAGGGATGTTGTGCCTGGTATATTATTCACAGATAATGTATGACAGGAGCTGGAACTTTCCAAGCTGTATGCTGCAACCTTTCCCAACAAACATGTTGTCAGCAGTGGAGAGGATTAAGAAGCGAGATGACAGTGATATAGTTTGGTAGAAAAAAAACAAACTAAAAACAGCAGAGATTGTGTTGGATTACTAAAAATGCAAAGTCTAAAATGTCTAAAAAAAAAAATCTCAAGAAATGTGTGATCATGGCAATGGTCTGTTTCATGTGGTCGCCGGTCAATGACATCATATCCCCCGTGTGCATTCGTCGGCGTTGTAGTTGCCCGCCAGAAGCACGAAATGGATTTTTTTTTTAATCCAGTTTTAAGCCGCATTTTAAAGATTTATTTTTTACACCTTGGTCATTTTCATCTACTGGATGGAGGATTTTAGTCATCGGGCGACAGGATCTTAAGTTATCAGAGAAAAAAGCTGAGCAAATGTTAGACAGCTCAGCTCCGAGACTTCCTGCGTTCACCGAAGAGCCTCGGTGAATCACTGATGATTTTTGAAGTGAAACTGCTTCGATTCTATTCTTTTTCTACTGGTTTTAATTCCCTGTTCTGTTTGTTATGGAGGGGCGGACACCTCCTGAACATCTGGCTCTTGAGGTTATTAAGGAAACAATCGAAACAAAGGTTAACAGCAGTCTCAGCTCCCAACCCTTCCCCTGACGTCTGGTGAAAAACTTTAACTGTGAATCTGCTTTATTCAGTGTTTCACCGGCAATAATCACCTGTCTGTTTGTTAGCGAGGACGACACCTCTGTGGATAATTCAGCTCCTGGTAGAAACCTTCTGAACGACTGACGCTTGTAGGAACCCAAACCAATGGTGGCGAAGGCGACAACTCCCATGATCCCACAGGACGTCACCCAACGTCCCTCAGCTTGAACCAAAGTGCTTTTTCTACCTGAACCTCTTCGTAACCACTGACTGGGCTCAGGATGTGTGAATCCCAGACTCTGGTGTCAAAGTCGTGTCATTTGTATGCCCGCCGTCCACCCTGACCTCCTCCCTATCTGACAGATAAATGCAGCGCTTCATTCACTCAAAAACACATCCCTCTGAAAACAGTCCAGGCTGTGATTATGTTTGTCAGCACTATGTAATTGGAAAAAAAAAAAAAAAAAAAGTTAATATACGTATAAATGCAATTTCTAGGAGACGGGGTTGCAGTTCCACCCCTTCTTATTGCTTTATTGTTCTGTAGAATCATTCTAACACTAATCTAAAAAGCGAATAATAGCACCTCGAGGTGGGATTGCTTTGTCCCAACTATTTCCACGGTCGAGAATGAACTTTCATGCTTGGCTTCATTTTCATTTTTTTCCCCACTTATTATCGTCCAAATCAAAACAAAAGGCATAATTTTAACCTCATTTCATATCAATTGTGAGAAGACACAAGAGTTCGTGGTAATAACCTCGATGTGTTGGGAGTTATGGCTGATAACATTTAGGTTAATGTAACTGAAGTCATCACATACAGTATATATCATGGTTAACATGGTGGAACAACTGATGAATACAAATGCATTAAAAGATAAAAGCATTTCATCTTTTATAGTAGTGAAATCATTGATAAAGAAAAGCCATTTGTTTTATTTCCATCTTTTTATTTCACGTAGTCTAAGGAGAAACTCACACACAACATGAACTGTGTGAAGTGAACCTGGGGTGATTGATACGTCTGTGACCGGAGGTAGAAGGAGATGAGTTGCACAGCTCTCTTCACATGCACGTGCACTTCAGCTCTTTGACTGATTATGCAGAAACTCTGAAGTTAATAACTTTTGCGGTGCTTCCGTTTTTTCGGGGTCACCAGCCTTCCAGAACCGGGGGGGGGTCATCTTCCAGGATCTCTCTCTGCTACGGTCGACTTCCAGCAGCCCACTTCTTCATCACGCTGTAAGGAGGCCCCACCCGCGCCACGTCCTCGCGGACCTCCCTGGGTGATGAGCCCTCGAGAGGCAGGGTAGCGGATGACTGCACGAAGGGCGATGTTGTCTATTCTCAGACAGCGCTGACTTGCAGTTTTCAATTACCCGAGACAGAAACACCACAAGAGTTATAAACTTCAAACTTCATCACTCAAAGAGCTGAACTGCTCGTGCACTCGCAAGAACAACTCTGGGGCCGGCGTGTAGGAGCCAAATTCCTCATGTTGTGTAGATGTCATTGTTGTTATAAGAAATTTAATCTGTTATTATAATTGAGGTTTGTGTTTAGCTAACAGAATATGGAGTCTGACCCACTGTCCATGTCTTTCTCCCCATTGTTGCCCTTTACCACTCCTTATCTTGAAGGTTGGCAGGGCTCAGGAAGAGGCCGCATTGTTTTTTGACTGCACCTTATTATCAGTTTCTCCAGTCCATCTGAAGGCGTAGGAACATATATTGTTTTCAGGATCAATATTGTTGATCTTTACTATCTGATCCCTTTGTTTCTTTGGTTGGATGACATTTCAGAGCGTGACAAACTGCAGGCGTCGTACCTGGAGCCTCAAGGCAAGTGGCAGGATCGCCTGTACGTGAAGAGAGCTGTGCAGCTCGTCTCGTTATCTAACCCCCCTCGTACGTTTGGTTATAGTGACGTCTGATCTTGATGTTAAGAGCCAGTTCTCTGCAGCAGTGTCTTCCCTTTGCAGACGCATTCCAGCCAGAACCAGTTTGGACATTATTATTTCATAAAAACGGCACATTTCAGAGTCTCCTGTGAGTTTGTAACAATGCTAAAGAATACAAGTCCTCTTTGAGTTATTCAGCAGTTTTCTCATGTACATTTCAGCTAATTCAATAACAATAATTCAACATTAACGCCGGCAATTCCACACTCCTTAGTTCCAGCTGAGGCTCCCTCAGTTTAGTCGCTGCAGCCTGACTTCATTGGGAACAGATAAAGCTGTCACTGCGGCCGGGGCATTTTCTCTCATTGTCTGTAGCCTCCCCTCTAACTGCAGCATAAGTACTGTGGGGAGGTGAGCAGCACGTTTGGCAGGTGAGGGAGAGGATGATCCCTGGAAAGGATGGAGCAGAGGAGGTGAAGGGAGCTGGTTGAGTGTTATGTTTTTTGCTTGCACTCTTTGTCACTGCAACAGACTTTGTCACAGGACGAACAGACACAATATTTTATACGTGTCAGCAGAAATACACAGTGAACCTGTCTCCTGAGCTAAACCACTGACTTCAAGTATATATATATATATATATGTGTATGTGTGTGTGTGTATTATCTGTTCAAAGGAAGGAATCTGATGCACTTTCACAATAAAGCGATTCTGAGAGGAGACGTTGGTAAAGTCATGTCTACTGTTGCTGTATGAATGGTTCCAGACTGCAGAGCCTTGTCTGAGGCGTCTTGGTCCACAGCTACACCTCAAGAGCAGAATTATGTTAAAAAGCAGAGGCATTCAGAAGTAAGATCTGTACAGGAATTGCTGAACCGCCGCCACCTCTGCTGCCGTCGACCCGGGGCTGCTGTAGGCTTCATGAGGCACAGCTCCCTCTGGCTAATGAGGTCTGTTGTGTTGGGGGTCAGGTTCTACAGCCAGGAAAGACAAAGTCCGACCTCCACGGCAGGTCACGCAGCCTCTCACAGTAACTCGCTCCCGCCGCCCGCTGCACGCCTGAGCAGGAGTGAAAGTGAACATGAGTGAGCAAAAACACAGTCTCACCGATTCATCGCTTTAATGTTTTACATTCGTCTGTGATATACAAACAAGGCAGGCCTCCGCTACCCAATCACTGGAGCTTCATAACAGGCCGCTTCTGAGACCGTGCCAGTGTTTGGTCTACATGTTTCTGTGCATTAATTAGCTATACCCTGGCACAGTCTAAAGGTTCCCCTCACCAGCACCTCCACAGCTCACTTTGGAGATATAGTTAATTAGTGAGCTTCAGAGGTGCTGGTGGGCGTACTCGTCTTTAACCTTTGGACAGAGCCAGGCAAGCTGCTGCCCAACCTGTTCCCGGTCGTTCTGCTGCACTAACTTAACCATAATTATGAGATCTTTTCTTGTAATTAAGAAAAGTGGAAGTCATTTTTTTTTTTCCCTTTGCTGAATGCGGCGCCGTCTTCTTCTGTTCTAGCTTTCAGAGACTGTGCCACTTTTTGGTTTGCATATGTCTGTGTATGTATAAAATGAAATGCATTGATTAAGAGCTAATTAAGAACACCCTTAATTATCATTTAAACATATGTACAGTGTTATTGAATACAACTGTTATTCACTGAGACACGTTCCAATGATTCCTAGAGTGAGTCCTGTGACTTTAACTCCCGTCAGACTTTCTGGTATGTGGTTTTAAGGTCTCCTGCTATCTTAAATAAACATTTTAAATGCGTATTTATTTATTTATTACAGTTCCCCCATTATGCTTTTATAAAGACCTGTGGTGCTGCTGCAAAGGTTCTGAAATGCTAACACATTATTCACTGCTTTTATCCTGTGTACTGGGTGTGAAGGCTGCAATGTATCACCAGAATAATTAAAGAGCAGCGTTGCTCTCTCAGCTGGTCGTTCACCATTTTAGTTTAGAGTGAAATATTTCAGCAACTGCAGGAAATCTTGTCCAGACTTTGGTGTTTCCCGGAGGATAAATCCTACAGACTTTCCTCTGACTTTTCCTCAGGCTCCACTGTGAAGCTGACATGTTTGGTTCAGAGTGAAACATCTCCACAACTGTTGGATGGATTGTCATGAAATCTGTAACAATCATTCATCTTTTCCCCAAGATAATCTGCTTTAACTCTGGTGACCCGCTGACTTTTGCTCCAGCATCGGTGTCGGGGCAACATTTCAGTTAAAGCTCCTCTCCAGAAAATGTTTTACACTATGTAAAAATACTCTGCTTTAGTTTAACATGGTTTTCCCACACAAAAAGTGAAAAACAAAAAGTAAAATATTGCTAAACATCAGCGTGTTAACACTGTCATTGTGAGCATAATGCTAACAGCATGCTGGTGTTAGCATTTAGCTCGAAGCACCATTGTGCCAAAGTACAGCGTCACAGAGCTGCTGGCATGGCTGGTAAATGATTGATTTATAAATAGACGGAGAAAATAATGCTTACATTTTAATAATATACATAACATTTATGCACAGATTTGTTTTCCATCTGTGAATTAAAGAATCATCATAACTTATCCATTGTCCTACTTCACCTCAGGATCTGAAGCGTCTTCCTGAGTCTCCTGTTACCAGTTTGATGAAAAGAAGAAGTTTCAGCAGGTTAAGGGCATGGATATTGTTCTGTGTAAATCGGGATCGAGGTTCATTAAACATATGACCACACCGGGCGTGTTGATCACCTTCTCCCCTCGACGGGTGATTGATGGTACTTCCTGGTGGTCGATGGCTGCCCCTCCACTGGCTACCACCTGCAGCGAGGGAGGCAGAGTGAGCAGGTACTCGGCTACACAGGGTAGCAGCTCCACACAAACATGGCCTGGATTTTCAGGGCCGTGCAGCAGGGGGTTTTTAAAGGAACTCTCTGCTGCAGGTGATCTGAAAGTGTTGTTTCATTATGTCAGTTACCAGCCCCCACCCCCCCGAGATCAGAGGCCATGGTTTGTCCTTTTTCGTTACCTGGAGGGATGAAACACAAACACAAACACATTAGGACTACTCAAACACTTTGGTGTTTGTCCGTGTCATGGAGCTGGCGTACTTGAAAAAAACGAAAAGCTGTTCCTCTGCTCAGATTTTATAACACCCTTAAATGATTTGCACCAGCTGACATTCATGTTAATTGGCTAATGAAGCTGACCTCTACCATATGTTGTTAGATATTTAAAATGTGTGTTCGTTCCTGTGTTGTGTGTGAATGTGGGATGAGGAGCAGTAGAAGAGATGCCAAGTCCAATTAGGATTTTTTTAGTCACAGCAGTTTCCAAGATACCAAAGTCACTCATATCATCTCTTATTAATCACACAGATATTGAAGCATGATTATGAATAACACCACTGAGAAGGCTGCTTATAAATGTAGAGAAATTCATTTTTATGATCTTGAAAACAGGTTTTGTTTGATTATAGATCAGGTCCAGGTTCTATATTAATACTGTGAAAGTATCAAAGCCTCAGTCCACAGAGAAATGCACACAGCCTGTATTCAGAAACTGAGCCTTAAAACCAGCCGTCAGGACTTCTGGAACTTTGTGATGTCACAACAAAGCAGTCACCAAGCCCCGCCCACCTGGACCCACCATCCAAACCTTGCAGGATTTGGTTTCTCTGAGTGTTTTACCGAAATCTGCTGTATTTTTTATTCAATCACTCAGAAAACAGTCAGCCAATCAGAAGAGAGGCTCAGAGCTTTTTCTCTTAGCCCTGATGTTTCCTGGAGAAGAGACTGAGAGTGAAGGGGAAGAGGATAAAGGACAGTAAGCTGGTCTTTGTTAGAGTCTGACCTCCCACCTGTTCTGTTTGCCACGGAGAAACAAGGAGCGGAGGATTTCTTGAAGAATTAGTGGGCAACTGGCACCAGCTCCATGGTGGGGATTGGCGAAGAAGACCAGGGCTGCGGTCGAAAAGTCAAAATAATCTCCTCTCCTAACCACTTCTCCTTGACCTTGATGGGAAAAGTCATGAGGTCATGGAAAGATGTAAAGGAGAATGCATAGGGACTTAGGGAAAAGGAAACTGCTCTGTGAAGAGAATCCGACTGCTCTTACACTAGGATTTATTTTTTTTTTTAACCAACTTTATTCATAACACAAGGATGATATATACTCCTCTCCTAACTTGATTTGAAATCTTGATTTGAAGTCCAGTGTTTGCGATGCTAAAGGAGGAAAGACAGGCAGCACTGAAGTTCCTTTCCTTATGGATTACAGAATTGGACCGACTCTTATCACGGCTGCCGCTTCGCTCCCTTTACTTACTACCTTCCTAAGCAGAAAACACTTTTCGACCACAGCCAGGCAAAGCGAAGACAATCCAGCTGTGGGTTCATGTTTGAAGGTGTGAAAGTAAATCCAACTTGCTAATCATGTTTGGTTATTTAAATAACTAACTGTAAGTAACTGAGACCATCCTTACAAGCGTAAGCTTAAAGAAAACATGAGTGGGGCATTTACCGACGTATTTTATGTCGTAGAATAAAACAAGCTTGTGTTAACCACGGACCTTATTTCAGAACGAGGGAACTAGAAGTGCTAAAATGCTAAAACTTCTGCGTTTCAGGACTCATTCCTGCAGCACTGTATTCTAGAGCGTCAGAGTCCATGTAGGACAGAGGTCACATGACTGGCGTTCTTCTGTCTTGGAGTCTGCGGCTGTTTGTTCCCTCTTGCTGTGTGTTTCCTATTTTCAAATGCAGCACGAGGCTGGTTATGTTCAAGGTTGCACACTTGTTAATGGTGTTAAAGAGTACAGTCTAGATGTGCTCTATAGCAAAAGTGCCCTGAGAAAAACTCCTGTTATGATTGGGTGTTATACAAATACAATTGAATTGAGCTGCATTGAAAGGAAAAAATCATGAAAGTAGTTCATGATGTGCAGACAACATTTAATGGTAAATTATAACTGTTCCTCTTGAACATCTTTGTGTCAGGTCTGAAAGCACTAACTAGGCAGCTGCATCTCATCCGTGAGGACAGAAACATTTGCCAGCCTTTATTCCTTCTGTAACACAGCGTATATCTCACGAACACTGTTGCCTTTATTTGGCAGCAAACAAACCAAACTGTAATGTGTTCCTGTCTTTCCCTGAGCCCTGCTGTGATTCTCCTTCATAAACACAAGCACCTCCTTGCACACCCCACTGATTTACCTCTTAGGTTCTTAGCGGGGTGGGTTTTATTTTTGGTTGCAAAGGTGTCTCCTTGTTTTTGTGAAGCTGAACCAAGATGCAGTCAGATGTAGTGTGTGAGAACTTCAGTGCGTCCTCACAGTCTGTTGCCTGAAAACTGCCAGCAACAGCCTCTCACTAGATCCTATCTGCCGTGACAGCGCTCGCAGGCTTCAGACACATAAGCAAACATTATAGACACAGGGAGAGGGAATGGTCAGACAGCTAAAGCTGTATTTTACCTTCAGTATCTACATATTCTCATCTGTTGGTTAAGACTTTTAAGAGCCTGTTGCCACAGCTCAAAATGAGAATCCCTTGTTTTGTGAGAGGCTGACAAGTCTCCAGGCTCATGACATTACCGTCACCCTCCCCTCCTCTCCGCCACCCTCGCCTCATGTTTCTGTCAGCTCGGATCGTGTAGGAGCTCATCAGTGTTGTGACTGAGAGGAGAGTCCAAGCAGTCACACAAACACCTCTTGTTATCTCGGGGACTGAACCTGTGGGAGGAGCCGCTGTCAAATTCGACCACAGAGTGCACGGAGGCCGCCGAGGGCAGCCTGGATGGACGGACAGGTTGTGTGTGGGGGGGGGGGGTTTCCTTTGTCTAGTTCGCTTTATGAAGAGTGAGGCTGAAGTGCCCCCAACTAGAGCTGCACTTACTTCAGCCCATTGTTATTGTTATTATCATCATTGCCCTTATTATACGGTATTTTATCGTCCAAGGCCAACCTCCACCTGCCGATCCAAACTCCCTCCGTCACATCTCTCAGAAATGTCTGAGCGGGATTTTATGACTGTGTGACTCTTGCAGGGATGAGTTGAGGGTCCTGTAGGAATAAAAACCCATTATAAAGACTTTGCTCTGTGTCTGTGTGTGTGTGTGAGGTTGATGTTTTCACCTTGACGGACCACTTGCAATTTAATTAATATGGTAAAGAGTGAAGGAGAAAGAGGACATCATTGCATATCTCGTCCCCTGCAAAGTGAAATCAGTCCATTGGTACTGGGAGCGGGTGTCAGGTTAACCGAGTTTTAGTAAATTTGCTTAATTGTTGTTTGCTCTGAATGAAAATTGAATTAGGTCGAATAAGTTGTGAGGATTTGTAGCTGAGTGTTTTGCTTATGAAACCTGTCTGGTCAGGCAACCGTGTCTCCTAGAAATGAGGTTTTTACCCTTCTAATTTACAACATACTTGTAATATGTTTCAGAGGGAATTAAAAGCCGCATGAATTATATTTTTTAATTTTGTTTTGCAATCAACACAATGCGGAAGTTATGTTTATTAACATGATTGGAGAGTCACAGAAAAGATTGTACTAAACAGTAAAACGTTCACTCACAATGTACTTCATTTATTGTTTTGTTTTTTTGTTTATATCTGAAAACATATCTGGCAGGATGCGACTCCCGGTCTCTGGTCTCTCTGGTTATTTGCTGTAGGTTTATATTACTTGGGAATTTATTGATGTGTTCAATATTAAAGCCCTTTGGATACTGTTATATCTGATATGCAGGGTTTGTGTACCTGTGATGCAATCTGTGCTGGGTATTGAGAAAGTGGCTAGTGATGAAAATAGGCTCGTGGGTGTGTGGATGTCGTTAAGTGAGCTGGTTTGTGTGCGAGAGAGAGAGAGAGAGAGAGAGAGAAGACAGGAATACACACAGTATGTAAAACTATGGCCGCCTGAAGAGAAAATGATAAGATGAAGGGGCAAGATACAGATTCACTATGTGGACAAATGGTCCAGCTGAGGCTAGATAAAGGTAAAGGTAAAATGACTTTTCTTGACACATTATAGTTTGGGTAATCACGGTATGAGCTAATCGTCGGGGAAGAGTTGTGAATCAATGTGAAACAGGAAGTATTGCTTTAGCTTTTATCTTAACGAACTGTAATATTATCTGTTTTCAGTATTTCTTGAGCAAACAAGTCATTAATGTTGAAGTCGGCTCATCTCTCTACCTTCCCTTATTATAACAAACCCAACAAGGAAAATATCTTGTTTTGTGTTAAAATAAGCACGGACCTTCGTTGTCATGGTTACAAAAATAAACACATGGTTAAGGTTGTGGGATAATCATGGATACAAGAAATAAAATTGAGAATCATTTGCTCACCTGTGTTTTCCAATCACCCCGACCTAACACAAACTTTGAAGGTCATCATACTACGTCACCAATGTTCTAGTTACTACGGCCACTAGAGGTCGCCAATGTGCAAAATATAACTATAAATAAGATCAGATTTGGAAATAATCTGTGTCTGATGGTGGTGGTGTTGTTGTTGTTGTTGTAAGTTAAGTCCGGTGGTCATGAAATCTCCTTGTCATGGTTTGAGGGTGAATGTTGATGATGATGAGGCTCTGCGATACAGACAAAAAAAAGTAGCTTCCCATCACAATGCATTTTTTAAATAGAAAAAAACTTCCCTTTATGGTGGGTAGCAGTAGTCTGCCTATGGTAGTAGTCATTTTGATCTGTTCCTGGCTGAACTCAAAGCTATTTTAAAAGCTGAAATTCCAATTCCACATAAAATCCTCGCATCGAGAGCCAAGAGTTTTGAGCGTGATGATACTGGAAGGTCACTAACCTCAGGGCAGAGGTCTCTGTCTGGGTGAGTCAGCGAGTGAATCAGAGGAACGGAGACTTCTGGAAGGTGGTTTACAGGTCATAATGAACGATTTCTTTCTTCTTTTTTTTTTTTTTGCTTCCAGTTCACAAACACAAGCTGGCCAAGATTGTTGGTGGTGGAAAGTGCAGGAGGATTAATGTCCTTAGCTCTTTTGTTGTTTGGTAGGTTTTTATTCAGCAGCAGGGCAACGCAATGTTAATTCTCACACAAGGTCTCGTTAAACTGGGGGTCACAACATCATCGGTCTGATCATATATCATGATAATCCTTGTTGGTTACAGCGGGAGTAATATTTGTTACGTTCCAGTTAATCTTTCTGTGCATGAAGTGGCGCGTCATGGTCTGTTTGCTTCAAACATTTTCCTCATCAGCAGGTGTCAGTGCGGTAACACTGCGTTGAATTATGCTTCCAATAATAGTTCTGATGCAATGATGCAATTGGCTGGAAAGCTCCGGGGCTTCAGAAACCCTAATTTTGCTGTCAGTAATTAAGACAGACTGTGGACTGCTCTCTATAAATACTGCGACTGATTGCTGGTGTGAAGGCGTAAATCTTCAAAAACAGGTCACAAGTAAGTAGTTTCATTTTTAAAAAGATTAAATAATGTCTTGAAATGGATGGGCACTGTAGTGTTTAGCAATGGTCACTCTAACAGAAGTAAATTGTGCATTTTTCAGATTCAGATTAATACACATTTGGTGCTCCAGAGAGTATTTCAGACAGCAGGGTTAATTGAGTTAAATTGCCTCCCTGTTGCTAATGCTGTCTTGTCATATGAGCACTTATATCACAAAGTCTTTAATTATACACTACTGAATACCGGTACACTTGTTTATTCATGCATACCAGCGGCCAATCATGGGGCAGCAATGCAATGCATCAAATCCTGCAGATACAGGTCAGGAGCTTCAGTTAATGTTCACATCAAACATCAGAATGAGGAAAGAAATGTGATCTCAGTGACTTTGACTGAGGCGTGGTTGTTGGTGCCAGAGGGACTGCTGAGAGTGTTTCTGAAACTGCTGATCTCCTGGGATTTTCACACTCACAACAGTCTCTAGAGTCAGAAAAAAAAAGGTAGAAGAAAAAACATCCAGTGAGCAGCAGCTCTGTGTTGGAAACACCTTGTTGGTGAGAAAGGTCAAGGGAGAATCGACCGACTGGTTGGAGCTGACAGAAATGCTACAGTTACTCAGATAACCACTCTTATAACTGTGGTGAGCAGAAAAGCATCTAAGAATGAACAACATGTCCAACCTTGAGGTGGATGAGCTACAACAGCAGATGACCATCAGGTTCCACTCCTGTCACACTTTGGGCTCCTCAAAACCAATCAATCATTGGTTGAATGCCACAGATTATCTAAGTATTGATGACCATGTGCATCCCTTTGTAGCCACAGTTTACCATGTGCTAATGGCTACTTCCGACATGAAGAACTGAGGCTGTCTTGAGACCAAAGGGAGGCTGCAGTATTAGTGTGGTGTTCCTAATAAAGTGCTCTGTGAGAGTAGACCGACACTATTTTTACCCTTGTGGCTGTAATAGTACCTGACACTACTGTTGAGAGGTGTTCTCTGTGATGCTACATTTTCATTAGTGCAAAATGTCCACACCGCAGAGAGTTGACCTTGGAAACACTTTTGCTCAAATTATTTGACTATTTGAGGAATATTAGGGCGGCTGTTTCCAAACAAAGGTGGTGCATTTCAAGTAAAAATATACGGCGTCTAGACCTCATGTGTATTTAAGAGAGACTTGGCAAATTTACATTGTGAGGGTTAACAGAGTGAGGCCATTATGGCACTTCCTCTGAATGTACCAGCAAGGCGACAACAAATTTCAGCAGAATAAAGATGTCCAACTGTTTTCTGTTTTGTTTTTTTAGCTTTAAAGGGTTTATAGCTTTTCATTAGCTAAAAAATAGAAGACACGGTATTTCAATAAAACTCAACTGTCCCACCGACTATTCTCTTTGTGTTTTTTTCCTTCAAGTTACAAAAGCAGACAGCCAAGACTTTTCTCTATGGTTGTTCAGGTTGGAAGACTTGTTGCCCGGGAGTGCTGGCCAACAACGCATCAGTGAGATCCCCAGACATCTCACTGCAAAGACCTAGTTTCAAGATAAGGAACCACCTATCTCCAGCATGATCACTAAACCAAGACACTGACTCTGCCACCTTTGACCCTTCCAGCTCCTTGATAGTCAACATCCAGCTGTCTGGCATGTCTTGTTTGGATCCCACTGTGGGCAAGCACAACTTGGATAAATTCATGACTCACTGTTCATTTATGGAGACCAGCTGGCACCCACGTTCAATGTTACTGTCAACTCTGATTTTTGTGACTTAAATAATAGCCCAAACAACTGAACAAGGTCGCCAGGGAAACTAGAATAAAAGCAGCAGACAGCTTATAAGTCATCAAAATATTTTTTATTTATTTTTTATTTAAGGTCTGTGAAACTGCTAGTATAATTTTCTTTTAAAATAGTCAATAGGAGGCCTTGGCCAGTGTCTGCCTATCAGAGAGGATGTTGGAGGACAACACTTAAGTTATGAAATCTTGGGCTCAACCTCAGATGCTGCACCTCTTGAAGTACGACACCTAGAGCAAGTAAAGGCTCTAACATATACTGGTCAAGTGCCTTTTAACAAGAAGCTCAGGGTGTTTGAGGAGTGTTTGGAAGTTTTAAGGTTTGATCCTTATTAGACTTCCTGAATTATGAATTCTAACAGTAAAAGAAATACAACTTGGAAGTGTCTGAAAAACTGCATCAGGGTGTTAGAAGAGTGCTCTGAAGTTTTGAGGTTGTGGGTTCAATCCTTGGTGAATTCTGAAGTACAACACACCGATTAAATACTTAAAGACTCAAATAAATAGCCCTTAAGTGTCTGACTCAATGTGTTAGAGAACAGCTTGGAGGTTCAGAAGATGTGGGTTTGATACTTTCCAGGACCTTTTGAAGTCCAACACCCAAAGTAAAGGCTGAAAGGAAGTCAGAGGGAAGCCAGAGCAGCTGGTAGCATGGCGGCCTAGTTTGTGAACACAAGGTACCAGTGGAGCAGCATCTGGTTCCAGTCCTTAAGGTTTTTGGTACCTAGAGCGAAATTGGTAAAAACCAGTACTGCTGTGCTGCTGTACAACAGAAAGCTAGTTTATTTTTTCTGTTATGTTACTGAATACAGTAAATTAAACCAGAATTTGAAATAAAAATGTCCTAGAATTTAATGAGATTTTCGCTATTGATTGATTGAAACCTACAATATAATAGAAATATGGGACGAAGCTTCTGGGTGGTCAAACCATAACTTTCCTATGAGCATCTAAAAGAAAAATTAGAGTCCCAGCTCTGCAACATTAAGTGCATGCAAGTGTCCCACAAACCTCAAATCAACTTGCTCAAACCGTGGTTCTTTCATAATTGATAGGTTTTCCATGCCACCGAAATAGATTCAAAACTCTTGCTCATTTATTCACTCACAGCTTTGTACTTCTGTTCCCCTTTGCGTCTCGTGTTAGTTGTGGTGTTTAGTATTGGTCACTGTGTTATTAACAATAAATGTGTTGTGTAATCTCTTAATATATAAAGACCCTCAAAAATACAATTACAATTATAATTCCAGTTGACCTCTCTTGTTTGGCTGCTCCCTAGTCTCATGAAGAGTTTTCTCACTGGACAAATAACTGAGAGCATCACAAATTCCTGTGTAACAGAATTAAATTAACAATTAAATTGTTAAGTTTGCTCTTTATTTTTTAATTAAACCTGACAAACATAAGAATGATTCGGTAAAAAAAAAAAAAAAACAAGCTTGATTAGATTTTCTCATTCATCATTTGTATGCAGAGAAAGCCTTACATGACGTGCAGCCTGATGGAGTGTTAGTGACAGAGCAGAAACTTAATGATGCTGAAGTGAATAATATCCCTGCTGTTAATAAGGATTCTCATAATATCACTCCATATGGCTCATAACATATATTTATGGTAAGGCTGTAGTGTGTTGGTGTAACCACGTTGGGGAGGTCACTGATCTCACTGTTATTGTGTGACATGGAGCATTATCCTGCTGGAGGCAGCCATTAAAAGATGGTAAATAAAGGGATGCAACATTCCCCACACCTGGACTGTTGACACAACGCATGATGGGTCCATTGATTAATGCTGTTGACGCCAGATTCTGACTCCACCATCTGCATCAGAGTAAAAACTCTACAAACTGTTGTGTGTGAAAGTCACATTAACTGAAGCGCCTACAAGATTTTAATGCACTGCACTGCTGCCATGTGATTGGCTGACTGGTTAATTGCATGAAGCCTGAAGCCAACAAATCGTCCAACTTCAACAAACCATATAGGACGTTTTTTTCAACCCTATGAAACACCCCTAGGAGTGTCTCCTGAAAGAGCACCCCTACGGCAGCAGGTGTACCGGATCTCGGTTGTCATGGTTACAATAATAAACATGCGGACTGTACCGACGGTTGTTTACCTGCCTTTGTCGCCATGGCTACTATAATAATATCATGGCTTGGTTACGTTTAGGCACAAAAACTGCTCGGTTAGGTTTAGGAAAACATCATGATTTGGGATTTGAGAAGTACTTCCTCAGCATTAGATGATCTTCGTTGTCATGGTTACGATATAAACTGCTGGTCCGTGTGTTTTGTTGACCCATCCATCCACCACAACCTCCACATATCGCAGACTTTGTCTCTCTTGATACTACGTCACCGAACTTTTCCCTTTGCTCCTGTCATAATTACTACGACCACTAGATGTCGCCTAACAACAAAACGTAACCATGGGTCATAATAACCTGCTGCACAGCCGACCTATGGGCTCGTTTTATACTGTCTCAATTTAACCATGAAACAATCATTTTTAAAACTGACATTAAAACATTCAGCGTAATCTGGGGTTATCTGGGGTAGAATTGCAAAATACTGACATTGTTGTCTCTTCAACATTATTATAATAGGGGTGGCCAGATGTAACAATTAACCTGTGACCATATTTAATTTGCAAGCTGTCCAGGCATCCTGATTAATCTGTTGTTATTCAGACTGAATCTACAGTTTTGGTTTTCAGGAAAGAAAGAAAAGCTCTTTCAAGTGCTGGTGTAGAGCTCTGCAGGAAATACCGGTACCTTCCTCTGTAGACTCCCTATTGAGCCTGTTTAAAAACTATCTTCATCCTCTCAGTCTCCGTCAGGTTGGAAAAGGTTTGGACAATCTGTCCACCTGCTGTCCTCTCGGCTCCCCGGGAGCGCTGCTGCTGACAGGCCAGCTGGTTCTCAGGATAGTTGAGGTGAGAGTGTGGAGTCAGCGGAGGCGAGCTTTAGTGCTGCTTATGCGCCACTGATGTCTCGTGTCTGGTGTGAAGCTGAAAGTCAACATGTGAAAAGAAGCCGCTGATGACAGCACGTGTCGCAGAGGTAGCATGTCTAGCTGCAGCCCTAAACTGTACAGTGTAAAACTGAGATTGTCACATAATATCAACAGGGAGACGTGTGATCGGTCCCAAGAGTCGTAAAGAACTACTGGATTTTAAGCAACAAGAAGAACAAGGAGGAGAACTGCAATAGATGCTATGACCCAACAGAAACCTGATCTCAACATCATGCAGTCGGTCAGGGATTACATGAAGAGACAGAAGAAACTGAAACAGTAAGTCCATAGAAGAGCTGAGGGAAGTTCTCCAAGATGTTCTCCCAGTGTGTCAGAGATCCATCGTACCACAGGTCACACTGAATATTGATTCTATTTACCTTTTTTTTTTTTACTCATGCCATTATTTTTGAAAGAATCCTGGCTTTACTTTTAAACTTTTGCACATACTGTACATCTGCTGTGAGAAGCTTTTCTCTAATAATTCTATGCAGAATTAACTGAATGAAAATTCACCAGGAGCAGATGTTTCAGCAGAGATGCTCCCCAACATTTCAACAGTCAGAAGAAAATGCTGTTGAAGACTCAGGTGGTGAATTTTCCTCTGAGGATTTAGTGTAAGAATGATCCAGAGCTTTGTGTACAGATGAATCCCCCCCTTTCAGACAGCCACTTCACTCTGTGGACGTACTGGTAATTGGACACGTCTTCAGGTTTCAAAAGACCCAGATTTTTTTTTTCTGTGAAGGTCACAATGACAGTCTGACTAGACAGACCCATGTGACATTCCCATGATGCTTTTGACACAATGGAAACTCCAGTGCACAAGCACAATGCATGTGTGCTCTTCAACACAGTAAGTACATTTCTCACATAAACTAAAAAACAAATTTCTGCCTGCCTACCTGTGATGGTACAAAGGGACCAAGGTGAACTTTCCTGCAGCAGTGGAAGTAAATGAAGCCATGAAACTTAATGCAAACAGTTCCTACATGTTGATGACTTCAGTGGTGCATCAGGCAAATGATCGGGCGCCCCCCCCAGGGGGAAAGGGGGTCCCTGATGGCCCCTCATACTGGCAACTATAAAACCCCTTAAACCACCCACAAAGACACTATACAGTGCACTGCTGTTGCCTCGAAAACCCCTTGAGTCGGGCCCTGACGTGTGCTGTAGCTAGCTTCTACACATTGCCTGCATCCGAGATGATCAGGGAATATCGGCGTTCAGGGGACATCTGTAAATTGTAGCATCTCCCAATAGTCTGCAGGTGTTGGTGGGTTTTCTGGGCTTCGATGGGCTTCTTCACCTGGGGCTGAGTGTAGGATCGCCACTGAATGACTTACAAACCCTTCCGTCTGTGCAAAGGCAGTGCTTGAAGAGTAGGAAGGAAGTAGCTCTGTATGTTGCTGTCAGAACGCTGAGTAAAAGGCAAGTGACGGACTGGTCGGTCAGAAGTTTGTGCTCAAAATCAATTATTTATCAATAAAAAATATTACCAGACAGAGGAAAAATGAACCCCTGCTGAATTCAACAAAAATAACTTAAAACATAGATTCATAAAATAAATACATAAATTAAACCTACAGCGTCACAGCGAGCATTTCTCCTTCTCACCTAACTGGAGTGTACCACCTGCTCAGGTAAGTATGGGGGTGAGCTAAACAAATACTAGACTCCCGAAGCATACCAAACCCCACACAACTAATACACACTGTATTTTCCTGTTGCTGCTGACAATCCCCACTCCACAATAAGCACAAACAAATTATTCAGAAGTGCAAAAACTTCAAACCTCATCTACTACAGAGCAGTTTTACCTATCTTCCCACATACTAGTACTGTGCAGTCCCTCACTCCTAAGTGGACCTAATGATGCACACCTGTTTCCCCTCTCCCTGATTGAGCAGCTGATCTACCCCATCAACCTGGAAGTGGGCTGACCCCTCCAACAAAACAAACCTGCGAACAAAGATAAACCACATCTCACAACCGATGTATTGAATAATCAAAAACCTGAAAAATTAAATGAAACATTTGACCAACGTACTGATGATATGTTTGATTTTCATTGTAGAGGGAACGATGGAAAGTGTGTTTTGTTAGATGAGTCAAAAATTCAGGCTTTAAGATTGCATGATTCCTTTATCTGTTAAAATTAAAGTGTTGTATAACGTTTGACCAATAACATAAATATAATTTGTATTGCAAGGAGAAGGAGAAAAAAGTACAGTAAAAACTATTTGGATGCTGCATAGTTGAACATTGATGTTCAGCAATAATGAAATGTCACAAATACTAAACTAAACTCTCTGTAGGCTGGTTAAATAAAATATGTACAAAGAAAGAAATGCTGAAAAAGTTTACAAGAGTTGTTTTGTGAATTATTTAAAGCTGTGGAGGTGTTCTCATATTAAGTGAGTGAGAAAACTTTTTCAGACAGACTTTTTTTCTCCTGGTGCACAGGGCAGGAGAAAAAAAAAAAAAAAAGGAAAATCCCATTCATCATCATCATCTCTGTCCTCCTAAATTTTTAATTTTTTATCGAGGCTCGCTTACAGGATGAAAATTTTGAAAAATGATTTGTTCACAATATTGATATGGAAATGTGAGCCAAAGCTGAACGCCTTGTACCTGGTGAAAAGGTCTTGTAGGAAATGGTGCAGGAACAAATCTGTGTAGTGATCATAGGCTGGTTTGATGCCAGAAATATTGTTAAATGTGACTGTGATGAGAGGAGGAATTCTGCATACAGTATATAACAGAGACTACACTGTAAAAGAGCGTGCATTAATTTAGTGGAATTAATTATCTTCTCTCATTAACTTAACTCATAACTCATAGTGTTAATTAATTTCAAGTTAATTCAGCTTAAAGGTCCCATGATTTATTTGAAGTGTTGATCCGTAAGAAGATATATTTGTGGTTTTAGGAAACAAAAACCATCTCAGTGAAGTTTAACATCTCCTCTCTCAGGCTTCTCTCTGGAGCTCTAGTAACAACAGGTTGGTGAGCCAATCAGAAGAGAGGAGACTCTTAGCCTCTCTTCTGATTGGCTGACTGTTTTCAGAGTGATCTAGTAAAAATAAAGCACATTTCACCTTGACCTGCTTTATAATCAAAGACCTTTAAAAATTCTAGTAGTTTATTTCAGACCATTGCAGTAGATATAAACAGCACACAGTTCACTCAACTCATCACCAGCATATTACAGTGACTCAGATGGGTTAACACAATGCAAGAGCCACAACACAAATGCAAAAACCACAACAGAAATACAGAAGCCACAAGGCAAAATAAAAAAGCAACAACATGAATGAAAATTAAGCCACAGCACAAATACAAATACAAAGGCTACAACAGGAATGCAAAAGCCACAAACCAAATACAAAAGCCACAACACAAATACAAAAGCAACAACATGAATGAAAATTTTGCCACAACCCAAATACAAAAGCCACAACCTGAATGCAAAAGACAGAACACAAATGCAAAAACCACAACAGAAATACAAAGGCCACAACACAAATACAAAAGCCACAACATGAATGAAAATTAAGGCACAGCACAAATACAAAGGCTACAACAGGAATTCAAAAGCCACAAACCAAATACAAAAGCCACAACCTGAATGCAAAAGACAGAACACAAATGCAAAAGCCACAACAGAAATACAAAGGCTACAACAGGAATACAAAGGCCACAGACCGAATACAAAAGCCAGAACACAAATGCAAAAGCCAGAACTCAAATACAAAAGCAACAACACAAATACAAAAGCATGAATGCATTTGCATTGTAGCTTTTGCCTTGTGTTGACACATCTGGGCCACCGTAGAATATTAATAAACTTCCTAGGATGCATTGTTTGAGATTGAGACCCCTCTGTTTTCTAGTTTGTTACATGATGAAAACTTCATGTGTTTTCAATACATGTTTGGTCATGGTTATTTAACAGTCCCTGAGCACATACAATTAAAATGTAACAAGGTTACTACGAGCAGCCTCACATGTCTTTGTATAATCTCTGGTGCAAAGAGCAGCAGCAGCATTAAAAAGAAATAAAGACAGAGAAAATGTTAATGGAAACCAAATCAATATGTTCATCTAACCAATGTATTAAGTTGTATTGAGCATGTTGAACTTACCTCAACTGCCCCTGTTCAAAACTCAGAAATGACTCTGAAGTTCACTTAACTCCTGTTTCTAAGACAGCAGAGGAACGTCTGTTTTTCAATTGAACCTGGTTAAAAATGACTGATGGAGCACAACAGTGAGGGGTTTGGAGTTAAGAGTAAAAAGTTAACCTTTACTGACCCGTGGCAGTGGTTGGCAGGTGGTGTACTGTGTCTGGGGATTTACGGTTTATTCTCTTACTGGAGCATAAAATGACTGTTGACCAAAGGAAAATAAACAAAAACTACATTTCTTTAACCATTGAACACCCATTTTTAGTTTGGTTGTTTTCTGCACATCATGCGTGGATTATGTTTGGGGTGATTTTTTTTTTCTTTTTTGAAAATGACCACAACAACGGAAAAGGTGGGAGTCTAATCTATCAATAATGTATTACATGTTTATATTCATGTAACTTTTCATGGTATGTCCAGTCTGTGAAAGAACACAGTGTTGCTGTCCTGCGGGCAGAGCAGTGGGTGGTAAAAGGCTACTATGCTTCTTCACCTCTCAGTTTTGGTATTGTGCTTCGATTGTTGAGCAGAGGAGGATGATCAGCTGCGTCCCGCCCAGGAGGAGCTGATGACCCCTGTGTCAACCTCATCTGTTTCCCCCTGTGGGCAAACACTGCAGGAGCTCAGAGCAGGCTGCTGCTGCTGCTGCTGCTGCTGAGACGCTATTCATGTATCACCAACAAAATCTGCTTATGGCATCCTGCGGCACTCCACACATCACACTGTAAAGAAAGGCCGGGGAAACAGCCACTGCGTCATGTACACCTGTAAGATACGGTGAGACAGGTCTGAAAAAAATGGAGCTGATAAAAAAAAACGAATGAGTGGGGGAATAACTGTGAAACTTTGTAGTTAAATTATACCTGGGATTTTATTAAACTCTTGACACCATGAATAGTAAGTGTGCGGTGTAGTGATTTCATAGTCATAGATTACATCCGCTTCTTCACCTTGTGTGTGTGTGTGTGTGTTGTCAGAGAGAAAGAGCAAGACTACTAGGTTTTCATTTCTCAGGGAAAATAACCAGTCAACATATGAAAAACGATACCCCCGGATAAATAGGCGTTAAGGGTCACGTTTTGTCTCATGAATTCGAGAAGGTGCATTATTCATTGGAAAAAAAACAGTTTCAAATGATGATCACTCAGTAAAATATTATTCATAATGTTCTCATCCTCAGTAGATCAACCTGACACAACAAATAGGAAAGTACAATGCAACTCTAGGTTAATGTTCAGTGGCTGCTTGCCAAGATATTACGTGACCTTTAAAGGTTCATGGATGAACCAGCGTGGCACTCCTTCACTGCTCTTGCAGGCGGGTGAGCTGGGCAGACAGCAGAGAGGAATAAAGAAAGAAGAGGAGAAGAGAGAGGTGGGGAGCTCATTAACAGAGAATTGATCAGGTCTGGTTCTATCCAGCACTAATGCCAATATTCTTCCAAGGCTGATGTCTTTGCTAACACCAAAACAAGTAATCAGTGGCCTTATTACAGACACTACAGAAGTCTACAACAGCCCACTAATGACTTTGTTTACAGACTCTTGAAGAATAATTATTGTGCACGTGGCAATACAGTGATCAGGCTGCAGTTTTTTAATCCATCCATGAAGGGTGAGAATCATTTGGGATTATTTTTTCCTATAATGTAAAAATAGTGAGTCTTAGTGTATTTTAAATTATTTAAAAAGTGTTGTAGAATAGACCTTTAAAAAGGCTTGGGGATAAGTTTTTGGTTTATTTGCTTGTAATCAAGATGGCTGCCACGGGCACTGCCACAATGATCACTAATCTGTATGAAACTGGTTTTCACTGTATGACTTGTGACCTGTTTGATTCCTCCTTGGATATGTGATTATTCTACTGGATGATGCACCACCTTTGATAAAAGAATAAAAGAACATAAGAAAGACAGAGGGAAAGAAAGAAAAAAGGAGGACAGAAGGAAAGAAGACCTTGAGTTGCTCCAGGGGAGAGAGGAGTGACCAAACCAAACAGCAACCTGCAGTTCCTTCAATGGCCACCAGAGGCTGGCTCCAAAAGCGAGTCAATCCCCATAGACTCCCATAGACTCCCAGCCTGGTACAAAAACAGTTTTGTTCTCTGTAGCTAATTTCCTCCTTCATGACAACTGCACGGTGGTGAATTTTTACATAACCCACCAGTTTAAATTTCATTAAGGCTTAAATTTCTGCATAATTGAGGGTGTACTGCTTTGAGTGACAGGTGGGTGAGTGTATGTTTACCACAAACCGACATGCACCAAAGTCTCGGCTCCACACACAGGATTAGCTGAGAGTCAAGCACTGCCAAGATGGCGACGGTGGAACAGCTTACTCTGAGCTTCAAAACCGCTCTTTAGAAACCTGTGGCTGACGTCACAGAGTCTGCACATTTTCTGTTGCCATTTTTGCCAAATATGGAAGTATATTATAATATAATATATAATAATTTGAATTTAAGGGTGAGTCTATAGCCAGAATAACAAACTAACGAGACTATAAATTACGATTATAAACCTAACTCCATAACTACACAAAAACAGGAAGGGAAGATAAAAATAAAATGGCTGCTCTCCACTTCAGATCTTTCTTGTAATGAGAAACATAATTCATTATCCTATTTACTAAATGTGACCCCAGGGTCGCAGTCTCTCTGACCTTAAGCCTGCAACAACACACAAGGGTGAGCAAGACATTCCCCGGCACAAATGGCTCATAATAGAAACTGTGTATACTCAAGTGGAAGCAGGCAGCAGAAAAAAGCCGATTGACCCATGAGAACAGCTACTCAGCCTTTATATGCCCCCAGATTGTCTGTGATTGCCTGCAAATCCAAGCAGTCCTCTAAACTGAATGACAAAATCCATCGTTTATCTCTCCACAATAACAACTTTTTCTGATCTGATGCTGCTATCAACAGGACAACATCATTTCGTCATCCGAGTTCCTTACAAATCACAGCTGAAAAAAATAAATCTGTTCATGTGATATCGCTGTGCTTTATGGAAAAATCATCGTCGTGGGTTAAAGTTGCTACTTCGTTAATGTTGGCGAACCTTTGCCCTCTTGGTTATTGTTCAGGAACGATCGTAGTCATGACTATAAGAAACCAATCTATATGAAATGGGAAACCACCAGAGGCCTGATTCACCCACACAAGAGTCATAATTCCTGCAGCTGCTAAAGGTCTTTGTCAGTCGAACACAATCACATGGTCTCTTTAGGGATTAGCTGAAATGACAGATGCTGTCGTTTCTCTTGGGAGGAAAGACTCTGCAGGTCCCCGTACTCACCAATAGCATGAGGGGCGGAGGAGGACCTACATGTGTAGCTGTCAACACAGCACATGTTGAAACACTTACACCAGGGTTGGACAGCAACAAAGTATTTTACTTGAGCACTGTACTTAAGTATATTTTTCCAGTATCTGTTCTTTACTTGTGTATTTCTTGAGTATTATTTTCCTTATTTTAAGTCCATGTTTGAAATTTTAGAAATAAATAAAGATTCCTTTCGTTTTAAACGTTTGCTGTGTTTACCACAGACACACTTCTTCACTGCCTTCCGTTGTTGTGCCGTCCAATTTGCGAAAGGTATTTACATAAACTTTTAAACAGACAGCTTGTAGTAGTTGGCTCCTTTTGTCGATTCAATAGTGTTTTTATGGCCATTTTTATCAGCTTTGTATCATATTCTACAAACTTTTTACTCTACAGGTTCTACAGTCAGTCAGTAGATTGTTTCAGCGTCATTAGGTTCTATAAAAGCACTGTGGAACAACACAACAATGAGTTGGCATTGTCTTTCAAAGCAAGTACTCCAGTACTTTAACTCAAGTACAAATCTGACTGAGCAACATTCACTGGTATTGGAGTAATATTTGACCAGGAGGATTTATTATTTGATTCATGTAATGGAGGTTTGTACTTTATCCACCTCTGATTTACACATCCACCTATGGGAGCTGTGTCATAAAAAAAGGAAGGAAAGAAGGAAGGAAAGAAAGAAAGAAAGAAAGGAAAAAGCCAAGTACTAAACTACTGATGCTGCTCTTTAAGGTGTGGTAGGCTGAAAATATATCCAGTTTCTAGTGGATAACAAAGTAAGTTGTGAAATGTGAAACCCTGCTACTGTCAAACTTAGGTTATGTTGGCCCTAGAGTTAAGCTAGAATGAAAACAAGCCTTTGTACGTATGGTGAGATAAAGTAAATCTCTTTGGAGAGCTATGCAAAGCCTCTCCCTGTATACACTGCAGGCTGCATCCGTACAGCCCTCTGTAGCTGATTAAGATTTTTTTATTATTTTTTTCTTTCACAAAGGGAAATTGACTAAGACCAAACAGAGACCTTCAACAATATGAAATTTGAAGGCATTTTTTCCTCCCTCAAAGATTACTGTACCTGAGCTTTTGTCAGTGAAGAGACTGTGTGGAGTGATAAAAATAGTAATAAAATGAAGCTTTAAAGAAGCATGATGTATTCTTTTTTATTTGTTTGTCATGCGAGTCATTGAGCTATATGTGACTCACGTGATAAATAGATGAAGAATATAGCAGCAGATTGATGTAACATATAATAACACTCCCTGACAATAAATAAATAAATAAATAAATAAATAAATAAATAAAATTGACAGTGCAGTGTTTGTGTTTGCGTGGGCGTACCCGTGAGGAAGTACAGTTGCAGTAACACATCCATAAGTACAGATGCTTAACAATCCAAAACACTGTCATATCAGCAGAAATAAACCTGTCCTCTGTCTCGGTGATTGAGAGGTAACCAGTAGAAATTTACTGTTGTGTATTTTGCATACTGTGCACACGTATACCGTCATAAACAGTCATAAAAGCTTCCAATGATCCAGCCCCACATCCTCACTGTGGGAGGTGGAAACAAGAAAAGCACCAACATTTCCTTCCAAATAAAAATCAAAACATGCGTTTGTCATTTAATTTCTCAACCACCGCACACTCAGATGACTTCACAGTGACTTTTTCGCCTGTGGCTTCCTCAGGTTCTCTCAAGAGCGTTCACAGGTGTGATGAATACATATACATGGGTCACATGACCAGTTATCATCAGCTTCATTTTGTAGTTCTTATGCCTCAGTCATGCTGTTTTCCTGTTTACACGATGTATCTCAGTAACGCCTTGATGCAACTTCTTCTAATTTGGCACAAACATTCATTTGGACTCAAAGATGAACTGATTTGATTTTGGTGACTAAAGGTCAAAGGTCAAGGTAACAGTGGCCTCACAAAACGTGGTTTGACATTGTGAATGCAATAATCTCGAGAGAAGGGAATCCCTTCAAATTTGGCACAATCGTTCACTTAGACTCAAGAATGAACCGATTAGATTTAGATCAAAGGTCAAAGGTCAAGGTCAGTGTGACCTGACAAAACACTTTTTAGCCTTAACTTAAGACTTCACACAAATGGTTAATGTTTTAGTTGACTCTGGATAAACAGGGAGGTAACCTGACACTAGTCTGAGTGACGGAGGTAAACAACTGCACGGCGGTGATTCTAGTTCAAAGTGTTTTAACATTTTCTAAAAAACATGACAATAATATTACACATATCACACTGAGTTACACTGTTTTACACGGTATTAACAAAAACAACAGAACTAACTACTATAAACACACAACAGAAAAAAGTCGAATTTCTTTACAGATGTAGACTAGAGGTCCTACAGCTGTCCGTCTACATCACTAAATGAGGAGGGTGAATGTCAGGGGACTTCATAGCTCATCTCTCCCTTTATAATCTGAATGCTAATGGCTAGCTGACTTTCTGCCATGTTAAAATCCAATTTTTCATTGACCCATCCATTCAGATCCAACATAGACCTCCTCTCTTCTCCATTATCAATCATAATTACCACAACAGCTGGGACGCTTTGTCATTTGAACGACTGATGCTGTTGTTTCTCTTGGGAGGACAGAGGGTAGAGTACCTGGACTGCGACAGTTGTCTGGACGCCACCTGAAGATATTCTGGTCAACAAGGCTCTGGTGAACCTTGAAAAGGTCCACCACCCCGCCCAGTGGACTCCACAGACACCATGTGTGGACGTGGAAACATATCCTGTTGGAGAACCACTGCACTGTGGGTAAACTGTGCTCCAGTATACAGTTGGATCCAACAGTCTGAGACCTTTGGACCCCAATGTATCTTCAAAATCAGTTATAGGGTCAAACAAACACGAGCAAATTGTTGCTTTAAAAAAAAAAAAAGGAAAAAAAGTCCTAAATTATACACAGATTTAATCGATAAAATCAAATAAATAAATAAGAATTAGAATATATTAGATCTGGAGCTGTGAGCTGATCGATGGTGAAACTGTGAAAGGTTGAATTTAAAGCACAACTGACTCTAAATGTTTTATCAGTGCTAGAGGCTTTGGGAAAGTTTCTGGACACATTTAAAAAGAGACTTCAAAGCCCAGCAGAAGCAGACAAAGCAGAATTATTAATATATTGGGTGAACTCTTGACCGCCGGCATTAACCCTTGGGAAGGCCTTCAACTTTTGTCTTGCTATTAATGTACTTTATTTTGTCTTTTAAAACTGGATCCAGGTCTGATTGAGTTGGTGAATGATCAACAAACAGGTAAAACTGGATACGACAGAGTGGAATCTGAGAGACGACATGCCAGCGTGACAAACAAGGATGGCCTACAGATGTAAAAAAAACAACAAAAAAAAACAATTAGCGCCCGTTCAAAAGGATGGACGAACATGAGAAATGATCAAAGTGTGAAATCAAAACATGGCTGCAAGGACTTGTTATTGGTTGCAGAGTAACAGATGAAAAAGCCTCTGCAGTTCCAGGCATCTTCCAGCAGCCAGAGGACGGTGTCACATTACTTCTTCTGTGCTCTCCCAGCGGCGGCGGGGGAGAATGTAGCTGGGTCTATCAGCGGCAGCCTCAGCAGTCAATCTATTTTCAAAGCCCCCGAAGCTCAGACAAAAGAAAAAGGCTTTGGAAAGTACAAGGCTGTGCGTATAGAAGCATCATCAGTTTCCTTTGTGGTGTAATGGTTGTTCATGCCCAACATCTCTGCCATGGATGCTTGATATATTCAAGAGTCAAGGTCATCACACAACTACTGACTGAAGGCCAGATTCAGTGACAGTTTTTTTTTTAGGAGCTGATTTGATGCATTGTGCCGTAAGAGCCCGTTTGACCATAAAGTCAATTTCATGTTAAAATAGTGTTTCCTTTTCCCAATGAAAACTGGCTTTACACCCCATGGACACGACCTCGCTCGGAGAGGACGCTCACGTCAACGAGCTTCATCACGGTGATCATCAAGAATGAAACACTCCGGCAGTACAATCCAGCAAAACGCACAGATTAACCACAACCGCGGAGTAAACTACCTCATACATTCGCAAACCGCTCCCCTCCCCAGCTCAGTCAGACACGGTCACGTTCAACGTCACATGATTCAATTCCGAACCCGGTGGTCGAGTGCAACTGTGACATTAGTGATTTATGGTCAGTTCCAGCAACATCCAGTTCCAGTGCAGTTCAGTCAAGTGAGGTTTGTACTGTGTGGTTCAGTGTAAAGTAAATGTGCCAAGGTCAGGGTTTTTCATCTTCAACATCACCATCGGCGCTGATGCAGCACTAGTTGTCAGTGTGTTCACTTTTTAACATAATAAGAATTTATATTGATTGATTCATTCTTACCATACTATATGTTTACTATATGTTTACTGAGATGAGCCAGGCCTGATCACCACACGATAGATGCCAGATCATTTCTCTGACTTGACTCCTGCCTTCTCTGACGTCATATATATATACACACACACACACACACACACAGGAAGCGATGACACAACATCAAGACAGCTTCAGTGTTTCAAGTTGCTCTCCATCTGCTCTGACGATGGCAGCCTTACACGAGGAGTTCTGTCTAATTATTCTTATAGAATAATTGAGTATTATGAGGTTAAACAATAAGAGCTGACATGATGATCACAGATACTTTAATAAGCTGCCCTGTCACATAGAAGAATACTATTAAAACAACAATAACAAGTAACATTTTATTAAACTGATCAGCCTGTAAATATGTTTTTGACTTCCTGTGCAGACTGAGAAGGCTGTTGGAAACTGACTGCAGCTTTTTGTCACTGCCTCCTGCTGCTGCCTGCTCTCGTCCACTTTCCAGACGAGGTGCAGTTCATCTCGAATGAGGGAAAAAAAAAAAGAAAAAAGAAAAAGGCCTTTTATAGTTTCTCCCATTTCCACAGAACAAATATCGTTCAATCTGTCCTCCACATGGATGGATTACCGGACGGGACTACTGGGCACAGGACCAGGAGCTCGGGAGCCTCTGCATGACGGGACTGTTAATATTTCTTGGTTTGAAGATACAGAGCTCAGAGATCACAAAGAAATGCAAAATGATCCCAAAGAGATGCAAAAGGACCAAAAAAAAAAAAAAAGGAACAAAACAACCACAAAGAGACGGCAGACACAATACTCAGAGAGACTGTGGCATTCAAACCGCGATTGATTGGTGTTAAGGGGCTCAAAGTGTGCCAAGAAAAACATTCCCCACACCTGGACTGTTGACACAAGGCAGGTTGGGTCCATTGATTAATGCTGTTGACGCCAGATTCTGACCCTACCATCTGCGTGCCTCAGCAGAAATCCAGATTCATCAGACCCGCAGTCTTTAACTGTCCAGTTTCGGTGAGCCTGTGCCCACTGCAGCCTCAGATTTCTGTTCTCTACGTGTTGTGCATCCTGAGATACTTCTCACCACAGTTGCAAAGAGTTACCCGAGTTAGCGTAGCCTCTCTGTCAGCCGCAACCAGTCTGCCCATTTCACCCTGACCTCTCTCATCAACAAGGTGTTTCTGTCTGCTGCTCACTTAGTGTTTTTTTTGTTTTTGTTTTTGGCTCCATTTTGAGCAAAAACTCAAGAGCATGATGTGCATGAAAATCACAGGAAATCATCCTGTCTGGCTCCAACAATCATGCAACAGACAAAGTCACCGAGGGTCAGGAGAATTGCTGGTGGGCTGTTATTGTGCAGGCTTACAATATTGTGTTCTATAAAAGTAGGCTACCTTCCTGCGCCATCACCTGGCCAATATAAACTGCATGCCCCTTATGTCTCTCTGTGTGAGCTGCAACCAAGTCTACAGTTGCGGGGGGGGGGCTAGAGTTAAACCCGGCAGGTGAAATGCTAAGCAGGAACATTGTAGCTAGGTGCTAGCACATGGGATATTAAATTTGGCAAGTATAGCTAGCTACTAGCTTTGGGCAGCCCTATGCTTGTATTCGCTGGCTATTTCGCTTTGTGTGTCATCAACAGGTCGCTAATGTAAATGGTTAAAATATAAAACATTTTTAACATCTGTATGTGTTTTTCCTTGTTGCCCTGATGCTGATGAGACCGGGCTAGCAGGAGATAGCAGGGAAAACACGCTGGCACTGCACAATGTTATAAGAGCAAAAGATAGGATGTAGTTTCTAGGAGCAAGTTGTGATATTGCAGAATTATATTGAGGAAAGTGACAGGACACATTTAATATGTGTATTATTTAAGTACACAATGAAGCAACTAACTGAAGGGGGTGGTGGGTGGGTGGAGCCTTTTTTCCCTGTCTGTGCCCTGAGGCATATTTTCTAGTAATCCGTCCGTTGTCCTCTGCTGTAGTTAAGATCACATCAGTGACCTCCCTGTCCAACAAGCGCACAATCTCTCTGAGGCGCTGTTAAATAACAACAAGATGGACAGAGACTGAGGGGCACAGTTCACGGGCTTCAGAGGACCCCGCTGCACAAACACCCATACATCATCATCATTACTCTGAAGGGCTGAAGATTAGTGATAGCAGGGCAGCTATATCACATCACGAGTGACACGATAACAACAGAGATAGGTCGTCACTGAACACACTTCAGCCGTGATGGCGGATACACAGCTGGAAATTGGCTGTGTGCAGAGTAAGAAGTATGGGAAAGAGGATTAAAGTCCAGTTCGTCTGATTTACATACATGAATGAAAGACAATTAGATGGAGGGCAGTGGTCACCTTGCTTAAATCAAGAATGTCAAGGATCTGGCAAAATTGCTTTTCCTTCCTCATTTGCATGGGTCACATATCCCACTTATCTGCTTGGATATAATTGGACAGTGACAGCAAACGTTTGCAGTAACTCTGAGTGTGTGTCCAGGTATTTCCTTATATCTCTGCCTATATCTCTGTGTGGGGCGAGGTCAGCTGGTGATAAGTGGAACAGATTAAAATATGATTCTATCGTGATTAGAGTTCAGCCCTGTCCCGTATTTAATTTGTTTTCCCTTCATATCTGTTCATCCCCGGTCCCCGTGGCTTTTGGCTTAACATATTCATCAAAGCCTTTATGGTCACTTGAGTCTGCATCACAATACTGCTGCCAGTGGTCACACCTTAATGATTTGAGTGCTTTCTGACGGCCTCAGCACCTCACCGCTCATCCGTCAGCGTTCGCCATCAGACTGTGACAGCGCGGCAGTAATGGTGTAGCGTTTCTGTTTTGAAGGTCACTTAATAGTTTAAAGTGACAGGGGAAAGCGAGGGGTCCGCGTGTCATTCAGGCCGAATACCAGTTTGACATCTGCTTCCCTTGACGTTCAATCATTGTGATTCTCTGTTTCCCACTCAGGCTTGTGCGATTCTGTAGCCCCGGCTCCGCTCAGGCAGGTGGGAAGTGATGAATGTGGCTGAGGCTCAGGCAGGTGGAAAATGATGAATGGCAACAATCATGGTTGACCATCAGTGGAGGCTGCACAAAGCACAGCACAAAGAAAATGATTACCAGAGGAATTCTGTTAAATGAATTCCTTTATGATGTCACACACACACATATATATATCTATATAGATATATATATGTATATGCACTTTGGGAAGTCTCCTTCAATAGTGATCATTGATCATCCTCCTGATGTTTAATTAATATTGAGGATGGTTAAGCCACAGCTGTGGTAATGGTAATGACAGCTGTTCAGGTGCTATGTTAGGCTGTATAAGCCCGATTCAGTTTTACAGCAATACCTACATATTTCTGTCTGTAACGTAGACAGACCAGACCCACACATTCAATTCACTTAGTTTGTTTTAAGTTTTTTTTTTTATTGTTACTCACACACACACACACACACACACACACACACACACACACACACACACACACACAGAGGCTTTCTACCGCTCCTCCACTCTTTTGCCCGGCGACTCCGGAGGGCTTAACAGTCCTGACTCTTCAATAACACAAACCCAAAATCCTGAAAGGAGGACAACCATCCTCTCTTGGCTCCATCATGTGTGTGTGTGTGTGTGTGTGTGTGTCTTTGTTTCTAGATTCAGCATGCTACTGCGTCACTAGAGAGAGTCAAAAGTCAGCTTAACAGGTAACACCTGTGCCAATTAGAAACCTGGCACTGCTCCCATGAGCCACTCCCCTGCAGCTGAGCCCAAATCCATACCACACTATCACCCTGTCTTAGCGCATACACTCCGTTAGTTTCCCACAGTTTTATTCATCTGGTATCCTTCGGTGAAATGTGTTGGAAAAGATAATGTAGCTGCTCTTTCAGTCAGAATCACATATAATCACCCAATCACATCACTGCTAGATGAGACACCATTCACTACACATACACATACTATATTCTCGTGTCTTTATGGACAGGAGCTAAAGGAAGTGAACGTTTGGCTGCAATCATGATTGTGATGTGTGTATTTCCCGTCACCAACCTCCTGTGGAAGTCCTGAGAACCAAAACATTATAATTATAATTAAAAAGAGAGGCTTCAGAGAGTATTCATACACCCTGATTATCCTCTCGGGAACATGAATGTGCTTATATTTTATGGCAATCTGCTGCTCATATAAGGAGCAGTCTTGTGTATGAAACTGACATTTTATCCTGAGGGTGGTGCACCAGAGAAAATTGACCTGATGGGAATTTCCAAAGTGGAAAAAGGTGTGTATCCTCTGGGGAACATGAATGTGAACACTAATGCAAATGTTGTGTGTACTTCAAGATTTTAGCCAGAGGCCACTGAAAAAAGCTCAGAATCACTATGTAAAAAGTATTTACAGCAGGTGTCATGGTAATCTGGCTTATGCTTTAATAGATACATCATTGTTGGTAAAATCAGTTGTGGAAAGTAACTGAGTAAAATTAACTCAAGATAGATAGATAGATAGATACTTTATTTATCATCTAGGGGAAATTCATGTGTCCATTAGCTCATTGTTGATAATAACAATAAAAACAGTTAATAATAAATGAACAAAACATTTGCTGCAGCTGCTTCTCTGTCTTGCCAGAACGTTGTGGAGAGGATAGTTGGTGTTGTGCTGTAGTGTACTGTACTTGTAATTAATAATACAAAATATAATCAAAAAATTAATTATGACTCAAACCATGTATTATTTTAGATTAAGATAAGACATTATCTATCTCATTCATTTTGGTACTTTAAGTGCGTTGATAACTTTTGGAGATGTGAGTTTCTTCAGCTTCGGGTAAAGATGAAGCTTTGACTTCGTCCTGGAAAAGTGAAAAAAGTCACCAAAATCCTCAGAGTTCACTGTCTGGTGTCCGTGGGTTTTCACATCAAATTAAATGAATAGCTGTGCAACAGTGGCTGAGATACCTCACTCTCAACCAAAGTGTTTCCCTGAGCCCTGGGAAAAAAAAAAAAAATCCAGTATTACTTTTTTTCTGCTATTTCAAGCCACCAACATGCAAATTGTTCTTCTCAAGCTTTAAGTGCTGTAACAGATTGCATGGCCCCTCCTCAAGCCACTTCAGAGCGTCTTGAAAAAGAGCAATCTCAAAAAAAGTGTAGTGTGATTATCTTGTCCAGTCACTGTTTAAAATTCCACAGTGTGGTTTCAATCCTCACCAACCTGAGATTCATGCTTACACCAGGAGAACTGGCAGGACTCAGATTTGTCTGGTATGTAAAGTAGTGGTTTTAATTCCCCGGCAATTTTTAAATTTTTTCTCTGCGTTTCACACATTTTGGATCAGTTTATTGGTAAGTAAGTATCAGCTTGGGACTGTTTTGAAACTCTTTCACAGTCATTGAACAGTGAAATGTTAATGGTCGCTGATGGATAAAAATAAGTTAAACTGTGCATTTCCCCATCCCACTACATAAAGTTTCCCCACAGTACTGCAGAATGAAACAGTCCTCAGCCTCAGCTGCGGCGGTTACAGCAAAATTTACAAGTGATGGATTTAGTCCATCTCCACTGAGGATTACAGAGAAGCTTTTTAGGGAAACACAGAAACCCTGGATGATAAGTGACAGAGAAGAGTGGGTATATGTGTGAGAGAGAGAGAGTCTGAGAGGTGCCGCATAACAGCTCTTAATTTCTATTAAAAATACATTATAAAATAATTCATGTGGTTAGGAAGAGTGGTACAAATTGCCAATTTACTATGTAAGATCCAATCAAAGGCTCTCACAAATGGTGCCTTTGAGGGAGATTAGAGCTTCATTCAGGGATGCTGAGTTACCAGATTTAACACAGAGCCTGAGGACACATGCAAATATTAATCCTTTCATTTTTGAGTCTGGCACACTATAATCAATACTGAATTAATTATAAATAAATTATAAATTATGGCCTCAAAATTGAATCTGTGGATCCCAGACAGCATAGATGGATAAACCACAACGTTTTCAATCTAACCCCTAGAAACTATATTTATACTCTATACTACTACTTTGCAACAGCAATTATATATTTGAGAGAAACTTTATGTCACATGAATTATGATTTCAATATCAATGTAAGGTGATGAAGTTACACCATTGGTTGACCAAGTGCCAAGTTGCTCTTTCAATACGATTTAGCGCAAACAGTTTCTATTACATCTTCAGGGGAAGGTCACGGCGGATCCACAACAGTTTTCAACGACCGTATTTGCTCAAAAAGTGACTGGCGTTGTTATTTACCTCAGCTGCAGAAGGCAACACGTCAATATTTAAGGCAGGTCTTTGTTTCTAATAGGTCATAGTGGTATTTTAGTACGAAGCCTACTTTTGATTTGCTCCTGTTTGTCGTGTTAAAGTTACTGCATTAATACAAACTTAACACTTCCTGTAACTGTTTCAAACTATAAGTCATCTGGGATTTCAGTGGACAGAAACCTTTTTTTTTTTTTACTGCTGTTCTGCAGTAAGTGTATTGTCTCATTTCCTGTTGCTGGTGTTTCTGTTTTTTACATGCTATTCAGATCTGTTCCACAACAAGAGGCTTATCCTTAAGCCATTGTCTCAACAAAGTGTTAAAAATAGCATGCTTACACTGTTGAATTTATTCAATTAAATCACTAGTAATGAACATTAAGCTTAACTGGCATGCACATTACATGACAGGCACCAGGAGTTTATCTTTCTGTGGTGGGAACGAAATTTATCTTCCCCCTCAAAGTGATAATGATGGTGGCGGCTCCGGTTGCGTCTGTGAGGGTTAAAAATGTGAACACCCACACAACACGCTCGCTCTCAATTGTGAATGACAGTCATGCAGAAAAAACCAGCCCAATGATGTGGCTGCCCACTGGGATTTCTCTTAGCTCTTCCAATGGCCAGTCCGACTATGGAACTGTCTATAGTGCAAAAAAACTATAAAATGAGAAATAGACTTTAACTGTCAGCGCTCGTGCTCCTGTGACAAAAGCCTATTTATTTCTCTGTTGACAGCACACTGTTCTTTCATTTTGAGATTATTCCCTATTAAATGCTGAAGTTCATAAATTAGTGTTTTGGCACGTCTGGCCGACTGGCGCTATCCACGGTGCTGAAAGGTGGATTTAATTCTGGCATGTTTAATTTTGTTTTGCTGTGTCCACATGAGGAAAGGACGAGGGGATTTTTCTCTAAAATATCATCTGCTTGTAGCAACTAAAGTCTGATTATATTGCTATGCAGATCTGTTTCTGCATTTAAGGCACATGGTTGAGGTAAAGGGAGTTAAACTGTGGTCTTGGGCTAAGTATTGCAAAGAGACTGACAAAATGACTGATGATGAGACTAAATGTGTTTACTTCATTAACACTTAATCAAAACCTCAATCCCTCCCCAACCATAACCAAAGTGCAAACATTACCAATGAGGATAATACAGGGACAACCAGAAAACCTGATGTGTGAACTAATACTGTAGCAGGATGAAGAGGAACCGTGGTAAAAGACAGACAGACGGACAGACGGATGGACAGACAGAAAGACAGACAGACGGACGGACGGATGGACAGACAGAAAGACAGACAGACGGACGGACGGATGGACAGACAGAAAGACAGACAGACGGACGGACGGATGGACAGACAGAAAGACAGACAGACGGACGGACAGACGGACAAGAAGCCAGCCTCTGCTCAATTTAGAGGACTTCAAGTCAGACACATTATTGGATTATTGGACGCAGATCATAGGGTCCAAGGAGAATCTATAAAGGACCTTGATTGCCACGTGTTTGTTTGGTGAAGCTCGATCCCGTTGTGCTGCATCATTTAGTGCCAGCTGCCATGAGTGAAGTCCTTCATCTTTGTCTGTAATTGCATCTCTCTTTACTTTTGTTTAGCTTGTTTGATTTATGCTGTTGGCAATGACATATGACACTGACATGCTAGCTCAATCACTTTATACTCAGCCTGAATTAATATATATATATATATACACATACATACATACATACATACATACACACACACACACACACACACAAAACGCCAGGTTTGAAATAAAATGAAACCTCCCGATGCAGGCCTGTTAGTGGCTGGTGTGGGTTGGGCCACGTTCAAGATGGCGGCCGCTGACTGTGGCCGCGCTTTATAACAGGGTTACTCACCCCAGTCCAGTCTACCTCTGTCCGTAAGAAACCGAGCGGGCTTCTCCTCTCACAAGTCCTTGACCGTGGATGAAGAAGGTCTCTTTACCTGGTCACCCAGTGCGCTGTCTGGTCTCCTCTCGCTCGTCGTCGGGCTGATGATATCCACCGAGGTATTAGCGAGCGGTTAGCACTCCATGTGCTAGCTTAGCGTGCTCACTCAGACAAAACACACACTTATTTCGACATGCTGAAAACATGGTAGTTAATCAAAATGTCACCGACTTTAACTCACTAATATGTGAGAATAAAATAAACAGGTTAGGTTTTCTCACTCTCTTCATCGCAACAAGACTGTCCCTTACAAACAAACTTTTTATGTTACATTCAATGTCGTGGTAATTTACATTACTCCCCATGTAAAGGGTTACACACATTTAAACATTCTATAATATACTGTAGAATATTACATAACTACACAAATGGAAAATAAAGGACAATATCCTAGGGTTTATGAACAAAATATAGTACAGTTTGTGTTGTCAATATGTTTCCTTACTTTGCTTGTGCTTTGTCTATTTGCATGCGTTGAGCTCTGAGGGCCACCATAGTTTTAAGCCTTTTGCTTCTGCCTAAGTGAGGGCAGGTGGTCCAAACAGACAGAAACATACATGTAATTTCATGCCGAAATGAGCACCAAAGTTGCACTGCACCACCTGATCTACATAGAGACAAACCTCAGTCATTGCTCTCCACCCACCGGATCGAGTTCGCTTGGGAATTACCAATGTGTGCATGTGTTTATGCTACAGCTGACAGTAAGATGAGGCCTTGTTTTGAGTTTTATTGACACACATCTGTTTCTCATCTCTCTAAAATATTCAAAATCTTCTGTTTGTTTATGTGGAAACTTCAGTTATGTCATTTTTTTTTTTTCAAGCTACGTTGGATGAGCAGATTAACCTTCTCTTTGACTGCTATATATGTCGCAGTGTTTTGACAACTGGAAAATTATTTACTCTTTGAATAACCACAGCACAACACTGCGGTCTAAACACAACATATAAGTTTAACGACTGCCGCCAGCCACGAAATGAGACCAATAACACACACGGATATGACACATTAGAACATAAGAAACCCTTAGAAGGGGCAGTATTCACAGTCTAATAGGTTGTCTGAGTCATGATGTATAGCCTTGGTTTTCATGCTCATTTGTGGCATGAAGTGCAAACTTTTAATCATAAAATATATTTTTCATCCCCGAACTCTGGGGTAACATAAGTGAGGGTGTATGCTGGTTGTCATTAATTTTCATTGTGTTTGCTGTAAGATGCATTTTGTATTAACTTATGCACATGTTCCCTTTATGCCTGTGTCTTTTCTTTTCCCTCAACTTTTTGCTGTATGAGTCACTCAATTGTATGTTTCCTGGTGAGTCAGGATCGGCAGTGGGCACGTTTTGTTTACGAGACGCCAGGGATTTCCGATTTTTCTCTTTTATGAGGCAATTATAAGACATGGAATAAAACATTCCCGCATTAGGGCCTGCGGTCCCACAGGTTCAGACAATATACGTCAGAGTCAAAACCCAGCTTCATTCCATTGAATGACTCAAAGCACACACAGCAATTCCAGTAGTGTGCCAGCAGTATTTGCCTCGCTATTTACCAGGACTATAGGATTGCTGTTTCTTGCTAAAATGCTATTACATTTTGTCCTCAGGTGATTTCACTTTCAGCGCTAAGCTTAGGTTTGGGGTGGTATATGATATGATATATGAGCTGGGAAGCCTGGCTGAATTCGGAGGTTATTGAAGTTTCAGCTCCGACGAGACACTGTTCTCATTGTGCTCTTAGATATGCAGCGCTAAGAGATTGAGACCGAGAGCTCCTCCGCTGTTAGCGAGCCTCACAATCTACCAGCTTTGCAACTTTTTTTTTTAATAACATTTCCTACTCTGCAAGATTTGCACTATTGGATAATGTACCACTGGCTTTATCCATAAGAGGCTGATTAAAACCTGCTGCTAGAAGCTGATAGAATTAGCCATTCACCACTATGATAAGTGACCTTCACATCTATCATCTATCAATTGTCAAAAATAGTTGGTGATGATGTGATTAGCGAGAGAGAGAGGAGAGGAGAGTGAAACGTTGCAGGGGGACATCACAGGGCGTCATTAGCGGAGATCGCTCATGAAGGTCAGGTTTTGAACATTGTATCTTCAATTCAGAAAAGCCCGATTTGTTCCTGTTGACCTTCCCTTAATCATCCTCACAGTCATATTGATCTGAAGTGTTGCACAGTGCAACGACGCTCAAAGAGTACTGACAGCTTAGCGTGCTTTACTGATGATCCTTGACTTGAAAAACGCCAGATTGGGTTTCTAATGACGAACAAGCTGTGCCAGGACCTTTGGTGTCGCATTTCTGCATCAGATCATCTTTTCTTAACAACACAGCGGTGATGAATTCCCATCTGCCATCTGAGGGAAATATTTACATGCATGTATTATTGGGAGTGAAAATAGCATCAGAGCTGCTGCAGCTGTTTGTCTGTAGTTTTGTTCTGGCGGTTATTTCTCTGTGTTAACAATAGCTGATCACATCAAAAAGCAGTGTGATCTTGTGCAGTGAGTGGTCAGGGCGACGGGGGCTGATGTGTGAACAGGCAGAGCTCCAAGCACTCTGTAAACTACAGTATCCCAAACAGGGTTGCAACGGGGGCTGGAGCTTATCCCAGCTCACATTAGGCAATGGTGAGTGGACAGACCACTACCATTAACACTCACACAAGCTGAGTCACAAGTCCACATTATTCTCTTACCGTGAAAAAAAAAAAAGAAGTCATTATGGAAAAGAAAAATTTGGTTGTACAGTGTGGCTGGTAATGGATGCTACTGTCCCACAATGCAATGCATGAAGGGATGGAGGAGCTGCTCACACAGAGAAAGGAAACAGCACGCTTAAAATCATTTCCTGTATCTGTGTCACAGCTGTTTTGCCGCCTCCGTGCACCTTTAGGAGTCTATTCTGTTGACTTTAAATAAAGATGGATGTAGATGCCGTGACATCACCCACAGGTTTTATGAAGAGCAGTTTTGAAGCTCAGAGTTAGCTCCTCCGCTGTCTCAGCAACACACTCTTTCAAGATCTTGCAACACAGATCTCTTTTCTCTGTTGCTTTCGGGAAAAAAAAATTGCTTTTAATTTGGTGAGGTTTAATTGGCAGTGGCTTTCCAAAGGGTGCGAGGGGAGAGGAGCGTTTGGAGGGAAGTCACACAGCTGTCCAGTTCTGGAATTGAACCCAGGACCTTACTGTGAGCCGAGAACTAACCGGCGATGCACACATATGAGCGCTAGACCTGTTTCACATGATGAAATGAATGGATCAAAAGCAGCACGTGTAAATATACTGCAATCTTGTTTGCAAGCATAGAGAATACTGTGTGCTCCATTTAAAGCATGTGTTGTTGTTCTTCAAAAGGCATGTGACATACAGTACCATGTGTGATACAATAATGTTGTCCTAAAGGTTTTGAAAAGTGTGCTCACTCCGGTGCTAAACTGTGCAGGGAAACTGTGAGGTTTAGCGTGTGCGTCATATTGGGAAAGGTGTTAATGCAGTTCACAACTCAAGGTTTTTTTTTTTTTGTGTGTGCAAGCAATCTTTTCTGTTGTCAGGTAACGTTTGAAATTTAAGCAATGACTGTCTGTGTGTTCATGTAATGAGCAAACAAAGTAAGTAATACTGCCACATTACTGTGACAAGGGGCCGCTGAGATGAAGAATGAGAGTGCAGAGCTCCAGGGGCTGATGGGAGTGGGCAGTCGCACTGTGAGCAGGCACAGATTCACTGCCTGGTGTCTATACAATAATATTTTAGTTTTAATTGTTATTCACAGAGGCTGAAGTGACTCTTAAATTAGGCTATTTGTGTGTGGGTGTGTGCATGTGTTTTTTTGTTTTCCCTATTCTTCATATTCTGAGTTATCCCCACAAAACCTTGCAGCCATGTGACGACTATGCAGACAGCCAGCATAAAGCAAGGTGCTCCTTAGAGGAGTCAAAAGTATGAATTTGAAAATTTGGTCTTTATCTTGGGAGCGCAGACAAACAATATTTCACCGCAGTCCTTCCCGGCGAGCCCGGCTGCGTTCATATCCACGCTCTCTCCCAATAAACAGAGCTAGTTCACGGTAATGGCTTCTTGAGGGACAGATAGGAAACAGACCCTACAGAGGCAGATAGTCCTCCTCTCACAAGTCCCGTCGTCTTGTAAATTTGCAGCAGTTCTCAGAGGGGTGATAAAACAGATGCAGAATTTACAAGCTGTGGGACGGCAACAACACACGTTTGAGTTATCACCAAGAACACAAAATTGAAGCAGGAGTCATGCAGGCAACTAAAATATCGCTCTCTACCATCACTTATCATTAATGTTTACCAATTCAGAGATGCTTTATTGTTTGGAGAGAAAGCCTACTATACCATCTAAAGAAGTCTAAATAACAAAAAACTTGATGTCCAGGTTGAAAGTAGAGTTGAAGATGTGTCCTCAGGTGACACTACAGGTTGTCTTCCTTTAGACCATAACTGCACTTCACAGCAAACTTCGCTGAAAACGACACAGAGGAAACCTCTGTCGCTCTCCAACAAGTTGCGGTGAGAGATAACAGCTGAGCTTTCAGTTATTTCTTGATGCAATCTGTCTTTTTTTAATTAAAGAAATATCTTGTATGAAACAAAAGGGCTTACGGAAGACCATTAAAAAAAGAAACGCCGTTAGAGAGCATTGTAATTTAACTGATGTCAAAAAAGCAGCAACTCCAGTCGTCCTTTAGAACAACCCTTTCTCCTGAACATTGCTTTTCTAAAGTACCACACTGTTTTCTCCGTTCCTGTCTGTGTTCAGATTTAGGCAACAAAAAAACTTTGGTTAAAATTCGTGAAGTTAATAAACACATTACTTTTATGTATTAAATCCAGAACATGATCTTTCCCCAACCTTAACAGAGTGCAGTGAGTGCCTCAATATAACCAAGGTTAATAATGCTGTGTGACGACAAGGAGATATACACAGTAGTGCAAACTTTATTATTTTGGTGGAAATAAAAAATAAATATTAAAAATAAAAATTTCTTCCTTTCCAGATACACAATTTGCAAAATGTATTAGCTGTTAGTCATAAACATATTTTTCATAGGACACTGACTGTACTGACTGACTGACTGAATGTGTGACTATTTTGTTTATGGGTTTCAAACACTTTCTGTAATAAAACATCTAAAAGCAAAAATCAGATGGGGGGGGGGCTGTGGTCTAATTTGTGTCGGTTTAGGGTCCTTGATGTGAAAAGGTTTGAGAAGGCTATAGGAGACAGGGATGTTTGTGTGCATGAGATTTGTTTAGCCAGAGGCAGTCAGGCACCGTCAGACCCTCTGGACGGAGGCAGGTACCCCAGACTGACTGGCCTAAAAACTCATCAGTGTCCGTGTCTATCTGAGTAATGACAAGCACCTCTGCTGATATTACCTGCAGGTGCAACATATAGTAAGACTAATGTTTCAATCCACAGTCTATAAGAAATGGTCTTCAAACCATTAAGTTAAATAAATGTAGGTTTTATTCCCGTCAAGCTTTTTATTTTTCACCATTATTCGGCGTTACTTTCATTGCATGTTAGCATATATGTAAATAAAGTCAGCACATACAGGAGGAATCAGGACAATGTTGCAGTTCGCACCGTGAAGAGAAAACGTTAAGGAAAGTGTGGGTGGGAGAAACTTTGTGGGTAAAAACATGTGTAAGCACTGAAGAGTGCTTCTAAGTGCAGATAATGAATATGTGGTGGCAGCTGTGCCTGCAGCAGCAGCAGCAGCAGCAGAGAGGACCAGGGAGAGAGGCTGGAGCAGGAGGGGGGACAGAGATCTGAGGACGTCCCACAGAGTAGCAGAGGCCAAGTGGTGAGCCGGAGAGAGTCAAGAGACACGGCATCAAATTGAGATCATTACTAATTGTGACATTGCAATATTTGTGATATTATTAGTTTTATATATTTGGCTTGTAGAGCGCTGTTAGGTAAAATGAAGGTATTGAGAAAACCTGCCAGGGACCATATTGTGTTTATGTGCCGGTTGTGTTGGGCTAATGTCCCTATCTATCTGTCCCTGCATTCAGCCATGGCACTGCTGCGTTGTCACCCACATTTTGGCAGCTCTCACAGCTCAACAGACAGTCACTGTAGGTACGTTTACAAAATGGAGAAAAACAGATTTGAATCCTAAAAGGATGCTCCTGCGTGTGCTTATATACAGCCTGTGTAGATGGCTCTATTGATTAAAATGAAGACAGATGCCTGTAAAAGACAGCTGAAATGCATCCTGTGCAGTCAGGGTGTAATAGTTTGTAGCCACACTTGTTTCTCTGTGAGGCTTAACCAGCCTTTCTTAAGAGACGGAAAAGCTTGAAAAGAAATCACAGATAGGGTATTTACTGACTTATTTTATGTCTTAGAATAAAACGTGAAAATGCCTTGAGCTTGAGCCACATGTCCTATTTCAGCCCTAAACCAAAAACCCATTCAAAAAACTCAGACTTCAGGGTGAGGAAACAGGAAGTGTTAATGTTAGCTTATTTCTGAGTTTTAGGACTGAGCGACTTTAGGATGCTATCTTGCCTTCAGAGTGACATTGTTAACATTTATCAGCTAACAGTTACTGCAGTTGTAAGCTTAGCGTGTTAGCAAGCTAACATTTGCTAATTTGCACAAAACACACAGTACAGCTGAGGCGGATGCAGATATTTGGTCTTGTTCCACAAACTGAAATTTTGACCCGTATCCTCGCAATGTCATGACAAAGCATCCAAGAGTTGTAGAGATATTTCAGTCTGGAAGGGTTGACATGTTGCTGTTTCAGTGATTATTATTATGCTTTTATGAACACATGTTGCATGTTGTACCACATCATACCAGGTGTTATTATTCTGCACATGGACTTTCACCAGCTCTCCTTGATTAGAGATTTTTTTTATTGAGTCAGGGGGGGATTGATTATCATTAATTCAATGGAAAGAGCGAGACTGGCACCGTCACTTCAGCATGCACTTCTTGGCTGATTGTATCGACACTCTGATGCTGAGATGAAGTGACTGAAGTCAGAGTTGCTCTGTGTTGCTATGTGTCTGAGAGTGTTTTGAGATTAAATGGTCCACAGGCATCATCCTGATGCTGTTGTTCGGTATCTTTTAAGTGCACACTGGTGGGCCACTGTGTGAAGGGGACACTTGGATAATTTAATTAGCGGACTTTTGCAAGGAGCTGATGGGTAATCTGGGCATGTAGATGGAAGGAAACAAGTGCTGCACACCACTTTCACGTTGCCTCCGATAATATAACCAAACGACATCATAAGATTCATGCAAAGCCAGGGCAACATATACTGTAAACCACTATAGGCTAAGCAGGACCTTATGAATTCCATAAAATCCCCTATCACTGAGACGTACACCAATGCACTGATCGTGCATGTGATGTTATTTTAAGTCTGTGAGGGTTCAGTGCTTTGGGCTTAGAGCAGATATTGGAATTGAGCTGTTGACCTCTGATAACAGGAGCTCTCTTCAATAAGAAACCTTCTTTTGAGCCCCTGTGACTTTTGTTTATAAGCCCTGGCTGGTTTATAAACCTACAGTAAATACAACTAAAATGAAAAAAAAAAAAAAAGAAAAAAAGTCTAGTTTATCTGGACCTTTAGGTGCAGTCAAGGTCTAAAAATGAAAAATCAAAGGGCGTGTGAGGGTTTTCCAAATGTTTCTGTATCATTACCCAAACATCTGGCATGTTTCTCAAACTGCTCCTGAAGGCACAATCTGTTCCACATGCACAAATCTTGAACAACAACTAGCTAGCGTTTTGACAACTTTGAGAACGTAGATGGTTTACCTTTTGCTCATGTTAATTATGGCTTTTTTGGTCTGGTTTTGCAAAGCTGCTTGGAATGAGGTACTGTCCTGTGGCACAGTGAAGGGAGATTTCTGTAATTGGCTCCCTGTGAGTTTTGTAAAGACAGTAACTGAACATGTGCTTTATCTGCTTGGCTCCATTAGCTTAATGGTCCATTTGTACCAGTTATGTGCTGAGGTGAGCACAGACAAGGTTTATGGAACATAACTGTTTTTGCCTTGGAGGCGATAGCCCTGCATCCCTCTGCTGCCATCATGGGCTCAGATTGCACTTCTTTTTTTTTTTTTTTTTTATTTGCAAATGGTGAAAGGTAGGGAGCAGAGGCAGACTGATGATAAAGACATTTTGTCAGTGGTGTAGAATGGCCGGTGGAATTACAACCATCTACAGTGCCAACAAAACTCTAATGACCCTGCTCGAGCCTGAGAAGCTACCCTCCATGGTATCGCTCAGCACTGATGGTTTTTCCAGGAAGTCAAGAGAAGCCAAGTTTCTCCTGTTATTCAGGCTGCTTCTGTGATGCTAATAAAAAGATTACACCATTTTCTTTCACATACTGCATTTGTATCAGGTTTTCACCTACTCCCCAGAGAGGTCTGCTGTAGCAGGTATAGTGTCAGGTCTACTGAAGGGAAGCAAGGTGAATTTCTCTTAATTAGAAACTTCAAACTGTGAAAGTGAAAGGGAATCCACCGCATTGTCTTCACACCGACTGATCCATAAAAAGTTAATGGACTGTCTTCCAAAGAACAGTGACAGCAATTTCAGTCGTTTCAGCAAGTGCCCCAAAATGAGATACGTTCATGTTCAAGTGGCCTCTAGCAGCCGTGCTATTTATGATGGGAGAAAAGGGAGGAGGACGTCAGGTGATTATATTATAGAGATGGGTCAGCAAAATGTGCTGTTCATTTCCAAGTTCCCACTGACAATCAGCATTGATTTAAAAAAAAAAAAAATTTAAATCACCTCTTCATCTCTTACCCCAACCAAGGTCGCGAGAAACCTGGGTGTCATGTTTAATGACCAGCTATCCTTCTCTGACTATGTTGCATCTGTCTCCCAGTTGTGCCGCTTTGCATTATACAACATAAGAAAAATCAGGCGTTACCTGACTCAGTGCACCACGCAGCTCTTGGTCCAGGCCAGGGTTATCTCCCTCCTTGACTACTGCAATGCCTCCCTTCACGCACAGTGAAACCCCTTACAGATGATCCAGAATCCGTCTGGTCTTCGATCAACCTAAAAGGCCACGTCACTCCGCTACTTATCAACCTACACTGGCTACCCATGGCCGCTTGAATCAAATTGAAGTGACTAATTTTTGCCTTCAGAGTGACCTCCAGGTCTGCTCCCATCTACTTGATCTCAATCATACAGCCTTATGCTCCTTCTCTGCCACTGCTTTCCCCCAAGGAATTTCGCCAGGCATCACCATCCCTGCATACAAGTCAATCGCAGTCCAGACAGTTCAGGCCTGTGGTTCCCTGATGGTGGAACAAGCTACCGAATCACCGCTAACACCTCAACATGCCTAACTAGCACTTACTAAGCACTTTTGGTGTTTTGATGTAAATATAAAGCCATAACCACGCTTATTCCCGAAATTTATCTATATGTTATTATTGTAACCATGACGATGCAGCTCCCCTAATGAAGTTGGGTTTCTAAACCAAGCTATGATGTTTCCCTAAACCTAACAAACTTGTTTCTCCAACTAAACCAAAACAAACTTTAACCATACTGTTGTCACTTTAAAAAACAGATTCATTTTTCAACAGTGATCTGTAATGGTTTTGGAAAGCACAAACAATGGACACCATTCTGTTGATATAGACGTCAGATTAGATATGTCGTGCTACAGGCCAAGGACCATTAACATGTTTTGTTGTTTAATTTGGAGGTCTCGTTGAATGTTAGCATTGTAATTCAGCTGAAACAACCAGGAGAGTTAAAGAGCTTTCCATTATCGCTAATGATAGTAGGAAGAGTGATTCCTCTAGCAATGATGGAGGGTGGATGTTGGCCAAAAGCCAGTGTTTAAACTGACTGACTGAGAAAAGTATTTGACGGGAGACTGAGGAACTATGATGCTCAGGAAGAAAAAAAGGACGAGTTGGGATACAGGCACGGAAGAAAGACAGCCAGAAAATTTAATTATGTAGTGGAAGACAACTTTTATGATGTTGTTGTTGAACACTTTGCCATCATGTCGGCTGGTCTTCAAACACCAGCGGCCTGGGCAAACAATCCATTCCTCTCAGTCTGCTCCCTCTGCGGCTTTCCTGGTGGAAAATTGGTCATTGTGACTCTCTGTGTAAACATAGTATGAACAGAACATTAATGGGCAATGCTTGATGATATTATTCTTGTAATAGGGAAAGGTATAATGTACCTTGTTTGCCTGCTTATGGTTGTTTTGTGCTGTATTATAGTGGACGGCTACTGGAGTGTGCCATTTTATGCTCTCCACACACAGACATTCAGCACCATGGACAGAGCCAGCTGGAGGCTGAAACAACTTTGGAGATTCTCATTTTCACATTTATTGGTTTTCAAAACACCAATTTCTCTGTGTGATTTTTTTTTTTTTTTTTACTTGTTTGTAGATATGCACAAGTTTGATTTTTTTTTTCCATCTTTGCTTGCCCCCTGGTGTGCTGTATAAAAAGTTGGAATGATAATGTTATATTAATATTACACTTTTCTTACCAAACTTACAAAGTGAAGGAACAAATTAGCTTTAATTTATACAGCGACTTGATAAGGAATAGTGATAATGAATGAGGGGTATTTTTATTTCTCTTGGACACGAGGGGCGTCATGAATTTGATACATGCAATGATGTGTTTTGATGTGCAGTTAAATGTTTAAGTATAATCTATCAGACTGTTGTCATGTATCTGTGTATTGTGTGAAATGTTTCATTTTATATGACAGTGCCTCAAATTAGAAAGGAAGTGCCTCTTTAATATGCGTCTTCTCAGTATTCACATGTGGTAGCTCTACAAATCAGTGATCTGAATAATAACAGCTAATTCTACCAATAGTCTGCTCACCTCCTTCACAAGGTTAATTTTGCAAACAGTGTATGCTCACACCTTATATGTGCTTTGTATTTAAAAGTCTTGCACAACGTATTGATCTTGTGCTCTTGAGGTAACCGCAAAGTAAAACTGGAATATCTTTACAACCCTGCCAGAAACGATATAGTATTTGCATGCCTGCTACGCTGGGCTACACTCCAGGTCTGCTCTTACAGTACGTCACAGTCTGTCGCTGGCAGGTTGTGGAAAACTAGGTCTGAAGCTAGAAGACTACTGCACTGAGGCAACTGCTGAAATACATGCGGACACAGTAATTGAGATGCTACTGTCAGTTTTGGCCGTTGGTGGTAAGCACACTATTCCTGCTGCTTGGGTTTAACATTCATTATTTAGGAGACATATTCCTCTGGTGAAGCAGTCCAGCTGAAAAGCTGTGAATTAGGGCATTTAGGAGCCACTGTAGTCTGTACTGTACATTGTTATCTTGTTTTCTGATTGTGTGAGGAACAGTGTATAAATCATTCATGACCATATTACAGATTTTGAAAATATCATTGTTTTTTTTCCCCAGTCTCCAGAACAAACTCACCCTGGATGAGACCTAGGTTGTTTTAGCTCGTCAGCAACACTGCTTGCAAATCTAGAGACCTTCAAAAAGGCAATAGTTTGTGAAACCTTGATATATGTACCCCAGTGGCGTGCCGTCAGTTACTGTAGTGGAAGCATTATCGCTCCTTATATCTGATCTCAGAACAGCATTCTGTCCCATAAAGAATCTGATTCCTGTTTGATTTCAACATGTAATTTACTGCCCTCTTGTGGGGGCAGCAGAGCATTGTCCCTGCAAGCTAGCTCGATTTCCTGCTATCATTTCTGTCATTTTTGTGGGTGTGACTGTGTCCCGTTGACAAAGACTGGGGCTTGTCGAGCAGAGAGGAAAGCAGCATTATTCAGATGTTTCCGCATTTAGGATAATCCTGGGATCTTTGACTGGTGATTAGCTATAGCCAAAGGGTGTTTCTCAAGCTGTCCTTGACTCAGCCTCTACCATTCTGAGATCAGTTATGATACGGCAGCATTATATGCATGCACAGACGTGTGTGGAAAATAAATATGTGCATTAAGCGTTATGAGGCAGCAGTAAACGAGCAATTTACACTAATTTATCATCTCTGCACGATCTGCTGTAAGTTTGATAAGTTTGAGACAGAAGATTGTTACAGGAGTAGCGCAACACCTTTCAGGAATAGCTCAGTATGTGTGTGATGTTAGCAGTTATAAATATAGCTGTGAACATGCAGTGCAATGTTTGTCCACTTTAGGCTACAACTCCTCAAGACCAATGTTCCCGCATCTCCCCTGTGCTTCCCCACTACAGTCCGAACAGGAAAGGTTAACAACCCCGAGGCAGGAAAATGCAGGATTCTGCGTGTGTCATTGTCAGTTACTGGTAAATATATTAAGTTGGCTGCACGGCTCTGCTTGCCTATCTGTAAAAGTCACTGCTTGCCACTACTTGGCAGATTTTAGTGGTATTTGTCTCAATTTATATGACCTATGAAGTTAGGTAAAGACTGTTTTCATGTAAATCCTGAGCATCCACTCTTTTTGTCATTTTCTTAAATCACGATCTAACTGAATCTAAGCACATATTCAAGAGAATGATTTGTAATGTGACTGCAGCAAACTACAAGTTAGAAACCCTGTGATTTCCTCTCAATCTCCGGCCTCCAATTACACCCCTCTCCATCTTGCGGGGCTTCATTCAGTTTGGCGTATTATATTCTGTGGGTTCAGATTACTGAAACAGTGTCAGATCCTGCTGTTTCCCCTTGAGGTTTCCAGGGGTCAGAGAGGCAGTGGAGCGTCCCCTCTGATCCAGAAAGGTGGCTCACCATGGGGATCTGACAGACTGACCTGCCTGGCAGCTATGATAGATACACTGGGACTGGTGTGACCTCTCTGGCTGACATCCACAAGCTCACTGTTGGCCCTGGTCATCAACTCGCGGTTGAAGTGCAGGTTGGGGAATAGCGACGGGCTGCTGCGGTATATTCTGCTCCATTTCTGCTGGACTCTCTGAATCACTTCTTCTGGCTGCCAGAAAACAATGTTCGCCGTGAGGATTTCAAAGTGACTGAGTATCTCTGTGTTCAATGACCACAGAGAAACAATATGTCCTTTCCAGTGCTGTGCATCCAAGGGTAAAACGACCAATAACCAAAAAAAAAAAAAGGAATCAAAATATACTCTTGAAAAAGAATTAGAGGAACATGGAGAACCAAAAAACTTTGAACCATAAATGTCACTGAACCCTGTGTCCACACATGCAATTTATGACTCATTCTTCCAGTTAATCGGATACGGCTGAATTATTTATAAAACCTTCTGTATAGTATCATCAGTTATTACTAATTTATTCAGTTGTATCCATGATTTTTAGCCAGGCTAGTCGCATGGCTCTAGGGATGGCAATGCAAATCTGTTGGTTGGTCAGTCAACCATTTATGGTACACAATGAAATACATCAGCACCAATAACATGGACTGATATGAAATGTTTGTACAGACTTTCATATTTCCCTGAGGATGTAAGCTCTAACAGCTGACTGGTTTAGAAGTTTGTTGCTCTCAGGATGATTTGCAATCTTACTGTTGATCCTCTCTCTTTTCTTTTAGCACCATCACGGGGTAAAGAAAAAAAAAAAAAAGAAAAGTAATTTGCCCAACACTTTCCCATCAGCCTCAGCCTAGCACGGTTGTTGACTTTTAGTCTTGTTAAGTAATAAAACCTCAAATCATCAGCCTCGACGTCTCTGACAAATCTCCAGCCTTGGATTCAGGAAGCTCTTAAACTTCTGCAACAAATTTTCTGGACTAACTGAGGCGTCTGGGCCGGCTAATTTATTTCCACTAACAAAAAGCAAGCTGCTACCATACTGGGAATTGTCGGTGGACAAATTATTATCGATGTTTGGGACTTCATATGGTATAATTATCGTAAAGAGATTTAAAGCTAAATGAAAACAAGAAAGACATCTTCTTACTTGGCCCTAAAACCAAGCATGATACACTCTCCCATAAGGGGGTCATTTTAGATTCTGACCCACATACAGTAAGTAGTGCTACAAAAACAGTGTAATTTCATTTGAGAAACATTGCTGTTTCCTCACCCATAATGCCGCAGAAAAGCGAATCCATGCCATCATTTCAAGCAGACTAGACTATTATAATGCATTATTCATTCACAGGCCTTCTGAAAAACTCTAGACAGACTTCAGCTGATTGATAGATTGCTAACTAAAACAAAAAAAACAGGGAACATGTCAGGTCAGTTTTGGCCAAGCTTCGCTGGCTTCCAGTTTACATCTTTAACAATTCATTTTCAAGTTCCCTTTTTTTTTCTCACGGACAAAAATCAAAAAGCTCTGGCCCTGGACCCACGTTCACATTCATAGATTCAGTTCATAGATTCTTTTTTAAACCCCATCACGAACTCTCAGATCATCTCTGTCAATACGCTGGATATATCTACTGCCTCTCAGGGGAAAGTTGGGAATGTGGGTTTCATTGAATATGCATCTAAGCTATAGAACACTTGAAAACATCTTGTACCTCCCTAGTCTTATATATGTATGTGTCCCATAACACGTTTTTCTCTTCTTCCTATTGTGTTTCCAGTGTAAGTAATTGAGGATAGAATCCACAACCCTTATTCTGTGAAACATATTCCTAAGTTTATCTTGAAGCTAACATGACGGTTTAATAGTTTGAGTAAATAAAATTAAGTTACAGTCTTTTAGTATGTTTTTTTTTCCCTCCAGACAATGTTAACTTTTAAATATATTTTTACACAGAAAAAGGATTGTGGATTTTATCCCCCGTCACTGAAATCATGTCGAGAAGGTATTCCCTAATGTCCAGCCTACATTTTAAATTCATGAAATGTATTCTCGTGCTGGATAGATATGGACACGGAAAATAACTCAAAACTACAGAAGTTCAACTCCAAGCAACCTACATAAAAATGATATAAAAGGAATAGTTTGATATCTTGGGAAATATGCCCTTTTTTCTGAGTTAGATGAGAAGATTAATACCACTTTTATAACTGTCCATTGAAGACGGTTCTACACTCAGCCACAGATTAGCTTAGTTTAGCATAAAAAACGGGGGATTAAGCTGCCTGGCAGTCAAAATGCTGAGCTATTGATGAAAAATTTTGTTTTTATTTTTGTTTTGTCAATACAAAGTCACTGTAGCATCCTCTTGTAAATACATTAATGGCTGAAGCTATTGGCAAGACTGGTAAATAAACAGTTGTTAATGCTACAGCTGACTATGTAGCAATAGCAGATATAGCTATTAAATATTATTTATATTATAATTATTTATATTATATTTTATATTCATATAACTTACAAATAGCTCCTTTAAATTTATTGTATGGTTGTGTGTAATCAGTGCATTTTTTCATTTGTATTGTTGTAAAAATTTTGAAATGTAATTGTGGTAGGTTGAAGAGTATGGTAAAACCCACTAGAACAAAAAGTGAAAAACTAACTTCAGGTCCTCACATTTCCAGCAAAGCACTAAAAAAAACAAAAAAAAACAAGCTCTGTGTGCTAAATGGAGGCAAGAGCCCTGATGCAAAGTAACAAAGCGGTAAGGGTGTGACCTCTTTGCTAAAAGAATGGATCAATAAAAATGTAGGCAGGAAGCAGTCTGAGGAAGAGTCTCTGTCTCAACAGAGCTGTGAAGGTCTTATCCTCTGCGCTGCTGTGTATTTATTCCCTGCCTGAGATAACATCAACCATGCTGTCACTCTGTCTGCCTTCTCTAATTCTCACTTCCCACATTTTGGAGGGAATCCAAAGCAAAAGTAATGCTTTATAATCTATCAGAGCACATGTGGAAGTGATTTCTGGCAAATGCATTGCAGAAATTATTTTAGACACCTGCACAGAGTCTGCAATTAATATCAATTTATTAGCTGCAATTACAATCATTTCACTGTAAACATCAGCAGTGTGGAAAAAACAAGAAATTGAACATGGTACTGACATCAAAAAATTTTTTTTTTTTTTTAATTCTCTTGATCATAATATTTGCTAAGTTGAACCCTTAACATCTAATAAAGCTGATGCAGATCCTACAAGTCTTAAGGGAGGACTGCTGTTAGCATGGGTGGGCAATCTCTTAATGGACTGTAGAAAGAGCAGATTAGTTCATTGACATGCCTTACTCGCTCTCTTAAAATCAATTACTCTCTCTCTTGAATTAAACTATCACCTGCTTGTCAGGACAGAGGTGTTGTATAGGTAGAGAAGGTAAAGTGGGATTTGATGTAGTGTGCGTTCGTGTGTGTGTGTATGTGTGTGTAATGGGAGAGTGAGTGTAAGACGTATGAACGGTTGAAATTCATTTTTAACAAATCTGTGCAGAATGTGTTATTTTTTCCAGCCACTTACAGAACTAAACTTAAGTTGAGTGGAATCTCATGAGATATGATGACTTCACCCAGATCCATGGTGAAACATTGCAATTAATCTGGGTTCAGGCAATATTTGCTTAAGACAAGGGCCATTAAGATTTCCTACATAATTAATCCCATATAATGTAGGCTATTTTTTATGGAGATGACATTTGCATTTTGTCATTTCCTGACATGGAGTGCCATAAAGATTGACATTTGAGCAGCTGTGATGCTTGGGGCAGTGATGGAGTGGAGCCATTTGTCTCTGACTGCAGGGACAGTTCACAGCCTCAGCTTCTACCGCATCTCATATATCACCACAGTGTAAACTTCAATAAATCGTATGCATTTTGTATAAGCGACACCGTTCTCACAAAAAGAACAACGGCAAGGATCGTTGTAATGAGTGCCCCAAAAGAGCATATGTTTATGTTGAAGTGACAAAGACATAGTGATTATGGTGATGATGTTGAGTCCACATAGAGAGAAGGTCGGCGTGGATGGACCAGTCAACAAATCATCTTTAACATGGGAGGATGATGTTTCTTTTTTTTTCCATTTCTAACTGACAATCTGTGCTTTTAAATTTTTTCTCTAACCACGACCATGATCTTTCCATACTGTCACCATAACCAGGTATATTCTGTATTACTATAACCATGATAACCTTAATGAACTAATCATTTTAGTCCAAACCACGATGTTTCCCTAACCCTAGTCTCGCTTAGCCAGACCTATCTCCACTGAATCCACCCAATATCATTCTGCTATAGGGAAAAAAACACTCTTGTTTTGGGCAGCACTGCCCCTGCAAAATAGTGTCAGAGGGAAATTTGTTTTGAAGGAACATTTGCACATGCATAGGTGAGCACTGCCATTAAAATGGAAAAATTCCCTGCAAAGAAAACGCCTAAAAAAAACAGGAAAGGCGTAAGTCGACTGTGTGATTGCACGATCCAAATCTGCATCAAAACTTGCCATTTTCAGTGAGTAGGTTGCTGCTCTGAGGTCGTTTTTCTTTCCCGTAGCAAAGGGGATTTTAAAAACAGTAACAAATGGCAGGCTTATAATGTTTTAACTAACCCTAACCAGCCTACATCCGGTAAGTCCAACCCTAAGCCTAACCAAGTCATCTCTTTGCCGAAACCTAGCTAAACCTTAACCATAACACTGTCACATCAAAAAGTTGATTTATTTTTCAGTTGCAGGCAAAGAGAAACCATGTTCTCATCATATACCTGCTGATTAAACTGCCTCGTTGTTTCCACAGAGCAAGGGTGGGACATTGATTTAATTGCCAAAAGTCTTCCTTAATGGTTTAATATTTATTATTTATGTCCTTGATGATTGTCAGATATATAAGCATAAAGTGCAGTAAATCTTGAAGTTTTGGTCCATTAACTACAAATTATGGCTGCTTTTGGTTTTTGTTCATGTCGATGAATAAAAATAAATGTGCAAAAACTTTGTCAAGAAAACCACCAGTCTTTTCTTTTCTTTTCTTGTTTTACTGTCAAGAGACTATAACATTAAAAATAATAATTGGGTAGTTGAGACTTTTCAAATTAATCTGAACTCAACTCAACAATAACTTGAGTACAAGCTCCCTGAAACAATCCCATAAAAAATGGCTTTTTAATTTTAACCACAGTAAATAATTAAATGGATCTTTGCCTCGTGGTGAAAGTCGGTGGCTGGAGATTACCAGTGTTAATTTGAGAAATCCTGTGAGTTGCCATGTATTTTTACCTCAAGTGTCTGACAGGCTGGTGGCAGGAAGGTTGATATAAACACATAGAATGGAGGGGGAAAAAAAAATGCTGTTGTCGGCAGGAAATGACTCGCCACAACTGCCTGCCCAGCACCAATGATTTATGTCCCAGGATATCACCGAGCCACACGATGAATCTTCATTTGACGAGGGGGCTTCATGACGATGCAGTGCCACAGCTCTCCAGTGTTTTTTTTACATGGATACCCAAACAAACTGGGAGGGTGCTGGTTGGTATCTAGGCGGGAGGAAAAGTGTCCTAATTCAAGCCATCAAATTGTCTTTATTTTTCCATTCACAATGTTAGCAATTCAACTCTGTTTAAGGGATGTTGAAGCAACATCCAACATATATCCATGTATTTCTGCAATAAATCCAAGCTGCTCATTTAGATTAGATTTGCCCACGCCCTCGCAGCTTTCACTGTTTATTTTGCTCTTCATTAGGATGCACAGCGGTATATGTGCATGTCACTGATAGCGGCCGAAGTTGGCAAGCGATAGTTGAACAGCATTGAAAAAAGCTGCTCTCTCTCTACAAAAGGAGTATTGAGAACGGAAGCCAGCATCTGAAAACCAGAAAACTTCCACCGTGAAATCTAATTGTAGAGAAATTAAACTGACTTCAGTTTTAACAATTGATAAAATTGTAGCTCTAAGTGGAACATCCCATTACCTTTTTGTTGTTGTCAGCGTTGCTTTGTTGTATGGAAATGCTATTATAGGTGCATATTCATTTGAAAAGTCAATATGATCCGGCCTCTGCATGTTGATGATTGTATTGTATTAAAACAAATGGGAATCTGCGGCTGCCTGGAAGGTACAAAAACACTTTGAACGTTTAAAACCCCAAGATATACCTTGAAAAATGGTGTAAATAATAATGTGTAAAGACCGGTATGATCCCACAGGTCCATTCTTACCAAACTCGTCAATCCTCAGATCTTCATCCTCCTAAATTTCTCACTTGCAGAGGCAAATTCTCAATAAGTTTCATGAGTACCAAATTATGGAATCGCTTTTCCCATTTGACTAAGAACTGTTCCTCTATTTCTTCTTAAGCAAAACAAATCTTAACTGCTGTTTTGTAATCGTTTTTCTCCATGAATTTGTTGTCTAAGTATCCAGGTTTTATCTATCCTGCTCATGCATTGGTGACACAAGAATCAACAAAAAACAATCTGGGCGTAACCATTAGCCCACGCTAGCTTTGCCTTGATATGCTCCACAGTAATGCTAGCCGTTAGCCAGCTACCTATAGCACCATTTGCTGCACAAATTCACAATATGTGTAACAGCAAGTTAGCTAACGTTATCATGTCTACTGTAGGCGGTCAATAATGAAAACAGACATGTTACATTATGTAACCATCAAGTCGGAGGAAGAGAAAAACCAGTTCTGAGTAAAGCTGGAGCCCTTTAGCAGCTAGTAAAGTTCTCCATCTCGCAAAAGCCAGAGCAGTATTGGCTCCATGGTTGGACTGGGAAAGAAGTCTTGTACTTATCTGCCAGGACCAGGCCGCACGAATGACACTGATGGAGCTGGTAAAAATACTGATGAAGCTGTTAGAAATCTTTGTGGATGTTGTGACGGTCCACCGGCCGAATGGGATTTCAGCTGGTAGTCCCCTTGGCCAGTTCGCCTGTGCTTTGGTCTTATCTCTTTCTTTTGTCAGAGGCCTTTTTAGATGAAAACATGGTTTCTTCTTCAGTGCAGAAAATTCTAGATAGTCGCTTTCAACTGAACACTGTGTACTGCATTGTGACATCTGACCTGTGGGCGGTCCCTGTGTCTTTATAAACGTGGGGAGGACCAACGGTTTAACTCACATGCTCTAACATGCACAAGTACATGCACTAACATGCAAGCGCTGCCAGACCAGCTACTGGCCAGAGAAACTCTGATAATAAATAAACTCAAATAACTGTTTGCTGCTACATTATTGTATAAAAACCTGTTCACAGAACCTCTAAATTTTAACATTAATTAGATGCAGGCTTCAAATAAGATCACTTGGGTTTTCTGCCTCTCCCTGCACCGTGTATTATTTATCTTTGTTATTCCCTGTGTATTTCTTTAATTGTGTAAATAAAGAAATAAAAAGAGAAAGTCTTAATTGAGATGCATGACAGAGTGGTAAAGTATAAAATATGCAAAAGAATAAAATTCCAACTTTAGTCTAAACATCAATAACATCTAATTTATTATGTTAAGTGCCTCCAAGAAGCTCTTTTGAATTTTCTTTTTATATTTCCTGCTTGTCTGTCTCTCTCCAGAGATTTTTATTCTCTGTCATGTATTTTGTGCATAGAGGGATTGCTTTAGTAATAGCTGAGTATGTTTTTTTTTTTTTTTTTTTTTAATCAATAAAATGTCAAAGTGGAGAGCAGTCTCATGGTGCGCTATGCTTGTTCAAATTACAGAGAACGTTTCAAAGAGGGGGCTGGTTCCTCTATTGATGAAAAATTCACAAACATTCAGCCTGTGGCTTCAATACATTCTTGTCTATTGAGTCGGCTGCTGGTGGAGAGATTGGCAACTCTGCTGCTTTGACTGTGGATTTCTCCCTGTGTGATTGAGCGCTGATGTAAGATGGCAATTGAAGAATGAAGCCTTTGCTCTTTGAAAGCTTTGGATTTGCTTTGGAATTAGATTGCTGAAAAGCTTTCAGCAATATTATCTCCTGATGAAACAAAAATACACTTAGAATGAATGTGTATACATACACACACAAAAAAAGATGTATAGAAAGGTATATCAGCAGGAGCTGTTTTAGCGTAAGTCAACCTTGCACTAAAAGAGCGGAAATCTTTAAAACAGGCAATCACAAAGAACTCTATGAGGAGGACGCATGAAATACTGTTCTGTTCAAAGTTGTTTTTTGGGGGTTTTTTGGGGTTTTTTTTGGGGGTGGGGGGGGTGGGGGGGCTGAAACAGTGTGTCACTGCAAAATCATCACCAGAGGAGAAAAAAAAAGAAAGTTTTCTATTTGGTGAGACCATTGTTGCTGAGTGCAGTCCAGGACAATATCACTATTTGTTGTGGTGCGTAAGCGACTGTGGCTCTGTATCAGTTCTTTTTCTTCCTCTTTCTTGTTGCACCGTTCACGCCATTCATCACGGCATTTCAGCATCAGCTTTAAAATGGAATTGAACAACGGTGGATCTCTAGTGGAATAACAGAAAAAAGTGGGACTGGACTCAATGCAAAAGAGGTAGATTTGTCAAACTGAAGAATAGCTTTGGCAGACGAAGATGTCATGAAATATCTCCTCTGCTGCGGTGCAATGACACTGCACAATTTCTTCGGTTGTGTAAGTAGGAAAAATAAAGTCTAAATACAGCTCAGTATGAGCAGTATACTCTCTGCATCACCGGAAGAAGCAACCAAAAGGCCCATTGAGCTGAAATGTGATGTCTGTGCAGCTTTTGAAGGAAAACTTGTCTCAAAGTATTAGTCCAATCTCCTCTGGAATGAGGTCTTATTGGATTTTGCAGCTCATGATTTACATCCAGTGCCAGCGTTCGGAGCCGGCGCAGGAAGCAGCGTGCCCTTTATGAGTGAGGCTTGAAGTGGAGGGCTTGGTGGATAATAAATGTGTGGAGCGTAATGACTTCTCCACCAGAGGCCAGAGTTCGTCTCCCATCTCAGACCAACAATTAATGTTGGGTTTTACAAGCAGAACCACGATCTTCTCCCTACCCTTCACTTTACTGCCGTTGCAAATATCAACATTTCGTCTGGTGATAGGGTTCATTCAAACTTGTTTAAGTACCGGACCGAACCTAGGACTCGTGTGCAGTTGTGGATCATTTTGAAGGTTATGTAACCTTCAACCTTCATTTACTTACTTGTGCTGAGAAAATTAAGCCACATTTGAATCATACAGTCTGAGGAGAAGTTGCACTGCTGTCAAAGGCAGTGGCGATCCTAAACTATGTGGGGCCTATGGCAAAGAAGCCCATTGAAACCCACCCACCCACCCACCCCCGCAATCAGACTATTGGTAGATCCTACAATTTACAGATGTTCCCTGGATGCCTCACATAAAGGCAATAAGTAGTTGCTAGCTACAGAACACATCATCAGGGGCCCCACTTAGTAAGGGTTTGAGGCAGCAGCAGTGCACTGGACAGTGTCCAAGGGGGGTTTATAATTGCCAGTGCAAAATGTAGCAATAGAAGGGGCCATCAGGGGCCCCTTTTCTCCTTTGGGGCCTCTCCTGAAGGTGCACCTCTGGCCAGAGGTCAAGCTCATCTAATAGGCTAGGCTATAAAAACACAGCTAAGCTAGCTTTCATTCCCAGCAGGCATTGTGGTTACAGCACAGGCCGTACAGGTTTAACAGACTGGCTTTGTCATGTTTCTCTGTAAAGGCATCACAAATGAAGAAAATGACAGACGAGTGAAAGATGAAGGAAAGGATATTTTGATGCCTTTTCATCCTCAAAGGCTCCCAAAAGCTACAAGCAACTTTACAGATGGAATGTTTCCTGCATGTTACTCAATGCATGAGAAGATCTTGGGAATCAATCAATACACCTAAAATGTCAATATGACTTTTCAGTTTCTTTTTATTATTTTCATCTTGCACGACATACGTTTTTAGTGATGATCGGAACTTCAAGCTCCTAAAAAATGTTAATGAATTTCAAATTAAGGTGTTGGAGCATCATTCTGGTGCACTCTGCCAGCACTGCACATGTGCATGTTTGGACTTCACGGCTTGGTTTTATGAATTGTGAGACCTTATATACACAGGTGTGTGCCTTTCTAAACTATGTCCAGTCAATATTTTTTGCCACTGGTGGACTCCAGCCAAGGTCTGGACACATCTCAAGGATAATTAAAGCAAACAAGAAGCACCTGACCACAATCTGCAGTGGCACAGCAAAGGGTCTGAAGTCTTTATTAAATCAAAGATTCCAGTTTTTGAAAAAAATGAACATGTTTTCACCTTGTCATTTTGGACCGTTGACAGTAGATTTTTGTCAGAAAATAACAATTTTATCAATTTAAAATTCCATCTACAAAATAAAAAGAAGTAAATATTTTCTGAAATGACTTTAAGCACAGTATTAGAGTAAATGTATTTACTTGTTTTCTGTCATGAGTGATTATCACATTCCTCTTTAGTTATGAAGAAGTCGGTGTGGCGGTAACACTCCCAGAAACATGGCAATGTGTCAAGACGACTCCTGCAAACGGGACAATGCACGTTATTCATCAAATAGGATTTGCAACCATTTCATAAGGAAGTAAAAGCCTCAAGGATACACACAGTGGATTTGGTGAGTAACGGTGAATATAAACAGAACTGTTTGTTTACAAGGAAACTCCACAGAGCACCTTTTAATTGGTTTTATTTGAACATGTGCCAAGTATACTCACTGCACTAAATAAGCAAACAGAGAATGTAATGACTGCAAAATACTCAACAATATACATATACATATGGGATGGCCAACAGATGATTGATGATGATATATTTAATTAGTTCACTTGAAACCCACTGAACGCCATGATATATTACAGCATAGGTTTATTTATTACCCATGCTTTTGTTTTTGTTGCTATTTTATTCATTTATTGCTGTTGGCATTATGGTCACTGTGTTCTGCCTCCTTCTTTCATCCTTTCTTTTAGTTGTCTTTGTAATTTCTTTCTGTCTTTCAAAGCTCTCCTTTACTTTTCCTACAGTTCACACCATGGCTGCAACTTCTAACAACACAGATGATGGAAATAATAAATTGTTGTTCTCAGCAATTATATATGTGATTTTTCTCCAAAAGATGACCTTTTGAGGTAATTATAATTCATTTTTTTTTTTTTTTTAAATTTGCTCAATAAACAAACTCATTTGTTATCTTCTGTTTACAAGACCTGGAAATGTGTTAGTGTGAATCCAGATTAGACCAAATCAAACAGACTGTCGGTATAATCACGGCCTCACAGACACCGCTGTCAAACACTGAAGTTATCAGGTGTTCCTGCTGCAATAAAGCTATAATACTTCACTGTTTACAGTACCTGCATCAGTAGACTACAGTACACGGACTGACCATCGGGGGGGACAAGCTCCACTGGCTTTGTTTTGTTTGTCCCACCATCTCCTGGAAGAAAAATCTTACACAGGACAAAATTATTTTATTTATTTCTATAGAGTTTAATTATTTAGCTACATTTCTTTAGACATGCTGTGCCTCTGCTTGTTACAGTAAATCCATGAATGATTAATGGCAATAAATTAATTATGGCGTTCTATTTTTAATCTTTCAGTTAGTCACACTATTCAGATCACTGAACTGTTCTCATACACAGCAGTTGCCGTGGTCACTGAAACACACAGTAAGTCATGATGGAATCTGCCATCATAACTGAAAAAAATAAATAAATAAAAAATGAGTGCCGAAATGGTAAAGAGCCACTGAACAAGCCGTCTGAACACTGTAGGTAATGACTGAAGCAGCTTACAGTTCCCTTTTTTCCCTTTCTGGAAGCTGTGTCCTTGGAAAAAGAATGAGAGTGTCAGGATTGCTGTTAATTCAGTGTCTGCATGCCAGTGTTAGAGAGCTGCGTTAACATCCCCTGTGGATGAAAGTAATTGCATTTCATGGGCTGAAAACACAGAAGAGCTTCCCACCAAACACAAACACACAGCCATAAATCCTCTAACAACTACAAGGTCCACACTCAAGGGGAAATCAATTACCATGCTTACATCCACACAGAAAATATTGAAGTTGTCCTTGTGATGAGAGCACTCTGTGTGTGCAGGGCACCGGCTAAACTCTGGAATAATGTCATTTAAATTGAATTTTTTCTTCTCTTTGTCTTGTCTTGATTGGACTATAATGTGGGGAATAAAATCAATGCTTCTTCATTATCTCAACAAGTAACCAAAAAAAAAAAAAAAAAAAAAAAAAAAAAAAGAAAGCAGACAAAAGATTTTTCTTGAATGAATTTTTCTATATAGTATAAACAACATTGAACACAGCAGTAGTGATCTCAGTGGATATCATTGCTGCTGCTTTGCTTCTTTTTTTCTCGGAAGATTCACAAATGTGTGAGTGAAACTTAGCGTCAGCGTGGCGTGAAGCTCGCAGAGCTGCTCATTTTGCAGGTGATACTGTGATCTCAGTTTTAAATTACCGACTAGCGTATCTCACATGGATCACAGTCCCACATGGTTCCACTCAGAGCTTAAAATAGTTTGCAGGGCATTTTTGGAGTACGAGACTTTAAATGTGTTTAGTTTTTGTCACATGGTGAGATTTTATTTTTGCTGCTTACGTCATCTTTTCACAGGTGTGGCTGCTAATGCTGAGCGTTGATATTCAGTCCGTGGTGTGATGTTAAAAATACTACTCTTAGAAATCCTATTTTCCACTGCTCAACCAAACATTGTGGAGTTTTTGACCATCAGTAGCGCTGCGGATCAAAGTTTTTACCATTACAAACAGGAGACTCTTTTTCTTACATTCTTGTCCACTCATCACCAGTCGGTGGCGGTGATGTGCAAAGAAGTGCAGCAAAGATGGATGTAAACAAAACAAAATTTATAATGATGAAAAAATAGATTTTGCAGATGTTTTATGAGGAAAACAATACTTCCTCAGGGATGTTTTTGGTGAGGAAGAGTGAATGAAAATATTACCTTGTTCACAAAGAAAAAAAAATCTCCACAGGGTACCTTTAATGACTGTTCTGGGACATATTAACTTGCCTTTGGTATTAGCCTCACAGAGAAACAGTTACTATGGTAACACCTTTTTCCTCAGCGATGGGATATTTACAGGATTAGGGGCAGAATTGCTTTCATCTTCCTCAACACCTATTTTGAGTTAATCATTTAATTACAAAATTTACCTTTTTTTGTAATTTCCTGGACAGAGTTTCCTTGCTTAGGCAGGATGGAGGGATACACCCTGCACAAAACCTACACACCAACCTGGTTTACCTAACTGAGACTGCTAAAACTAATAACTACCTTGGATGAACTTGTGCAATTCAAAGAGAGGAGGGTTGATTGCCTTAAAAGGTTCTACATATAACATATACCCCCACCAGCCACAATTAAAATACTGGAGCAAACTGTTCATTAAAAATCATTTGACCTACCTGCACCACCAACTGCATTAATTATGGTAATTTATGACGATAAAGGGAACATACAAAAGGAAACAATTTTCCTAATGAAATGACTAGTTACAGGAATATTTCATGAGCACTTCCTTTGAAACTGAAGTATAGTGAAAGTGAATGGTCTTTAAGGCCTAAATAACATGGTTACAGTTAAGGTGGGTGAGCCTTCCGGCAGCTGAAAGGCAGATTAGAACTAAACTCCTGTGTAGCTGCATTCATGAACAGTTACGGCCACACTTGAGCGATGCTTATTACAGTAATGAGCCAAACACAGGCTGATTTACATCAGGCAGCAACCCACATTGAAGCCTTTTCAAAACAGTAATGCAGCTGTTTAAGATAAACAAGCAGGGCTGAGGTGGTGGCGGCGAGGGTGGCAGCGAATTCACTGATCTAAGATGAAAGGGAACAAAGTACCAAACAGGCAACTTTGTTTTTGATTAATGAGAGAATGAAACTCCAGTAATCTGTGAAATAACTTGTCCGGGTCATTAATAAAACATGTGAATTAGCTAGATGAAAAGAAAAGTCACATTAAAAAATGAGCACATACAGTACGCTGTGAAACAAAGAAAGCCCACGTGGATAAAAGCTTATTACATTTTCATTGTTCATTGCCCCTTGAGCTGCTTCAGAAAGGAAGTCGTAGCATTCTCATGCAGTGAGTCCAAAATCCACCACCACATGAGTGGAAGGAAGCTAATATTAACACAAGGATAACAGTTTTATTTTTCTTTAAATGCTTTGTCTTTCTTATGGAATATTTATTATTATTAATAACATGAAGTCCTAATTAAATTAAATCAAATCAACTTTATCTAAAAAACACAATTAAGACACAAAAACCAGTTTAAAAGACAAAAACTCTCATGTTGGGTTGAAAGTCGAGGAATAAACATGTGTTTAAAGACACGATATAAAAACAGGGGGCCAGGGGCCACGCGAACATGCAGAGACAGCTGATAGAGTACAATCTTTACTGTGCTACAACCTTGATCTTGGGACAACCAGACGCAACTGGTCAGCGGACCTGAGTGACCTTGATGGGAGATGTGGTTGTAAAAGGTCAGAGATGGGTTGGAGCTAGTCCATTTAAAGATTTATGGGCAATCAATAAAATCTCAAGATCAATCCTAAAATGTACAGGGAGCCAGTGAAGAGAAGGCAGGATGGAGGAAATGTGCTCTCACTTGTGCTGAGCTGCAGCATTTTGGACCAACTCCAAGTGTGTGGGGGAGGCCTGGCTGATGCCAACATAAAGGGCATTACAGTAGTCAAGCTGAGACGAGATAAAAGGATGTATAACCCTTTCAAAAATAATTAAAAGATAAAAAAAAGGACTTGACCTCTGATAAGAGCCTCAGCTGGAAAAGCCAGACTTGATCACTATCTGTTTGTCCAATTTAAAATCACTGTCCATGATCACACCCAGATTTTTTACAGTGGGTTTTACATATAATTCCAGGAAACACGGGTTGATGAGGGGCATCCCATTAAAAGCATTTAATGCCATCCAACTTTGATGTCCTTGAGACAGGACAACAATGGTTTTAAAGAGTCCAAAACCTACAGTTTCATAGGTATGTAAATTTGAGGGTTGTCTGTATAACAACATAACAAGATGCCACATTTTCTACCAATGGAAGCTGAAGCATTTAAAGGGAAAATATGATTGTCCCGCGAATAGAACCCTGAGGTACTCCACAAGGGAGAGGCACTCAGGATACAGAAAAACTTCTGTCAGACAAGTTCAACCTGAATCTCCACAGAGAAGTACATTTAATGCCAACACAATGCTCCAGGTGAGAGATGAGGATCCTATGGTCTACTGCTTCAAATGCAGCTGTGAGATCTAGAAGTATAAGAATGACAGAACCACTGAAGTCAGTAACTAATAAAAGATGGTTAAAAACTTTTAGTTGTGAAGAGCTTTAAAACGAGATGCAAGAAGATGCAATTCAATTACTATCAATTATTATTTTTCAATTAATTAATGAATTAATAGGAGTTAGGAAACACATACAGTGCAGTGGATTTCTACTGTATGTTATGTCATGTTCTTGTGCTCCAAGCTACGTAATTAGGCCACAGAGGAACATAAATCTAAAATGAGATTATGACCATAAGGACTGCAAGAACTGTTACTTAATTGATGAGTTTTAGCAATTGTTAATAGAGATAAAAATCAAAACCGAGCGCAAGCCCATGTTTTAACCAAGTTTCCCCTGGTGTACCTGTTAGTATCTTCATTATAAATTTGGTTGAGTAGATTTTCTGTATCATATTCTGTTATATAATGTCAAAAACTATGGCAATCATTCATTTTTATAAAGGAGCCCTATGCTAGAGAGGTGATGCCACTCAGGTGGGTGTTTTACCTGACAGAATTAATTCATGCTATTTTTGGTTCCCAATGCACCAAGGGCACGCTGATGCCCTTTTGGTGCTTTTGTTGCTGGAGGGTGAGGGTTAGGATCCAGGGTTATGGATAAGTAGGAATCCATTATGATACATTATAGATCAATGTGCAGCTGGTTAGACTCATAGGCAGTCACACCTGCTGCTTTCAATCCCCTTCAAAAGAAGCAGTCGTGTCTCCAGCATCATGTGTCTTGACAATTTGGTGATGAAGTAGAAGGAGTCATCTGAGATGTGCACACTGACTTCACATTTCTGGATATACAGAAAATCTGGCAGTCAATAAAAAAAAAGAGAAAAAGATGCAAAGCTAACACTACGATCCACAGATGGGGAGCGAACATGGAGTGAAATTTACCAGCAGAAACAATCCAGTCAATCAATCAACAATCCACAATTTTGATTTGCAGTTATGGCTTCTTCATCTCCGCCAGTTATTCTGCAGGGTGTTTTATAACGCTGGAGTGAAACGCACTCAGCTTCAAATATTCTGTACTTTATAACAGGCTGAAACTCAGTTGCCTCACACAGGCAAAGACCCTGCCACTCTTCTATTTCAGTGACAAACGGGGACATACACCAACAGGCCATCTGTGCTGCATTACCGAGCTGTATAGGCTTGTCATGATTGACAAAACTGGTAACAGTGACACCCATTCCAAACTCCTGTCTGGCTCTGGGTCGCTGGAGATGAAGAGTGATGGCCTGTCACTTGGACTCTCTGCGTATGACTGGGGGACGGCTTCAGGCGGGAGGAAACAAGCTCGTCTCTGGTATGGATGAGGATGACAGTATGCCACATGGCTTGATAATAGCTCCCTCAGCTTAGGGAATAAACAGAGGGATGTTTATAATGAGATTGTGCTGTAGGGCCTCTGATGGTCCCAAGCTCCAGGAGTCTGAACACACCATTTAGCTTGCATGCTTGCACTATACTATAAAGGCCTGAATCCTTTTGAGGCTATTTATTTATCTGCACAAAGAGGAATTGCTGGGAAAACAGGAGGAAGTATCAGGGGAAAACTTCAGTTGAGGTTTGAAGGTAAATAAATGCCTGAAATGACAAAACAAGTCAATAATTTACCACTCTCTTTATTCCTTTTAAGATCCCTTTTTAAAAACCTTGGTCTTATTTTTGTTTTCCTCATCATTCCCATTGGTTATGATCACATTTCACCTCTTAGCTGCATATTGCAAACAGTTTCCAGTTGCCATAAATCATCTACGACACTTAGATAAAAAGAAAAGTAAACATCAAAAGTAATTATGCAAACAGCTTTGTGGTTTGACAATGACACGCTGTACAAAGTAGAGCATTCCTTCAAGCATTTTCCACGGTAAGTAATGATTGTAATGGGGCATTTCAGGACAATCATATCAACATTTATTTAGATGCTAATATGGTTTAACTGTATATTTCTTCATAGCCTGCTGCTGATTTTACTTGCTATATTAGTAGCTTGAATCTCTGCAGTGATTTAAACAGACTGTCCTCACAGTACAAGTCGTTTCAGTGTTTAAATGATACAGACGCCAGGGTGGTTGGATGCATCAACAAACACCTTGGACTCTGACATGAGAAACAGCTGTTCACTTCTTGTTTTCCACCAACAGTCTGCACTGATTTTTTTAATACGACATGGCATGACAACCATAAAACAGTACAATTTCAGTGAAAAAAATATATTTATATAAAAGATTTTTTTAAATGTTTTAAAATGAAATGATCTTTAAAGACATTAAAAATCTTTTTAAAAAACCTAGCTACCTTTTTATGGATGAAGTGTTTAGATTTTGGTGGTCAAAGGTCAAAGTTACGGTGACATCACAAAAAAAACATGGTTTTGACACGACATCTCGACATCTTGAGAACTCTCCAAGGGAATCCCATTTGGCACAAATGTCTGGGACTCAAAGATGAACTCAAAACACTTTTAGTCACAACCTCAGACTTCACACAGCAATTATGAAGTAAAATTTCACACAAATGGTTAATATTTTATATCATTCTGGATAAACAGGGATGCGATCTGACACTAGTCTGAGTGGCGGAGGCAAACAACCACGAGCCAGTAATCCTAGTTTTTGTTGTATTAAGGCCTATTACTGTGATAAGCCAATAATAGGAACTTTTATACAGTTGCAGCCAGATTTTTGTAATGTTCATTACTGCTTTGCAACGCCTTTGTACTGAATTGAATTGTTTGTCTAGATAATGATAGATAAAGTTATTCAAGCACATAACATCCTGTTATGAAACGCATCACTTCCTGTCAGTCAGGCTAGGAAAATAGCATTTGCATCTACACGCATTATTTGAATTAACTTTATTAGTTAAGATTTTAAAAAGCAAAGGAAAGGTTGTATTTACAAGTGTATACAAGGCAATTCAAGCCCTTGCAATGCTAATTCAAGCATAATAATTAGTTTGTAGAAAAATAACAATTCTTTTCTATGTTTTTTTTTTACCATCCTGCAGGTTTCACTCCATGTCAGTGTGAAGGAGTTTCCAGTAAACCTTTCTTCAACTGCAACGACAACTCCCCCTCCCCCCCATTCTCATTGGGGTTTGGCTCCATGTTTAGTCTGTGGTTCTCACACCCTCATGAGAACACTAAAACATTGTATACTTGTTTGCTATCTCAGTCTGGTTTTGTGCTAATAGTTTACATCAATGTCAAAAGTTGAGTATCAAAATGGAAAGCAGGTTAGCAACAGGAAGAATTAAAAGGAAAGAGACAGTGAATCGACAAGTGATCTCTTCAAAAAAAAAAAAAAAAAAAAATCGAGCTTCCCCTGCTTTCAGTTCAGTCATTATCATTAAAATAAAAAAGTGCTCTTAGAAGGCTTTATTTGGCCTCCGTATTGTTATGGGGTTGGATGTGGGCTGCCAACATTTTTCAGTGAGTTGGAAAAGGTTGTGAACCGCTGATCTAAACCATAATCAGATGTCCGAGATCTGACGACTGCTTTATTTTTGCATTAATTTTGGAAGCCACTCACAAACAATGTCGACCTGCCAACAGGGGCACCACATCAGAAAACACTTCATGTGTTGTTCTGCAGGACAAATACCATTTTATGTGGAATTATACTTATTGGAATTGAAAAGAGTGATTCGTCAAAACGGAGATAAACAAACCCACGATTTACGGCTTCAGGCTCTCGTATACACATGCACAGAAAACTCAAAAGTCCTGGATGCATTTCAACATCTGAATTAGCTGGAGTTGCACTTTAAGGGAAAGTGCTCAAAGGGACACCACGAGCTGACAAAGGATTAACAGTAACCACAATGCAAATATTTCCTTCTGCTCAAACACAGGAGGCCTGTTCATGTTCTACCTGCAGCATCAGGAGTTTGGAACTGTTTCACAGTTTGCAGGAGGCCTCCGCTGTTTCAGACCTTGTTGTGAGGAATACCATATGCACGTCTGCCTCCATATGAATAATGGGAAAACATGTAATTACATCACAGAGGAGCCTTGGGATACACCCTGCACTTGTGTTTAAATTAATTCCTCCGATGCCCTCTGCTTGACATTTCTGCGAGGAGGCTGGAACCCCATCAAGCTCTCACTGTTGAAACCCCTCCCATGGGGCGGAACAAGCTCAAAGCTGAATTTTTTTTTTTTTTCCCCCACTGGCTCATACGTGTGTTTTCCTTTACTGTACCTGTATCAGTGCAGCCCCCCCCCCTCCCCCCACCCCCAAGGTGTCCTTCTCACTGTTTACTGAGAGACCAGAGGCCTCAGATGATTAATCACTGCTGAGACACACCAGTTCACTAGTTAAAACAACAGCAGCTCCCAGCTCCTTCACCTCCACCAAGGTTAATTAGCATCAGTGTCTCACTTTTAATTACATTACCAGTTTCCACAGAGCAGATAAGAATAATCATAAAGATCTCTGACCGAGCCAGTTGCTTTTTAGCCATGCAGAAATGAGGATTGGCTCGAGGAAATACTCAATTATTAAGCAGATGACCAGCAGATTCAGCTCCCTTTGCAATGCTAGCCATGCTAATGTCTTGTCTCTAGAATACGATGCCGGTTGGTGGGTTCACCACTTCGGTTCATACTGACTATTCATTGCAAGTACTGGATGGATTGCAATGAAAATTAGTGCAGACATTCATGGTTCCCAGAGGATTAATCTTCATGTCTTTAGCGATCTCCTGACCTTTCCTCCAGCACAGCAGCTGGCAACTGGGGGACCAGTTCAGTATAATTGAGGGCGTGGACGTGTTGAGTGAGAGGTCAGTGAGCGTATGTTTGCCACAAACCGGTATGCACCGAAGTCTCGGCTCCACATACACCCCACCTCTTTGTCCATTTTTGGATGAGCCGGGATTAAGCAGGAATTGCTAAAATGGCAACGGCGGTGCAGCCCACTCTGAGCGTCAAAACCGCTCCTCAGAGAGCTATGGGTGACGCCTTTATTTATAGTCTATGAGAGTGAATGACAAACACAAACAGTCATGCATCAGGCTGTAGTCAGTGCACAACGCCTGGTGCTAAAAAATGGCTAAAAAATGGCAGCAACAGTTTCCTCTAGCAAAATAAAAGCGCAATTTGTTTTGGCTTTATTTCATTTGAGTGCAAGCTTTTATTCTAAAAGGTATGAAAGGACATTTCAATGGTTCTGTTGGTTGTTTGACAGACCTCTGAAATAGCGGACATATGATGTGTGACACGACAAAAATAACACTAGTTCAGTAAATCACTCAAATGTATTTTTGCGACTGTGAGCCACAGCGCCACATGTGAGCAGTAGCAAATTCCAGTTGTAGTTTCATCAACTGATTTATCAAATTAGCCTTTGATTATGTTCTGGCCCGCCATTTAATCGATTAGAAAAAAATTGGCCTGAGGTGGAGCTTACTTGCCGACCCCTCGCTCCTCTGGAGGCAACAGCAGGCTGAAATGTCTTAACAGCTGTTTTATGGATTATTACGTAATAATGTGGTGCAGACATGTATGTTTTCCATGAACTGTGGCGACCCCGTGACTTCCATCCAGCACCATCATCAGGTCATAATTTCAACATTACAGCTTCACAGAGGCGCACAGAGACTCGCAAGTGTTGACTGTTTTGACTGTGACAATAAGCCTTGATTAGAAAGATCCATTTCAGCCTTCAAGGAATTCATAACGTTCTCATTTCACCTACTCTGAGGAGCGGTGGAGGAAAAAGGGGGAAAATCACATTCAAATGAAAGAAAGTCATTTTCATTTACTTTGATAACTCAGTAAACTGTCGTTGTAATTGGAAACTGTAATTACACATATGGTTAATTACCTATTAATTACAGTTTCATTGCTACATCAACCTTTTCTCTCTACATTCATATGACCCCTAAGGGTGATTAGCCTGGAACAGATTATAAAAAGAGCTTCGCTGTGATCAGAAACAGCCGACTTATGCCACCTACTTCAGGAACCTCTGTTAAATGTGACTCCTGGCAGCTGCCTGCTCTAAAAATAAGCCTCGGTTGTTCCCGCACTGTGAATATGAGATTGTCATATCACTACCTCTTCCCATAACAATTAATCAAGTGTAGCTGAGCTATCCTCAAATGATGTTAGCCATTCCCCAGGAATCAGAATGGCTGACGCTATTGTGAAGAAATTGCCTTTTGAGAGATGGCTGTATTTCCCACTACAATATCTGAGTTTGTCCTAGGAGAACTAGAGGATCATTTTCTTTCTGCAACAGGATTGTGCCAACACATTCTGGTAGCATTTTTAATAGAGGAGGCCTGTTCATCCAGAATGGTGTTATTTCAAGCTGAGGGATACATGTGTGCTGGTAGCTTGTTCCCAATCAGTAGAGAGGAAAAAAAAAACCCCACCACTGAATCAGTGCTCAATACCACTGTGCACAGATGGAAATAGTGAACTCAAATGTTTGTTTTGATCCACAGACTCAATTTGGTCAAAATTGAAATGTCTCAGCGTTCATGTCCATAAAGCACTCAACCATAGTTTACAAAGAAATACATTTTTCTCTGAAAGGACTTTATAGAGAAAAACAGTCCTGAGGTGTAAGGGCGTGGAAATCTCACATTTGCTCATCCAATACGAAACAGACGTGGAAATGGAAGCTATGACATTTAAATAGTATATTGAAAATCATTGTTAGTTTTAGAACCAACAACAATCAACACACCATGAAGCAAATGCCCTTCACAGAAATGTTGTGTTCTGACAAGCATCTGCAAATAATCACTATCATTCAGTGCTTTTTTGGATCCTGTGTCTGTTGATGACTGTTTTTAACAGCTGAGCGGCAGCTATTCCCACAAACATCAAAACAGTCTGTTTCACTTTGACCCTCGCTATGATAACACAAAGTGTCCGTGACTGTGGTTCGAAAATCCTGATGTCTGCTAATTTAGGTTTATTAAATTAATACGTCTGTGTAGAGGAGAAAGGGGAAATGTGTTCCTTAGGTTTACATTCACATTATAAAGTAAGTGAGTGGTGAAGTACTATTGTCAAGAAATTGCACGAAAAGACCAAAACCAACCCATCTGTTACTGCTGTAATAGACTTCAATATAACATCTTAACACAAGGTCAACTTACTTATGTTTACCAGTGCTTTCAGTTAAACCTCATTCTCTTCAGTAGATGGAGTTTGCTCAGTTGTTACAAAGGAGTCTCTGATAGCTCAGCTGTCTTCACATCATCTTCACTACAACCGAGGCGTCTCCATGACAACTGAACATACTCCAACGAAGTAAGTTAGATGGGGTTGAAAGCTCCAGAATAAGCTAGAAGTGGATAAGTGAACTTTATGTTAAGACCCCCCCCCATGTTTCTAATGTCAGGAACACACTTTCACACCTGTGTGTCCTATATCCATGACATCCACCAACACAGATTTTTGTTCTGACTTAAAGGAGCTATTTGTAAGTTTTGCTAATGCTGCATAGCTAACGTTAGCATCAACGGCTGTTTTACTACCATTTGAGTTCAGCATCACACTTCATTCTCACCAACAGCCGTCTCTAATAGTGAAAAGCAACCGTTTTGTTTTGGTTCTATTTCTATCTTAACATGCTAAACAGCTAACTAGCAGGTTGGACAGTCTTGTCACTTTCCGATACCGAGTCACTGAGGTGTGAATAGCCCTGAAGAAGTAGCACTGCTCAGAGGACATATTGTAACTGTTTGTAATGTATTGACTGGTAAGTAAACAGATATTAATGCTAACGTTGGCAATGTAGCATTTGCAAAACTTACAAATAGCTCCTTTAATTCTAAGGTAAACTTTTTAATTGCCGGTAATCTTACATTTTAAATAAGTACTTTTACTTCTAATAGTGTCTGCCAGTAGAGTCTGTCTGACTCCTCTTCAGGTATGTCATGCAGCGGGTCTATATTTAAATCAAATACGTGCATACATTAGAAATCAGTGTGATAAACTGTCGGATATCTGAATTTAATTGCAAAGCTCTTCTTCTCTTTATCACAACTCCTGCTGCTTAAAGACAGCCCTACTTAAGATTAAAACCTAATTATACAGTAATGAGTGTCAATGCATAATGTGTATAAATATGAATAAAAGAATATCAGACAGTAAAAAAAGGAAAAAAAAGATGGAGCGCAAATCCAAATCAAAGAAAACATGAGAGGCTCTCAGCACCCAGGTGGATAACCACAGTAAACAGTGACACTGACGGTAATTGAGATGCATCAAGATGGCTCTGTAAATGATCTGTCAGAGATTGGATATGGAGGTATATGTATTACAAAGGCACACAGTGAAATCCACATTTCCTCTTGCTTTGGTTTGTGAATGCATGGAGGTGTCTTGGCAGTCAGCAATATTCCAGCTAAATGAGTTTTCTCTCCTCACTGGGAAGCCAAATCTATAAAGCAGCTACTTTGGCATTTAGAAAATCCATTTACCATGATTGAAACTATCCAGCTGAAACCACTACAGTCAGTCTTTTCATTCCCAAGAGCCAGTATGTCTCACGTATGATATTCTGAAAAATAGTGAGAGGAGAAGCGATCTCCATATCAATACAAAAAATGACATCATTGCTTTTATGCCAACAGAGTATAGAAGCCTTGATACAGGTACACATGGGATTGCAAGAGTGACAAGGTTTTAAGCACATGAAATAGTTGATGCGCTGCCACAGAATGGCTTATTCAGCAGGGGACTGATGCTGTAGTCACATCATCTTTTCTCCTTCACAGACGCACTACATTTATAATAAGAATGGTTTAGTAGCAGATTCTCTCCAGACTGATTATCCCCATAATTATCTGACATCTAACACTATAGGTGTGTCTCACTTTTTCTTTCTTTCCTCTGTCTTTTAACCATCCTTTAAAAACACACTAGTGTAAAACTATTTGTAGTTGCTGGAGCAACCCTGTCTCCTAGAAATTGCATGTCTGTACAACTAAACTGCTACAGCAAATACGCTTTGTAGGAACGGTAACCGCTGGAGACAGGGTTGGTTGCAGTGGTGCGTTTAATAACTAGTAGATGAACTACAACCAGAAATGTACCTGCCTATTGTGCAGCCAGTTTGAGAGAGGGGCTGGGACGACCTCTCGTTTAGTGAAGAGCGATTGTTTGGAGAAGTTAAAGAAGCCGCGGAGAAAGAGGGACGCTGCTTGGCTGTAAGTAAGGAGCCAAAAAATGATAAACCTGGCTCAACTGTTGCTGCAGCCAATCAAATACATGCGGGTGCACATTCCTGATTCATGAATATTTCAACATGAATGAGTAATTTCTACCACTTTTTTTCCATTTGATATAATCCTTCCTTATAGTGTTTTAAACCGTTGTCCTCCAGTTTCTTGATGTCTGAAAGCATCTATCACTCAGACTGGCTTTTCTGGATTGTATTTCATCTTCTCACTTCAACTCACACTGTAGCATCACAGTCTCCTTTCTTGATTTAATGCTGTTTCCTGTCTGACAGTCTGGTAACTTTTGTATACATCGCCTTGTGAGTTGTGATCAACAACATGCAAACTGACTACTGAGTACCAGGCAGTTTCTACTTCAAACGGGTCAATAGAGGAGCGGCTTTGAAGCTCAGAGTGGGCCGCTCCACTGTCTCCATCTTGGCAGTGTCTGACTCCGCCCCTAACTCCCAGGTAATCCAAAAATGGGCAAAGAGGTGTGGCACGAGTGAAGCTGGGACTTTGGTGCATGCCAGTTTGTGGCAAACATACCCTCACCCACCTGTCATGGAGGGGGTGGTCTGTAACGGTGAAGCTAAAATTTATACAAAGGAACTCTAGAGTAGATTCAGGTACAAGCAACAAAAGTACTGAAAGCTGCTAATATAATTTGGTTATTAATAGTTTTTCTCTTACTGCCTGCACATCCACAAACTATACAAGGCTTATTTTAGACAAACTCTAGACACACACACACACACACACACACACACACACACTCTCTGACCATAAGTAAACATCATAATCCAACCTCTGTACAGCGTCACACCACGCAGACAAAACTGAAAAAGATTCTCATTCCTCCACTGCCCCGAAGTGAGCACCGGCCTCGACCTGGCCGCCCCAATGAAAATTGTCTGGCTCTGGCACGGCCCCCGATACCTCGCCTGGTGAAGTGTGTACCACTGACAAGGCTGAGCAGCCTGAGTTCAAACCCAGCTAGGGTGCCTTTGCTGTCACTCTCCACTATCTCTATCTCAAAAAGCAGAAATGCTGAAAAAAAAAAAAAAGTGATAGTGAGTAAAATACACCGATACAAAAACCCAGAGCCCAAAAAAAAAAAAGAAAGATATATTTTATTATTTCCTTCTCCGTTTCACCATCACTACCCAAATTTAATCACATATTTGAGGATATTTCTGGAGATAATCTGTCCTTGTAACAGTCATATAATTGTATGAAGCATGAATCTGCCTCTGACACCAACTTTAAAGGAGATGCAGTTTTTAGGGGCAGACTGTACAGCATGGTTAAGCCCAAGAGGCTTAAATCCATTAAGATATTTTTCAGTGCAATTCAAAGGGCTTAGTGTCAGCTGGAATTCAAGTCCAAACAGGTATTTTGTGTATTGAGATTTGCACCCTCCCCTCCTCCCCCTCCCAAAATCAAGAACCATTACGGTTTAGCTTCCAACATAGAGGGCAGTGTCTCTCTGTGTAAGACAAGTGCTGACACTGATAATTATTTTAATTTTCTTTTAATCTATGGTTAAATGATTTTTATTAATTTAATAAAAGCTGGTATTAAATGAACAAATGCAGCTACATCAGCTAATGGAGAACATGAAAGTGAAGAGACGTTTTGAGAGGCAGTGGCTCTTGACACAGTTTGATAAAGATTCGTCACAGTGTGGCTGGAGGATTACCCGAAGTAATGGTTACTTGAAAGACAAGTTGCTGTCAAGTTTTTCAAATGTCACTTTCTTTGAGCAGCACTGAAAAAAAAAAAGAAAAAAAGAAAAACATTTCCTTGCACCTCCAGTGTATTGGAATGGCAGCAGGAAATCTCAGAGACACAACAAGAGGAAAAACCTCAGCAGATGAAATTATCTGAATGGTTATATAACCACAAGGCATAACTGAGGAAATGTGTTGTTTGTGATGTGAGCTGAGTAACCCTTTCACAGGCGAGGAGAGCAAGGGACCAAACAGCTGCAGCAACCAGATTAACACACACACACACACACACACACAGACACCGCACACGACTTCTCAGCTTCTAAATTGGATTAGTAAGTGAGTGAGTTTCTAATAACCTCTCAAAGTGCCCTCAGTGGATTAAGTGGTAAATATGTAGGATGAGACGGAAGCCGACGACCTTCTTTCTTCAATCGGTAAAGGAGAAATTATCTCTCATTCATTCTTGTGTTTCACAAAAAGGAACTTCACAACACGTTGTCGCTCTTGAGTCGTCACATCGGCCCCTTTGACGTGCAGGGTCGTCAACAACCCCTCCCGACATATGCAAATGTATGGGTCGTTTTTCATGGGAGTGTTTCCTCAAATAGTGCCCCTACGGCGGCAGGCATGTCTTTGTTGCCATGGTTACAATGATAAACAGTCATGGTTTGGTTAGGTTTAGGGAAAGCTCGGTTAACATAAGTACTCCCTCAACATTAGATGCTCTCTTGTTGTCATGGTTACAACGTGGATAATTTTGTCGAATGTTGTGGATAAAATAAACAACACAAACTGATATTTTCACACGGGAATTGAACATCTGTTTTTCCTTTGCTCCTGTCGTAATTACGTAATTCCAATCTCCAATCCTGAAGCACAATATCCATTTGTAGTGATTTAAACTTGTTAAACATTTTATGCTTATGTCACTCACGCTCACAGCACTTAGTTAAAGTTAGGGACCATCATTAAAGTGCTTTTCTTTCCTAAACCAAACCAGAGACAGGACTCTCGGTGTGAATCCCGTTCTCTGGTATGACACAGACTTCATGCACCGGCCATCCGCCCCAGCCGCCTCCTGGCGAGTCAGCTGCCTTTAATAAATGTGGCGCTTCATTCATGCTGTGCCCTGCACTTGAAAAATTGACGCTAACGGGCCCCTGACCAAGCATCCGTATGTGACGGCTGGAGTGAGAAGGTGTTGTCCTTTAACATTGGCCAATTTAACATGTTACATGTATTCTCACTGACCACAAACCTGATGAACCACAGACATCTCTGACCCACTCTACTGCCCCTGCCATCCTAGTTAGTGTAACTAACTCTTATTCGATGTTTTGTGTAACTTCAAATCTGTTAAACAGCAATGCACTTCATAAAAAGTATGAAGTGCATTGACACTTAATTCAAAAGTTAGGGATGGAAAATCAGCAATTTGTCTGAGAGAGATTGAAATACAGGGCTGTTTTATAGGGTGCAAACAACACGGTGAATAAGTAAAGCCTTTATTGAACTAAAGGTAGACAGATGGTGAAACTGCACATCGTTTCCCAGTAATACCACTTCCAACAACTGCAGAAAGCTTGCCACACAGACTGGGATTTAATGCTCAGGATGAAATTGTGGGGTCCTGGAGTGAAGATCTGCCTCATCTGTTCTGTGATGAATCCATCACCCGTTTCCTGGTTCAGCTCTGTCATTTGAATTCATAGAAAGACAACATTAGCATAAATGTGCAGGGACTTTAAAGAGCTCTGGCAGAACAGTGAACCTTCCACCACTGGGAAAAAAAATATATATATATACATATATCCCTGGTGATCCTCAGAAATCTAAAGTATCCCTCAAATCTCCATCAAACATCATAGAGAGTATGGACATAGTAATATTTTTTTGTTCCATTTCAGTAAATGAGCTGTTAATAATTCCTTTTTATGCTTTATATGGATCCAACTTGATGGCCAGACATCCACAGGCTCTATCAGCTGGCAAAAATGTGCTAGCATTAGTAACACTGATGCTGAAATTCTCTTGGCTCATTTTTTTTTTTTTTTGCATTTGTGATGAGGTCTCCCACTGCTTCTCTTTAAAGCTGCATTTCCCAGCCATGAAGTCTCTCTCAGTTGGAAAAAGTCTTTTCCAAACCCACAGTGGAGCTCTGTAAAGATTTTTGAAGGACGGTTATTTCATGTCCTTTATCGTCAGTTTTCAGGCTGCTGATGCCCAGCCAGTGAAGATTGTTTACTATTTGAGGGTGTGAAACATGTTATCTGGCAGCCTAATGGAGCGTTAGAATAGAATTAATGCTATTACTCAGTGTCCCAGCGCACTCGTCGTCCCCCCTGTTCTCTAAAAGCAAGATGCTCTAAAAAGTTGTGGGAGAAGCCAGCGCTGCCTCCTGAGCTGCAGAGAGGACAGATCAGGTTGCTAATAATGGGCCAGAGAGGCTGGAGACAGCATCCCTTTTGTTATCTCTGAGCATGAGGACATTGTCCTCTGAGAGGATGTGGCTGCTCTTATCTTTGTCACCTGACACACACAAACCAGCTGTGATACATCACCCTGCTTTATCATTGTGCTTTTCAAACAGCGGTGCAAATCTGGCCCCATCGCAGCCGCGAACAACACATTATTGTTTTCACAACAAAACAGAATCAGATAGCAGCGGAGGCCGCCAGTTAGTGATTCATTACAAAAACATGGGAGCTTATCACCGAAAAACCCCCCAAAAAAACTAAAAAAAACATTCGAGCTTATCATCTTACGAGGAAAATAGGAAAAAGAGAAAATACATCTATGTTTACATGTTTTCACTGACCGGATCCTGATCTGAACATTTATCAGATTGCAGAATACGTTGACTTTACGTGTGGCAAATGGATGAAAACAGAAAGTGTGTGAAGGCAGCTGTGGAGCACAAAAAAAAAGAAAAAAAAAGAAAAAAGACTCCATTTCTGTCCAGGAGCCATCGCTGTGGAGGTTACAGCGTGTCCCTGAGATGATGTGTCATTAACAGCTGCTGTTTTTGATGCCGGCTGATGGCAGCCTCCACCTTTACAGCCGGGAAAACAGCGTCCTTCACCGTGGCCTCCACACTCTACAGCTCCTAAGACAATGTTTCTGACTTTTACTGTAAGAGAAAGAGACAAAGCACTTTTCTTTTCCTTCACAATGGAATAATAAAGCTGCACTAAAAACCCAAAGCTGGAGGGTTATTCCAGTTGAAGAATGTGGCCCATTTTAAAATATAATCACACCGTGTCCTATCCATGACAGAGCATGTCTGAACAATGCAGGTCCACAATTCTCTGTAGTCATACAGTAATCCTGTAAATTCAGCCAGAGCATGTTTTTGAATTATGATTTTTTTTTTTTTTTTTTTTTTTTTTTTTTTTTTTTTTTTTATACACTGTAGAGGCTTTAAGACGAGCACTATACCATTCACCTCACGTGTAAAGGGATTTAAGGAAGGAGGGAAAGATGTGCAGCATGGTGCTCGCAAACAACACCGTCAGGCTGAGAGAAGTACAGGGTGAAATCTTCAAAGATGTCAAAGACGTCTTCCACAAAGAGAAACCTCAGTCATCCACACTCTCCTCTACACTCTCAGCTCCACAATGAACATATAGAGGAACATGATGAGTGAATGACAGCGCAAAGGAGGTGTGATATTAACAAGTATTGTGCCATCACAAGCTTCCTTTTGATGCTGCCAAGTGTGACCTTAATACACCCCACTGTAAGTTTGAAAGTTTCTGTACTGATGCGCGGTGGCTGAGGCTAATCAGGTGGCTATAGGCAGGTTTTTTTTTTTTTTTTGTTGCATCGCACAAGACGTGTTATTGGAAATGAAAGCGTGTCTCTTTGGATGAAGTGGCAGATCCACTGTGCTGCCGCTCCACAATGTGTCGCATTACTTGCTCCAACCTGATGGGACACAGCTGTGCAGCCAGATGTTCATACTGGGGATGCAATCCTCGTGTGACATGTTAAGTTTGTCATACACTCAGAGATAAACAGTAATGCCTCATAATTAAAGGACTGGAAGGCAATTGCAAATATTATATACAATTTAATACCCCTGTGCACAAAGCCAAGGCCGTAATGAGCTGGTTTTCACAGTTTGTAGTGGAGGAACTTGACATTAAGATCTGTTCAGTTGTAATCTTGCTACCTAATAGAAAAATATAACATTCTTGACAGAGGAAACAAAACACAAATAAGTGATCATATAGAAAATTTACTTAAGAAGGTGGTGGAGCCACCTGGTTTAAGAAGTGCCATAATAAGACTCTGGGCCTTTACGTCACAGGTCTCAGTCATGTTTACTGGTTCTATTCAAACATGACAGGATCATTACTGACTGCAGTGCTCGCACTATATTTGGCATCTGGTATACAAGTGGGAGCAGTGATGAGAACAGCATTGTTTCTTTTTGTGTGTATCAACTGGAACACCATAAACGCCTTCGAGGATAGACTGGGCAAAAAGTGTGCGCCGCTATCCAAACGTGTATGATTTATCGTGTCTCACCTCCTTCTCTGACGACAGGCTTTTCCCTCTGTGTTGCAATTCAAAATAGGTTTAAACAGCTGTGCCATTAGACTAGTTGAGATCCTTCCATGCTGACAACAGATGCTGAGTTTGTTTAAAGCATATACATATATTATATATACAGTATATATTTCATTCAATTCAATTCAATTCAATTCAATTCAAAGGTGCTTTATTGGCAAGACAGCCTGAGACAGACAATATTGCCAAAGCATCAATATATATGTATACATTTATTATATATTCAAAGCATATTAGTTCTGTGTGCGTGTGTGTGTGTGTGTGTGTGTGTATCAACGTCACTTACTGTCCCTCAGGTTGGATGTTGATATATATATTGGGCAGCAAAATCTGCCCTGTCTCCTTCTCCTCAGAGTATTTTTGATTTTGAGACATGATTTAGTTCATTGAAATTTAGGATTACAGAATTTAAAGGCCCTGTATAGTATAAAGTGAGATTACCATGTGTTGTTTGATTATAAAGCAGGTCCAGGTTCTATATTAACATCGTGAAAGTATCAAGGTGCTCAGTCCACAGAGAAATGCACACAGCCTGTTTCAGAAACTGAGCCTTAAAACGGACTTCTGGAACTTTGTGATGTCAACACAAAGCAGTCACCGCTCTCAGCCATGCCCCAAGCCCCGCCCACCTGGACCCACCATCCAACCTTGCAGGATTTGGTTTCTCTCAGTGTATACCTGAAATCTGCTATATTATTATTGGATCACTCAGAGCCTCCTCTCTTCTGATTGGCTCACCGACCTGTTGTTACTAGAGCTCCAGAGAGAAGCCTGAGAGAGGAGATGTAAAACTACACTGAGATGGTTTTTGGCTCTCAAAACCACAAATATATCTTCTTCTTATAAGCTGAGGAGGAGCTAGCTTTTGAAAGATCTTGAGTGATTTACAAAGATGCAGAAATGTGCCAGCAGGCTCAGTGTCTGGCTTTTGCACCTTTATAACATAATAATCAAAGGTCTTTCAAGAAACACCTTTTTCTGACAAGATTTATCACTTTTTCCAATTGTGTTACTCCTCTTGTGAGCACTGTAAGCAAACATATGCAAATGTTTAGGTAATGAATAATTAATGAGAATCTATAATTATGACACAATGACACATTACGACACTACTCAACAGAAAAACATGAAAAACACGTTTTCCAACTCATCTGAATTGAGAACATGTATGTTACATTAAAGTAAACGATGGCATGAATATCGCCACTTCAAATCATTATAGGGGGAACTTTGGCAGCAGTTATAGTCTCGAGTCTGTGGGGTCTTGGTTAGGTTGCAGTCCCCCCCAATTCCTCTTTAAAAAGGAAGTATAATGAAGACTGTGACTGAACAAATTAAGGCAATCTACAGATTCTGGGTTGAATTGAGGTCTGGGCTTCAACTTGGCCTCTCCACAAGACACTGATGTAGTTATTCTGGAACCACTACTGTGTGGCTTTATATTAGGGCTGGTTGTCATGTTATAAAAAGAAATCTTTTCCCAAGTGCTCGAAGCCTGTCAGACTGCAGCAGCAGGTTTTCCTCCATGTTTTTTTTTTTTTTTTTTGTTGGTATTTTGCTGCGTTCAGTCAACCACCTTCACAATCCCTCCGGGGCTTGCAGCAGGGAGGCATCACCACATTATGATGGTTCCTGTATCAGAGTTCATTGTGATCCTTTTGTCCTTATTTTAAGGCTTCAGTATGGTTTAAATAAACTCCAGCATCTGTACTCAGCGTGTTAGCATTCGACCAAGTCTAATGCACAAATGTTTAAACCCGTTTACTTAAAGTAGGGAAAAACCTTGCTGTCATGGAAACAGGTGAGAATAAGTAAATCAGAAACATTTGGATAATAGTATAGACTTGGACGATATCCAAAATTTAATATCACGATACAGTCCACTTGCACACATTCACCACTCACGCACACCCTCCACTCACTTCTTCAACTGATATTCACACTTCGTTGATTATTGTTTTATGTTATGTATTTAATCATTCTCAGTTGTGTTAAACAATTTATCTTTGTCTGCTGGAACCCGTGTGTCTCCCGTTTTATCATGGCCTTATGAGCTAGGTTGTGACAAAACGAAATATTATTATTATCGTATATATTATAATATCATATATTGCGATATTTTGGTTGATTAAGCCTGAACGATATGCAAAAAAAATATTGTGATGGTTCACGATTTCAGTTGGAATGGTAATTTCTTCATTTCATTTTCACTGAAAAAATAATATGAAAATAATGTTGATGTGATTTTTGTCGGGTCATGTACCAAACAACCATGTTCCCTTTTGTCTGGAGAATATGATTAATAGGCTGAGGCATCTCTGTAGAACCACAATGCTTCATTTCTTCTTTTCACTTTGGCTCATATCTCCTGAACGTTTCGCAACCTAGCAACTGGTATGTGTGAAAACAATCTAAGTTTTTTCTTGCACACAACAACTCAAAACCGTAGATATTAGTCTCTGCATGTTGTTTCTTAAAATAAACTGACATGTATTAACACATTTCATACCAAACTCATTTTCAGATGGAGGTGAGTCAAACCACAATTTGTAGGTGTTTGTCACTGTCCAGGCACTAAATGCACAAGCCATTATTGGTACTGTTGAATTTTCATAACCCAGATTATGATGAGCCCAAACAATTTGTCACTGATGAAATTATAGCTCACATCAAAATTGTTTCTACATGTCATTTTGATTAATTTGCAGTAGTTTGGAAAATAGCCACGAACCTTAAGGGGAACAGGGCATTAAAAAAAGTTAAAAACAAGACCAAAGAAACAAAGCTGTCAAGTCAAGATTTATTTATAACGTAGAGGCCCTCATCACCAGGCCCATCTCTAAGGACTTAAGAAAGAACAAGCCCACCTAGATCTGATTAAAGTCGTGAAGCTATGAATGAACAATAAAGGGGGAAAAAAGGGGACACCAGAAAGCTCTGTTTATTGCGACTGATTTTACATACAAGTGAACATACACAATTAACAGAAGAAGCGGAGGCGTCTTCTAGCTGTCGGGTTTGTCAAAACGAGAACCAGATTGCTGCCATATTACGCTTTAACACCTATTAACTCCCTTTACCATTCCTTCACCAGTACAGATGGCGCTTCGCAGAGCTCTCCTCACAGTTAAGACACAATAGGTTGATGGAGAATGTATTGGCACCATCCTCTCCAACCGTTTCCCACATCCCTTTTCATGCTACCTTTTTGACAACCTGTAAATCCATCTTGCTAGAGTTTAATTATGCAGCTAAAATACTGCAATTAGCATGTACCAGTATGAGTCTGTGCGACTATTATTAGTTGCCAAAAATAGAAGAAAGCCATTGTGTGGATTGTGCAATACTACAGTATATGTCACAGAAAGTAAAGGTCACATATTGTATAAAGGTAGATGTCCATATGTTATTTGATTATAAAGCAGGTCTAGGTTCTATATTAATACTGTGAATGTATCAAAGTCCACAGATAAATGCACACAGCCTGTATTCAGAAACTGAGCCTTAAAACGAGGCATCAGGACTTCTGTCACTTTGTGATGTCACAACAAAGCAGTCACCGCTCTCAGCCATACCCCAAGCCCCACCCACAAAAGCCTTGCCAGATTTAGTTTCTCTGAGTGTTTACTTGAAATCTGCTATATTTTTTTTCACTCAGAAAACAGTCAGACAATCAGAACAGAGGCTCAGAGCCTCATGTCATAATTACTATGGCCACTAGATGTCGCCTAACAACATAAGGTAACTATGGGTCATAATAACCTGCTGCACAAACGACCTTTAGGCTTGTCTTTTTTACAGGACAATTTCTCTCACTTTTTTTTTACAATTTCTAACTCAAATTTCTCTTTATTTAGTTCGGAAAACTCCTCACACAATCTCATATCCAAAATGCACAAATGCAACCAGAACACTGACAACATTTATCTACCACCAAGAAAAGTTTGTCACTCTGAACACAATGACCTAAAAAGAACAGCTAGCGTTACAATATGGAAAACTACTGTCTTAGAGTTAGCTTTCATTTATTTATAGTATTTAGCATAAACCCATTTCCATTCCATTACAACAAAAAGAATGGCATTTCTTTAATGCATAAATTAACTGTCACAGAAATAAATCAGAAATGCTGCAATGTGATTCTGTAATTCTAGTAATGCAACACAAACCCAGACATATTCACTACACATACATACTGTTTACCACATGTACAGAAGGAGCCACAGATATAGACCTACATCAGTGCTGGTTTACCCTGTCCTTTGCATTGGCCACAAGTTCTCATACACATCACACCTTATTTCCTCTCCTCAATACACCTGGGAAAGATTTTTTTTTTTTTTGGCCATCCTGGCAGCGCTCTGCAGATATGCCCAGACATCCAGCAGAGGAGACATCTGATCATGTGCCCGACGGTCATAAAGTTTCCACCTCCATGAGGAAATGAATTCCTCTCTGGGGTTGAGGAATGGAGACTAAGGTGGAGGGGAAAGTGACACCACCCTGGGACTGGCTGTAAACCACTCTGTGACTGGAAGAGAATGGCGAAACACTACATCATCCCAGACGATTACAAAGTGCTCTGGATTCAGCCCCACCAGGTCCTCCAGGAATGAAAATCAGTCCCAATTAGGAGTTTATGCATTTCTTATTTTTTTATACTTGTGTCTAGGTGTAGATGTAGCACAATGTAGTAAATGTCAGACTAATTAACAGTAATTTTGGGTTATGTTTTGAACATAACAGGTCTGACTATGTGGGCGGTGTAGCTCAGGAGGTGAAGCGGTGGTCTAGTCTCCACCAGAGAGTGTGAAGTGTCCTTGTGCAAGACACTGAACCCCTCTAACTGCTCCTTAATGCTGCACCATCCGTGTGTGAGTGTGTGTTTGTGTGTGTGTGTGAATGAGACATTGTGTTGTAAAGTGCTTTGGTTGATAGACTATAGAAAAGCACTATAGAAATGCAGTGTGTTTACTAGTCATGTGCAGCATGGGTGGTAAATAACCAGAGGATTGGTGGAGGTTGAGTTTGGGTGAAAAAACAGGAATTCACTGAATGAATTTTGTGTCAAGGCCATGAAAGGTTGTCCCCAGTTTAGTCCACACAGAGAACTGTTCTGCTGAGTGAGTGAGGAATTTTGAAAAGGTGAACGCAGTATTGAAAAATGTATGTTAGCAAATTTTTTTTTTCTTTTTTTAAAAAACAACTGTAAAATAGTCAACTATAGAGCCAATTATTGCTTAATGTAATGTCTTAAAGGCCCCATGTTTTACACTTTTCCTGTGTTTTATTTTTTCTTGATTCATGAGAAGATAGATTTGTGGTTTTAAGAGCCAAAAACCATCTCAATACAGTTTTACATCTCCTCTCTCAGGCTTCTCTCTGGAGCTCTGGCTACAACAGATCGATCTGATCTGAGCCTCTCTTCTGATTGGCTGACTGTTTTCCGAGTGATCTAACAAAAATATAGCAGATTTCAGGTAAACACTCAGAGAAACCAAATCCTGCAAGGTTGGATAGTGGGTCCAGGTGGGCGGGGCTTGGGGCATGGCTGAGAGAGGGGACTGCTTTGATGTGACATCACAAAGTTGCAGGATGTCCTGAGGGCTCGTTTTAAGGCTCAGTTTCTGAATACAGGCTGTATTAATAGTAGAAGCTAGTATTAATATAGAACCTAGACCTGCTTTATAATCGAACAACACATGGACATCTAAAGCACCTTTTTTACTATATGGGACCTTTAACATTCTAGTATTTGCATGAACTTAATCATCATAATGTCCACACTTAGGTCTGGTATATTTCCTGGTACATTTCCAGTCAATATACCAATGTTTCTAAGGTTCAAGATTAAGACTTAGCTCTTACTGGATATATAACACAATTAGATCAAAAGTCAAAGTCAAGGCAATGATGTGTTGATTTATATCAATAACTGCTTCATTGAACCTCTACTCATCTCTTCTTTATTCCTGTAGGAGTTTAACTACAGATAGATGAATGGGTGGATAGATAGATAGATAGATAGATAGATAGATAGATAGATAGATAGATAGATAGATAGATAGATCTACCATAAATATCTGTTGGTAAAACATATTGTATCCATGACCAGGATTCAGCCTTACACTATTTTTCTAATGTATTCATTTTTGTTTTGAATATAAAAATAGATCAAACCCCTGGTTTTCTCCTAAACATGCACTTGCCATTTGTGCAAGAAATGAACTGAAGTATAGCTGCACTGCCAGAGCTCCCGGCACAAACACTGACAAACAGAATTTGTGCCGGGAGAAGAACCGTGTCATCACCTTGATAAGGAAAGAAAAACCCGACTATTACCCATCATCTGTCTGTGTATGCAATGCTAATGGAACCAGAATTGTTGAATACACTGAGGAAAGTCCTCCACACTGCTCCCGCCACTGCCTGACCTGTTATTGACAAATCTGATATGGTTGAAGCTTGTATCACGAGGACTGCTTGACAACTTATCTGTAGCCACACTCCAGTATCACGCTGCCTTTCTTGTCCTCCCTTCAGACTTAATGGCAACTTTTCACACAGATAGGATACATACTCAGAGGTATATAATGCACTGATAAACAAGTCTCTGGAGAAGGCAAGTTTCCCCTGTGGCTCCACACTCCTCGACGCTACTGTTCTTTTATCACTTTTACAAATTGAGTCACCTTTAATGCTCATTTAGAGCACTAATTTTCTAATTTTCATTCTGGGACTCCACTAACGTAGCTTTGCACAAAAAATACCTTATTTAATGTGCATTCAGAAAGTATTCAGACCCCTTAAACTTTTACACATTTTGTTATGTTGGAGCCTCATGCTAATTCCCTAATCAATCTAAACTCAATAGCCCATATTGACAAAGTGAAAACAAAATTTTAGAATTTTTTTGCAAATTTATTTAAAAGGAAAAGACATAAATATCACATTGACATAAGTATTCAGAGCCTGTGCCATGACACTTGGCCCAGTATACACCTGGTTCCACAGTCCGAATCTGGCCCATATACTGCACGATTGTCAGATGCTCCTTCCTCATCTGGAACAATTCTGGCACAAACACAGAGAAAATGTTTCGGCTGTCAGCCAATACCGGAGGATAACAGCTGCGGTCTGCCCAGATGTGGAAGTATATGGGCCAGACTCAGGCCAAGGACCCAGGCATATGTTGGGCCAGAAGTTTCCTTTTGCTATCTGGGGTATAATGAATAATGTAAGAAATCTTCTGTAGAATTACTGGTGCTTGGGGGAGAGGGACTGGTGCTTGAAGTGTTTATTATTTTATCACTAAATATGCTCAGTTAGCTGAACCCAAGATGCTCAGTTACATCATTATCTGATAAATGCAGCGAGGTTGGAGTTTGATTCTTTTTTTTTTTTTCTTCCTGTGACCAAATGACCCATCAAAACTTAATTGACTTTTCTCATTGACTAATGTTTGGTCGACTACTGAGGGGCAGCTCTAGTGAAATATGACGCCTGGACAGTAAGAGAATAATGTTAGGGGAGATTTAAGTTAAATAAAATCAACCTGAAACTATAAAGGAGAACAAAAGAAGGACTTCAGAAAGCACTGGAGACATGTCTTCCCTAACCCCAGTGGAAATTACTTCCTTGCTTAAACAACTACTGTCCTATATAAGCTGTCCTGTTTGCCTTTTCTGGAGCATAATAATGTAATTACAGCAGTCAGGCTTTTAGATATTACATGTACATATATATTACAATAACATCTGCAACTGCTGTTATGAATGACATTAATAACTCGCTTTCTTAAAAGCCACATTGTGCCGCTTGAACTCTTTCTGATGCCACCAATGACAGCACTTTGTCAAATAAGCTGCTCTCCACTGCTTTTGATTACTCTGATGAAAGCCGGTAGAGTTTTGTCTGTCGTTCACACCCTCCGTACGGCCGTCACCGTGCTCATCAGCGCTGCCCTTTCAGCTAGCAGGGCTCAGTTCTATCAGGGTGTTAAAAAGTCAGCAGCCTGCGTCAGAACACAGTGCCTGCACCAGGATGATGTCAGAAATGCCATTGAAATTATTGATCTGTTGAGTGTTTGTCAGTTTTCCAAAAAAGAACTACATGTGTGCACAGGAGAATGTGTTGTTTTTATTCACTGATTTCAGGTCTGTGAGACAGACGAGTGTCCAAAGAAAAATCTTGTATGTTTTAAAGGATGCATAATGATTATGTTCACTGGCAACAATTTGAGGATAACAAAGGACTTTGTTAGGTTATGCTACTAAAACGTGTGAAGGTTCAGGAAAGTAATTTTGGTTATATTAAATTGAACCTGGCTCGCATTAACTCAGCTTTGACTTCATTCATATATTATTTACCATGACAAGCATTTTTCAAACTAAACTTAAACCAGGTCCTTTGAGATGCTCATATTTGCAGTAACCTCAAGCAAGCGTAGACTTTTTTTTGGGACATTTGCGTTTTCTCGAAATTCAGGTTTTTCCATTACTCGCCCAGCCCTATGACAGGAGCATATATTATAATAAAAACAAATTAGATATATTACCAATGAAGGTCTTGCAGTATTAAGTTTTAACGCTTAATGAATGTTGGCAGTGTGGATTGCTGTTTTCTAAATCTAGTACCAGCTCCAACCATGAGCATTAATTTAAAAGATGGATAAGGATGCTATATCACAGCTGTGAGGTCATCTGAAAATAACACACACCTCCAGCCAATCAGAATCCAGTATCTTGCAATGCCATGGTGAATATCCATATAAAGTCCTATAAGAGTGTAACATTTATAAAGAAGGAAGTCCGCAGGGAGCGCTTCACTTAATTATTGCTGTCCCCTCTATACTGTCTCCTGTTCTATAGTATCGCAGCTCTGCAGAACAAAGTGCTGTCTGTGGCTGCTGTTGATTGGCAGACTCTCTCCTCCTCGTGGTTATTTGATCTCACAGGCCACGATCTAACCGACAGCCAGTCAGCAGCAAAGGAGGGGGAGGGGGAGGAGGAGGAGGAGGAGGAGGAGGAGGAGGAGGAATCGGCAAAAACCCAACCACTTTGTCACCCAAGACGCCTCTCTCAAGTTCTTCTTCTTAATCACATCTTGTAGCTGGCGTTTGCATTTTTGATAGCACATCAAGGATTCTGCACACATTTACAGCAAACCAAAGATCAGACCACTGGTCAAGTTAAGTTAGCTTTGCAGAAAAAAAACAAAAAAACATACAATACTTTACCATGCCTTCATGAGAAAATGTGATCATTAAGTGCGTTTATGCAAATGAAGCTGCTTTGTTAGAGTAATGGCAGGCAGGGATCTGCTGCAGCATAATCAGCCATGTAAGGTCATGAGAAATGATGGAGCAGCAATTCTCTCTCTCCCCCTCTCTCTCTCTCCCTCCATCTCCCCCTCTCCCTCTCCCTCTCTCTGCCTCTCCTTCCATCTCTCCCTCCATCTCCCCCTCTCCCTCTCTCTCTCCTCGACCGGAGGATGGAGTGTGCCACCTGGCTCATCTATCACAGCTGGAACTGCTGAGACGGTGAGAGCTGCCAATAAACAATCCTCACAAAAATGGAGCACACAGAAAATCCACTTACGAGCAGAGAGAGGGCCTCTGCAGGTTCCATAACATCCCATGTACAGCTATGAACACACTGCAGTCATCCACAGGTACAATAATGCATTGCAGTGGCTGTGTGCTTAGGTGTATCAAATAGTGGATGCATATAGATTCAAAGATATACACTTCGTGGCCAAAAGTATGTGGACATTCATGTCTTTTGGAGGATGTTTTTCATGGCTTTCTTCTAGAAAAGAAAATCCAACTACTCCATCATGCTGTGATGATATTTTAGACATTAGTGTGGCACCTGACCTTGTATCAACAGTCAAAGGCTCCTCCCGGTCTCAACATGAAAATGAGCAAAAAGTCATAAATGGTTTTTCTGAGTCTGGCGTGGAGGAAATCAAATAGCTTCAAAGAGCGCTAATCTAAAGCCCTATTGAAAAATAGGTCTTATCATCCAACACCAGTGCCCAACCTCACTAATGCTCTTGTGGTTGAATGGGAGGAAATCTTTTCAGCCAGGTTCCAAAAATCTTGTTGAAAGCTTTCCCAGAAGAGTGGAGACTGTTGGAGCAGCATATTAATTCCCATTGGTTTTAGAATCACATGTTCACTTTTGGCCTCGTTGTATTTTGAAGGTGCCATTAATTACAAACGATTAGAGGGATAATCTGTAGTTATCTGTAGTAATTATCAGTAATTAAATTATATATTACCAAATATATTACCACTTATAGCTAGAGTATGTAACTTTTTTCGAATATTTTGTTCGTGGAAAGTTGTTTAAAAATGCATCTAAATGTGGAGAGGTGCTGTAAAAGGCTTCAGATTCATTGAACAACCTGGCAGCAGCGCAGAGATATGTTGAATTGATGGCTAGGGCGCCCGTATACATTCAAACGTGTTGCCGTGGTAGTGGAAGATCGCAAAGCATCATTTAACTCTAACAGTGACTATTTTACTTCATCCGGAAACCGAGGTCGCTCTGAACATACCTAGAATATGTCTCTTAAAGTGGCCCAAGAGTACTTGATACATGCTTTTGAGGAAAATTTAATACCAAATGAGGAGTTTATATTACTCTATGGCATGGACAGGTCCAGCAATTTGGATTCAATTTTTCGTTCCCATTTTGAGGATAATACGTTTTCCATCAGTAAAGTATTGAATGCTGGACTTTCACTTGTAGCAGACTACAGCGAAAGTTTGTAAACTGTGGTATTGTCACTTTTACCTGAGTAAATTTTCTACGTGCCTGGTCCACACCTGAGAATAGCCTATTTGTTAGCTACAACCAGTAAGTTTCACATTAAGTTATAGATCTGTCTGTTATTTCAGCACCACGGACAGCATCACGGTTTAGGTTGTGGGGTGGAGAGGGAGGGGTTGCAACGGCTGACATGTCTATGAATAAACTGGAAAAATCCGTCAAATTAGTGTGTGTCTTTAACAAATATACTCATAATCCATAAAACTACTAATGGTTTAATTGATGATAGATGAAATGACAGTATCAAATATGACGAAAACGTATGATTACCTGCTAACTCTTTAGCGTATCACAAGGTCACATCATGCAGTAGCCGTCCCTTCAACAGTCGTTGCTCAAAGTCCCTGTTTATTCCCTTGTAAAGTTTTTGAGTGAGACTCGTCCTAACCAATCAGAGAAGGCCAAAGTCAGGGATGGAAGGCTGTCAACCGATACATTAATACGCTTCTGTGGTACTACTCCTCTCGCACTCCTCTACGCTTCTGGATCGACTACTCCTCTCGCACTGAGGCTTCAGGCTAGTATTAACTGCTGGAAGACGTCGCTATGGTGACTCACAGGCTAGCATGCTCCAGATTCCTGCATTAGCTGAGACAGCGAACATAACGAACATTTAGGTAGGGGGAGCAGGTAGAGGGAGAGTGGGAGGAGCAGAGTGTGGGTCTCATGCTAGCATAAACTTGATTTCTAGAACTTGCCTACAGTAGCTTTAATTACCAGTTGAACTGAGGAATTTTGTCAACAACAAAAACGTGTTTTACAAAACGTAGCCCATCTCAAAGCTCTTAGTAGTAGTAACGTTCCAAACACATATCAGTCCACATCAGTATAGAAATAAAATTTATAATAAAATAACAACATGCAGGACAATAACACAAAAAATAAAATCATCGCAATTTGCAAATCTATAGAAACAAGAGGAGTACCAGTGTAGGATCAGTTAAGACCTTCATGATTAAATTTAAGATTAGAGTCAATTAATCAACACATAAATCCACATGTAAAATTCCTCAACACAGCATGAAAGGTGGGAACATTAATAGTCAGAAACATATGACTCACACTGTTCCATTAGATGCTACCTGAAGCCTTTCCATTTTTGCTCTACTATGAGTGCATCACAAACGGGCTGTGTAGAGTGGAGTACAGTTTGCTCTTAAAAAAAAAAAAGAAAAAAAAAGGCTGTTTTCACATCATCTGTACTCATGTGAAATTTGCATACCAGCATGTTGGCTTGTGCATACAGTTGACAACGCTGGCGCTGCACATCGTCATCATCACATAGATCTGATCCCTGATGACGTGACCTAAGTAGCTTACTTTGCTCACTACATTTAGCACTCGGTCTGCCATAAAGACCAGAAAATGTTGCTTCTGATCTTGCTTGGTTTGAATGATCATGATAACACTCTTTTTAGAGTTACATTTAATGTCATACTGCGGACCATAGCTTGAGCATACACTGAGCACAAAGGAGAAAGGTCGACCAAAATCATCAGCCTGACTGTCCCCCACCACAATACACCATTCTCAAACTTCAAATTGTGTGAGGGTTAAAACCAAGATGTAATAAAGTAAGATAAATGTTCGAGCTAATTATGAGATAATAGTTTTCTCAACCTTAAGGTGAAATCATGCCTCTCTCTCTCTTAATTTTCACACTTGTATTTAGTATGTTCACATATTTTTCGTCTCTGTTTCACACCTGCCTCCTGCCAGGAGCTTAATCAACAAATTAACTTGCTCCAGGTCAAAGTTGAGATTTGGGAGGTGTGTGTGTTGGTTCCCCTTCGAGCCTGTACCACCTGCTGTTACCCATAATACATTTCTGAGTGTAGGTTTGCAGAGAGTTTATTTTTTATCACTGGAGAAGCATAATTCCAGTTCTGCACTCACTCTGGCATAAAATTTGGCCTCTTAAAAGGAAATTAACAAATATTTGTTGAACTACGAAAAACGCCGGGCAATGTGTGGTGTGTGTTTCAGTAAAAGATTTTATGATCGACAGTTTACAGTAGAGTGCTTCCCTGACAGATTGTGCATTGCCAGTGGTGGGACTCTTCATTGTTGTCAGGGGGCAATCTCTACATTGTTGTCATCTTCAACATCACCATTATCAGACTATCACTCATGTGAAGTGTGAAGCACATAGCAACAATTACGGTGTCTGTGTGGGGAATCTTGCCACTTCAGCAAACATCTCCATCTCCACTCCACCCTGCTCTGCTGAGCCTGCTGCCATATTCTTAGGAGAAGGTTTCAGTAACCACAGAAATAATGGACATGCTCCATACCACAGCGGTAACATCACAACACTGTGAAATAGGGGACCATTGTGCACCACATGCACCCTGTCCCAGAAAATCACTTTGTCTGCAACACTTTTGAAAACAACTGATTTTAGTTTATATGTGGGGATTGATCCATTTCTACTAGAGCCTTAGACATTCTCCAGAAGCTTTTCTCACTCAACATTTGTCAGATCAATTATGTTGTTCAAAACAATCACAGTCTTATTTTGAAAGTACGAGAGGTTACCACAAACCACTATAGAACAAACACTGCAGTGCACCAGGCTGTTTGCCTCCACTAAAAGTAAGATTACATCGTCTGCTTTTCACACAACAAACAAACCAAGTCTTTCAAACAAGAAGCAGAGCTGCTGTTGCTGGTGAATGCTTTTAAACGATAGATGACCTCGTTAATTGATTTTGCAAGGAAGTGTCAGGAGTGTGTCTGGTTACAGCTGACATTCAGGTTCGTCTTAGGCGTCTAATTTTAAAGGGGCTACATTTTCTCTGCCGCTGAAAGTGGTTTCTTGCTGGGAGTGGCGATTATCACTTGACAAGAGCTTTGGTCATCATTGTTTTTAATAATACAAGAGGTTATAATACGATATAGTGACTTGGTATCGGAAAGTGACAAGACTGCCTAGGGCTAGCTGGTTAGCATGCTAACGTCAAAAGAAGAAAAGATGTGATGGAGACAAGAGTTAGCACTAGCATTGCTTTGCACCACTGGAGACAGCTCTTGGTGAGTAAAGGAATGAAGTTTCTTGTTGAACTCTCAACTTTCTTCTGATAAGTAAACGGCTATTAATACTAATGCTAGCTATTTAGCAATAGCAAAACTTACAAATAGCTCCTTTAGAGCTTTTTTTAAAGTCATATTTCATATTTAATTCTGCACTTAGTTATGTACATCACTCCGTATTCATTATACGGCCAGACAATAATGCAACAATAATGCTTTTAAAAAGAGATAAATTGACCTAAGATGCACCATTTGTACTTTTTACAGTGAAAACTACGTATAAAGCAACAAAAAAACTTTTTCATTCTCTTCTTTTGTAAATAATTGATCTGATAAGTGAGAAGTTTGCACACAGACACATTTGCATGCAAATATCTTTTTATAACAAATGTGATTGACAAAATTTAGTTGCTGGTAAAAGTCAAGTCAAAAGTTCAGGGATGAATCATACATTTTTTAAAGCTCCTAAAGGAGGACCTTAAGTGAAACTTTGGTGAGCGTTCAGTACATTTTTCTTCCTTCTACACTCTTCACTCCCAGTTTCTTTGTCACTGTCATTTTCCCACACTGTTCTCTTCTTTTAGATCTACTATTGCATAACCCGCCCCCCTCCATCACCCCCCATCACCAACTATGATCTTCAGATTGAAATTCAGGAGAGAGGTTCCATTTTCCACCTCCTGGCTTCACTCTACCACCACCAGTGTATAGACTCTGGGGAATCTTGTCCTTTTTATCTGCCTGAGTCTACATTTTACAAAGACGCTTACGTCTTAATAGAGTCTAATTGCCCAAACCTTTACTTGTCACATCAATAATTACTGTACAGAGATTTCCAGTTGGTTTCTTTTTATTGAACTGTTTCAGAAATCATTTAATCTGTCAGACTTATCTTTCACTGAGCTGTCCTCAGGAAGACAGTTCTAAAACTGGCAGACTTTCTTTGCAAGGCCTCATCCTAACCCCTCCCCTTCAATTAAATCATCAAATTATATGCTTTAACCGCAGCTGTTCAATACATTTCTTACAATATGAGCTTCTCCTGAGTTAGTAGGACAGTGTTAATGTGAGCTTACAAAGCTGAATATGTGACATCATGGGTAACAGCATCACGAGGTGTTGTTTATCTAGCACCTTTATCATAGTGAGAATGTTTTACCACTCTGCGATTTACAGTACATCCTCACACTCTCTCCCACTGGTTAGGTCGACTCACCTCCTACTGTGGTAAGCATTTATCTCCAAGGAAGTCAGTTTACATTTCTTCCACCCGTGGGTTTCAGTGAGTTCACCCACAATCGTGACCTGACCCCTTTCAGGTTGTGCAGCTCTCTGTCCTCTTCATCTTAACCCGGCACAGCGTGTCTTCTCTTTCTTCAACCTCTCGGTGGTATTGCTCCCTCATCTCGCAGCACCTCAGAGATGTGAGAGCTCCTCACAAACAACACAGTCCACAAGGGTTTTGATCTTTACTCTATCTTTTTTTTCTTTTTTTTTTTTTGTGCTGTTGCAAAAAGGTTGTAATGGTTAAGGTTTCTCTATGTACAATTTTTCATCCTGTTATTGTTCTGCAAGCAACAGACCCACATGGGACCACCACTGGACATGATGTCATGGATCTTACTCTGGATATTCATAGTTCCCAAAGGATTACTCTAAATGATTTGACTGACCCTTTGAATTTTTGTCTAATTAAAACTTCCCCTTGACTCAAACATGCCTGCGGAGAATTTATAATAACAACCACTGTAAATGACCTTTAGTGTGATCAAACATCATTTCATAATGTGTTAGCCTTATGTGTAATCATTTTATAAATATTTACTGAAGCCTGTGGTTTTTGTTTGTTCCGGTTTTATTGCGAAGGTCATGCTTTTATTTTGAAGTACAATGACCTTGCAGTCATTGTTTTTGTTGCAGTTTTGCTGTTTACACAGAGAAAAACAATTTGAGAATTCATAAACAGAAATAATTGTGTTTGTGTGCTCAATGTTTCCTTTAGGATTGTTTGATATTATATCTTCACTATTTATTGTGAGGCAATAACTTTTCAATACCATTTTAATATTTACTAATCACAACTTTAGACGCCTGTGTGGTAGCCTAATTAAGACATTTCTTGTCCCAGCTATTGAAGTCACGAGTAAAACAGTACTTTACAGTTGGAGTGAGTGTAAGTCGATATTGTACAGCAAGACTAGAGGTTTGTGAGAAACATAAAAAGGCACATCAGTGAATTCTTTACAGATAACTTCAGTATCAACATTTTAGAGACTTCCTTTAATTTAATCACATTTACAGTATTTTCTGCTGCTAATTAGTTGTTTAGAAACATAATTTCTGTTCTTTATTGACTCCTTCTTGCGCCAACTAAATATGAAGCGTCATTTCAGCATTTTACACAATGTGCACAGATGCAAAAAGCTGCCAGTTTCTTTTTATCCCATCTGCCACTTTGCCACTGGGAGGCAAGCATGGAGAAAAAAAAAAAAAAAAGCTACAAGAGGAGGGGGAGCAAATATTATCCAGTGACCAGCTCCTGCTGAGTTTGGCATCACACAAGAAGGGACGATTATCTGCCCCCAAAGGGCCAGCCCCACTCACAGCCATGACCAGCTCCTTGGCAGAGACATCTACACTGGTATAGCCCCGCAGAGGGTTGAAGAGCTAAGGAAGCATACTGTATGCTAATTTCTCATCTCTTCCTGAAGCTGTAGGAAATTAATTACGGAGCCGCTTTCCCTCCATGGACGCTGTTGAACCAACATCACACAATGGTCAGCTCAGAGGTCGCACCCAAACAGCCCGCTCTTTATTATAAGGAAGTTCATTAAAAAATATGCCGGGGTGCCCTGCTTGTAAACGTCTTGGGTAATTGGATGACACTATCATCACAAGTTAATTTCGCAGACAGAAAAACAGCAAAACAAACCAAGTCATTTGGAAACCTTTTATCAGAGCTTAAGTTCTGAGACTCAATAAGTTCTGCCCTAGTTTCCACAATTGGCAGTTGTTTCTGCTGCTTCATTTAGCCAAACCTTTGAAACGAAAGCTTCTCTGCTGTTTTATTTGACATATCTCAATGTTTCGCAGTCACTCATTCACGTCTTTAAGCTGTTTCCTTCAAATTGTCAGTAAACATGGAAGTAAGGCGGAAAGAGGAAATGGGATTTTTGTCTCTAAGTGACAATTTGGCAGATGAAAATAGAGCGACTGCCAAAATTAGAACTGTACTTTTACTTTTAAAGACTGCAGGATTTTAGCCAGTGCTTTAGTTACTTCAAACTGTGTGAAGAGAAGACTCTTTCCTTTAAAAAGTAACAGTGACCGTTTTATACTCTTAATGTTGTAGTTTTTAGTTGTCTACACTTATCTAGACCTCGGCCATAGAGATGGTAGATCACAAAACACACATTTGAGCTGTAACTGTAAAGTTAAGTGGGTAATTGAAGGCATCTAAAAACAGCTTATTTTGTTGTTGCGCTACCATAATACAAACAATTAAGATTTTCACCATTACTACGTTTTTAATGATATCTAATCAACATTATAAACTAATAAAAAAAAACCCTCAGATGTCACTTTAAGTTCAGCAAAATGTATGGTAATGTATGTCAGCGCAGGACAAGCTCATTAAGTCGTGTTTCATGATTTCCCTGCAGCAGTCAGAATTACCCAGATAGACAAGAATTATCTTTTGTAGTGTCTCCTCCGATCTTCTAATTAAAGAAAAACAACAAAAAACTATTGTGACTTTCTATAATAAATGTATATTCAGTATTGGTGACAAAGTATCCAACAGGTAAACACTTGTTAACTCAATCATATAGATACTTTTATGTGAATGGTATAAGAGGTTTGAAAGTTTTCTTGAAATGTAAGGCCAATAAATCTAAGGCATGACGGAAAAACTGCAATAACTCTGACTAACTCTGCTGCTAAAACACACAGACATTCATAAGGTCAGGGCCGCAGGAAGATGTTTTAAGTTGGGGGTGCTGTAGTGGGATGAGCATTTTACCCCAACCCATACAATACAACCCATACATACATATACAAATACAACATAGGCCTACAAAAATACTATTACACACACACACACACACACACACACACACACACCAAAAAAGCAGCAGCAGTAACAACAACAGAAGCAAGGTCTATAAAGAAGGAGTAGTAAAATGGTATTGCACAATAATAGCTCACAATAATGCCATTACATTACAATACACATGTTCAAAAGCCCACTGCGCATGGCACACAAGAACATATCCAAATATGCATATTTTTTCAACAAAAGGTATATCAGTGTGATGTTCAAAGTAATTGACAGCAGAATGTTAACTGCTCGGCGGCAGCTTACAATACTACACCATCACATGTATGCCTCTATAACGGACCCAAAAGCCATTAGCAGACAAGAGCATATCCAAATACGCACATTTTTTCAACAAAGTTATATCAGTGGGATGTTAAAAGTAATTGATAGCTGAATATTAAACTGCTCGGCGGCAGCTTATACCAAATAACTTACCTTGAGCTGCAGGTCAGGTGCTCCAGGAGTTATAATGATCCAAATGTGGCCATCAGGACGGCCTGGGTCCAGCTCCTGGGGAAGGTGAAGGAGCACCGAATCAACGGGTTTCCCTCTGCTGCCTCTTCACGCAAAGCGAAACACACAACCTGACCACACTCCGCCACGTAATGAAGCCACTTCCATTTAGCAAACCAAGCTGGTGTAAATGCGCGGCTGAAAGTTTCTTTCCCAAAACGTCCCGCCGGAAAATTGAAGTTGGATGGCTCGAGAGGCTCCTCAACTGCCGCCAAGTCAGTCCTAGCTTGACACCTGTTAGCAGCGGTCTCCTCAATGGTGACGGACGGTGCTAACGCTGATACGCAGTCTCCGTCTCCGAGGAATAATTACAACCAAACGAAAACTATGCTGGTGGAGCTGCTCACCTGGGAAGGCTGGACTTCACCTGTGCTCTCTTTAGCTGGTGGTTTCCAAAATAATCTGCAATACGCTTTTCCTCCGTTTTGATTTCAGCCTTCGATTAGCTACTAATGCTACAGCAACCGGATGTAAATTTACGAACCCTACCTTAGAGCTCACATGACCCGCCCTACACCGCCTCTGATTGGCTAATGACCGTTGCCTTCGCTGGTTTGATTGGTTGGGTTAAGGCAGAGGAGTAAGAATGGTTAGGGTGAAGGTAAGACGTTGTTGGCCCAATCCTAATGTTCAACCTCACTGACGAGCTTCCGGTGAGTCCGTGAGGACGAAGTTCTGTCCCACTGTCAAACCATCGAGGGCATGAAGGCTCTCAGACATTTTGAGTCTTTAATGGACACTTTCCGTAAGTCCGCATTTCTGCAGACTTTGCCTGAGGGAATTACCCAAAGTCCATAGCGTTGTGACATTAAACACGGGGTTGGCATGGTTATCATCAGGGGACGCCCAGAAGCGTAAAAAACGGCTAACTACGACCATAAAACGCAATAAATAATAAGATAGAAGAAGAACGGTTAACAAACAAGCATGAAAGCAACGAACACTAATGTTAGCATTGCAAGAAAAAAGACAGTATATGACAGAATGAACACAGAGGTCGCTGTGATTCAGAGCCTGAACTGTGGAGTTATTTGTCCTATGATCACATGATGATGAATTTTAAATACCCAAATCGGAACAGATCTGATCCAACATTATTTTTTCTGTTTACAAACAGTGAGCGAAGTGAGGGAATAAAAAAATGTACAATCAAAAGTCCCCCAACCCACAATTAAATACAAATGGCATCATCAAGGTAACGTGATATAAGTGCTGTCCCATTCCTCTTTATACCATTTTGAGCCCTTGCAGCCTCTCATACTCATACACTCACCAGGTGATGTCAGTTAAGTCTAGGAGGGTTCAGGGCTTTGGACTTAGTGGGGACATTGGGATTGGGCCTATAAAAATATTATGCTCTCGCTATGCGTCCTGCGGCCGTGCATACAGTATATTCAACAGTAAAGTTCCCATCGGAAAGATTCCCCTACAATGGTCATGGTGCTGAAAGCATACAGATTCTGAAGAGAAAATGAGAACATTATCAAATTTAATGATACAGAAAATGAATATAAACTTCTGAAATTCACCAGCTTTGCGTGAGCAGCCTATCAAAACACAATAAAGCCATTCATGTTTACCTCTTATAATTTGTTTGTTTGTTTGTTTACAAGGAACCCAAAAAGTACTTTGGCTGAGTTCAGGGAAAAATCATGGTTTTTGTTAAATATAGATAAACATGTTGTGTCTTAAGTCACTGTGAACTTTTTCTGTATTAAACCAGATCATGTTCTTGCTTTCTAAAGTCTAAACATAACCATAAAAAGGTTTAATAATTTTGGAGTCACTACTAAGTGGACACTGTACTGTGCAATTGGTATCAGTGTATTTACAAACTGCCAAATACATAAATGAACAACATATTTATATACCGGTATTAAAGATAACTGTGTTATATAAAAAATTAAATATTGATTTTGTTAATATATATATATGATCATATCAAGATGGCAGATAGATCTTTTGTTTGTCAGTTCATCTGGTTGCCTTATCACTCAATGTTAAGTGTAATTGTTCCTTTTGTACAGTTATGGTTATAGTCTCTCCACCTCCCTACTCTCATATTTTAATTTAATTAATAGAATTAAAGAAACAAAACACATAATAATCAGAGTTAAAGATGAATTAGACTGATAGAAATAGTATTATCATTGTATTATTATAGTATTATTATTATCTTTTATAGATATTGTGATAGTATTGTTATCATGAATTCCTCTGGCCATGACAATCGTGTAGTGAAAACCTTGTATCATGGTTCTCACTAATCATCATTATGTTGATAGAAAACTTACAGAAATCATATTTACTGTTGCAAATCAACTGCACATAAATATAATTTAAAGGAGACAGGTTTGAGTCTTGATGTTTGTGAATGTGCTGTATAGCCACCACAACCAGACAGTGTATGCTGAGCCAGTTTTGAACAAGAAGAAGTGGAAGAACATCATCTGTCTCCTTTGTTGTTGTTGTGTACATTGTATATGATATATTGCTGTTTGTAGAAGCTACAGTGGTGTTAGCAGCAGAGAGATGTGCTGGCGGACTACTGAGCAAACATATGCTGCTTTGTTTTTTCTTGTTGTAATGTACTGAAATAAAGTCACTGCAGGTTATCCTTTGTCCCAGCATGCACCTGTATCCCTGGCTGCAGCATTTGAACTAAAAATGTGAAGTTAAGTGTTTCTTCTGAGGGCAATGAAAATGAGTTGTTAACATGAAGATTTATGCCATTAAAATGGATAATCATAGAATAAAAAAATAATAGAAAAGTACAATTCTGTGTATAAAATAGAGATGTTGGCCTGAGCATAGAAGAAAGCTGTTGACAGACGTCCACAGACGTCCATCTATCAGACGTGATATTCTTATATTTCTTGTCAGGCAAAAAATGGTGCTAGTATTGGCCATCAGACATGAATGTGCAAGCCTTTGTTTCTCTATTCCTCTACATTCTATAAATATTAGGGGAAAGAAATGCAGCTGAATTGGTAAATTACGACACCAGGAGTCACAAAAATGACAAAACCTGGACCTAAATTACCTTTTCTGCTGTCAAGTTCATATAAAAATAGGTGCACTTAGCAGAGCTAGAGTCTGTTGAGGAGCACAAGCAGTACTGTACTTGCAGCAAGAACACCCCACCCATTGCCTTACATCTCAGCAGAGGAGACTATCACAGCATTTGGCACGTTTATTTTAGGACTGTGGGTCTGTAGCAGTGAAAGAGAAGGAAATGAATCTGATCTGACATAAACAGTAATTTCCAAGAAACACATCTGAAACACATGCCTGTTTTTTAATCAAGGGTCTCATCTCTATTTTGGATTTCATTTGAGGAATATGTTCAGACTTTTGATCCACAGGAAGATGATAGCGCCAGTTGAATAATAGATGCATACTTACAGTGTAAAATGGGTGACATGAGGCACTGTGACATGACTGTAGGGAAGGATAGTGCACAGTAGCGGCTTATAGCTGCTGATGTCAGTGCCTGGCGCCGCTGTGGAAGAGTGCAGAGGTGCATACCGTGGGCACATTCACATGCCTGACTGACACCGCTATCCATCATCTGGTTTATCAGAGTCCAAGTCCAAGTGGCAACGCTGTGAGTGTCCTACAGCTGTCCATTATGTAAAGAAATGGCCCCTCCGTCCTGATAGTGGGGGCCGACAACAAAAGAAGCACAGGAGCTTGTGACCTTTAAAAACAGGCAAACTTCAGAGAACAGATGAACTCTCGCTGGAGTTCATCCAAATTCAGTAAAAAGGCATTTCACATCAATCTCCCACCGGGTTTGTGATGCCCTTTAATCAGGGAAACATGAAAAATAATAACTTTTATAGTCACTCTATCCCTTGCTTGTATTCTGTAATTTCTGTTTATATATATATGTGCATATATTCTAAATGAAATAATAAAAATGTAACATCTTATCAAACAGAGATAAATTCAGAGACCTGTTAGTGATGTTGTCTTGTGCTCGTAATAACGTCTTAATGAATATAAAGCTGTTTCTGTTTCAGCCCAGTAAAGATATGAAGAGCTGAAGTAAATGGTAAAAGCGCTGCACTTTTCCAAACAAGTAATTCCAGGTTAACTTTATTTTATTAGTTGTTTTTGGTGTTATTTACTTAAACAAAGGTTATTTTTCCGTCAGTGTTACACACAAAAGCTCAAGTTTGACCTAAAAATGTCACAAATTCATTAAAATAAATTCATCAAAATAATGTGCATAAGACATTTAAGTCACATGTAAGTTCAATAAGAGCCAGAGAAAGCAGTCTGCAATCCTATCTTATTGTGATTTGGGTTTAATAACAGTGATGTGAAGAATAAAACTGACACTGGGTTGAAACCAAACACTATATTGGGAGCTTTTCTACTTGTGATTACTAAAGTTATCCGAGCATTGTGTTGGTGCTTTATTGAGCCAAATTGTGTCAAATATGACCGAGTGATTTTTTGAGTGGGCACTTAGCAGACAAAGCGCTCTGCAGAATTACCCCCCCCCCCCCCACACACACACACACACACACACACACAGACACACTCACGTGCCATGCAAGGCGCTGGCTTAGCCATTTGGAGCTCTTTGAGATTCAGCGTTGTGCTGAAGGGCACTTTGCCAACTGGACAGGAGGAGCTGTGAATTGAAGCTTGTAACTAATGGACAACTAGTTTGACCTCCTGAGGCACAAGCGCCAGACGAGTAGAGGGACACACTCGCCTGTTGAGCTGCTGTGTGTCATAATACTCCAAGCATAAGCTCCTTTTAAACAGAGAAGACTATCCATTATTTGCTCATTTACACGGTTTCAAACTATGCTGATATAATGTCGCTCTCAGTGTGTGATTTTAGATAGCATGTTAGCATGAGAGAGACATGCAACACAGCACTTTTACACAGATGTCGATCGGGCACTGTGACTACCTCCACCTCATACCTTTTATACAGAACAGCAAAGTGGAATAATTGCGCAATTATGAACAGGCTGTGCAAAGGCCGCCATGAGACTAAAGAGTATGTGAATATAAGATAGGAAGATCTGTGCCTGGTAACACTGACACTACAAGGTTCCATTACATTGTAGCTTAAATTCAACAATATCAATAATTTACTGACCGTTCAGCTCAATGAAACAAGGGATTAAAATGCATAGGAGCGTCTCCTGAAATAGCACTGGCAGGCGTCATGGACCTTTGTCGTCATGGTTACAATAATCAACATGAAGTAAAGCTTATGGAACAGTCATGGTTTGGTTAGGTGAAGGCACAAAATCTACTTGTTAAGGTTCAGGTACAAGAAGTGCTTCGTTAAAAGAGCTATTTATACATTTTTGATATTAGCCAACATTAGCAATAATGGGTGTTTACTTACCAGTCTTGCAAACAGCTTCAGCCATCATTGTGTTTACAATACGAGGTTATAATACGCCCTAGGAGCAATGCTACTGCTTCAGGGCAGACTGGACACTACAGTGACTCGGTATCGGAAAGTGGTGAGACAGTCCAACCGAGCCAGGGCTAGCTAGTTAGCATGCTAACTTCAGTACAAGAAAAGAAGTGATAGAAATAGAAGCAAAAAAAAAGGGGTTGCATTCCACTGCAGAAGACAATTTATGCTGAACATTACTTCTAGACTCATAACTGAACAGCTGTTAATGCTAATGTTTGCTATGCCGCAAAACTTACAAATAGCTCTTTTAAGGTCAGGGGACTTTCGTTGTCATGGTTGCAAAAACAAGCACGCAGTTAAGATTGTAATCATGAATTTCCCTTAGGGGATAAATAAAGTATCTATCTATCTATCTATCTATCTATCTATCTATGGATAAAATAAATAACAGTAACTATCAGTTTCAAACTAACACCTTTCTTTAAGTATCCTATTTAGCATCCATTTAGCAGTATACAAACATTTAAGAAATGGTTTAAAACACTGTGATGTGTTTGTACAAAGACATTTAAAGTGCTAATTAATGCACAGCATTTGTTAACAATTATAGCTGATGAAGACGATGAGTTTTACTATATCGTCGTTCATAGTTTACAGACCAGAGACCAGCCAGAGGAAGAGTTACAGTTGTTAAGAAATACATTAATAAACACTTACTGTATATCTGCTCACCACTGCATTATAGCATGCCATAAACCATCTATTAAACGTTTATATAGTGTCTATAAATGCTAATGAGGGTACTTTCAGTAAAGTGTTGCCAAATGCTGATATAAAATGACAGGCAAGATATGAAAAGTCCATGAAATATCTTTTATATCTTGAAAATATAATAGATCTGATATAACAGACGCCTAAATGACTTTGTCAGTGTCAGTGTTGTCCATTATCACTGAATGACTGTCGGCAAGATCTTTTGATTTGATGCACTGTGTTGAAGAAGATGAGTTTTATTTCATTCAGCTGTCTTTTGTAGACACAATGATGTTTAATTTTGTTGAATAATACAGATTTTACATACAACACTACTCCAGACATGCTCTTTGAATTTTGAAAATTTGAACACAGTTTTGGGGTCAATAGTAAAACAATAAGTTATTTCACTTGTATAGTTTGATTCACTTTTAAATGGCAGGTGTGATCTTGATGATTTGATGTTCAATGTTCATTTTTCAGTCTTTAATGTTCTTTTTAGATTCTTTATGTCATTTTGTGGACTGTTCGAAACCTGTTTTCGAACACAACACCACTGTTGAGCGTCCTGTTTGTTGTTTAGGTATTTGTGTCACTGTTTCTCCATAACCTCCTTTTTTTTCAGAGGGTGCAGTATGACTGATTGATGATCAGGGCAGATTGCATCCATCATGTCTGGACAGGGAAGAGTTTGTTTCCCCTGAGCCGGTGATTGAACATGGTGGGGAGGCAAATGTAAAATGAGTCCAGACTCAGTGAAGCCTAAGCAGCTCTTGCAATTCACATGTTTAAAGATAAAGGGGATGTGTCTTACTATGAAGATTGAAGATGAAAAATTACATAAGTATAAATGAATAACATTGAGAAATAAATAATTAAACACATAAATGCAAAATAAATACATTTTGGTGATTAAAATTGCTATCATGAAGAAATGTATAAATACAGAAATAAATACATAAATAAATGTGTAAATATATAATAAATGCAAAATATATTTTGTTAATGAAAAATGCTATTATGTGAAAATAAAAATACAGACATAAATAAATAGATGTATAAGTATATAAATAAATGAAGAAATGGTGAAATACAGAAACGTACATGAATAAATCTTGAAATGCATAAATGTATAAATGAAAAAATAAATGCAGAAATAAGTAAATGTAAAAATAGAGATTTATTTATTTATTCATTTATACTTATTTCATTGTTTGTCCTTCATATCTTACTCGTCTGTTGTACTTTATTCTGAGTTCAACTCTTATGCATTTCCTGTGTTTATGTATCAGTGGTTGAGATGAGGTGTGTATGAACTTGTGATGTGTTACTGCAAGAAAATACATAACAGACACAGCTACACTAAATCATTTTTATGATTTCACGAGTGACTTATGAAGCAATAAAGCAAACAGGCCACCTGCACACAATGTGCAGAGCCACAGTCCTCCGGTCTGTGCTGAAATCTTTATAACAACCTTTACAGAAGCGCCTAAAAGATGATCATGTCTTAATGGTTGGGCTTCTCCATTTAGAGCATCCTTAGCATGCTTTAAGCAGAGCCACTGCAGCAAGATAATAGTGGCTGTAATTACACAATTAATCAATTGCATTGCTTTGTAGATGCACCACATAATGAAGACAAGCCAATTTAGCATGTGCCAAGATGAATTGCCTGACTTTCTACATCAAGGGTGTTCCGAAATCAGTTTTAATACTTCAAGTGCTCTCTTGAGCATCGTCATTTGAGTCACAATTGCAAAGAATTGATCAGTGTGTTATTTAGCTGCAGTGGATATGACAAAGGGGCCGCTGGCTTTAATCATGTGCTTTGAGCAGTGTTTGTCACAGGCGCTCTTGTTTGCGAGAATGAACTGCCACGCATCACTCCTCGCTCTTTTTTTAGTATCAGAAAAGCGACACACTGTGCTCTGCCAAGAGCAAGCCTGCATTAGTCAGTGCTGCTCGCCGCTTAACGTGATTCACACACAAAGCGCAACAGATGGATGCAGCTTAATTTGGAAAAGTTGTTGAATCGACAGTTGCCCTTTATTTTCTTGTTTGCTTGAGATAATCTAGTGTCTGCCTCCTGTGCTCTTCTGAAGACATCAGCCGGTTCAGCTCCATTTGAACGAGCAGATCTCTGCCCTGACTTACTCTCACACTGTACTGTAGCTGCACTGCTCACTTCAGTCCTTAGCCTCTCCTATACATGACGAACATCCTTTACTGCAATCACCCTGCTTCTTCCTAAGGATGCGGCTTCTTTCTACAATTGCTGCATCCCATTTTCACTTCATTTCCTCCCTTTTTCTGATTTCATGTTCATGGAAAATCCACTGCTGCCCCAGGTCACTCTGTCACTCTGTGACTCTATAACCCCCCACATTTCCTGTTGGCACTTGGAAAATGCAACATTAAATCTGAAAAAAATGTTCTGCACATTCACAAAAAAAGGGTTGCCTCTGATCATAATAATAAATCCACCACAAAATAATTAAGAAAACTGTTTCCTAAGATATAAATGATAAAGATAAAGATAATTACAGTATATTTAGTAGAAGTCTTATGGATTATATAACCAGGGATGTTTTCAGCACAGGGCTCTATTTTAAAGATCCAAAGCACATGGTCTAAAGTGCATAGCGCAAGTATGTTTAAGTCTTTAAGTCTTTTTCACTTTTGGTATTTTAATGGCGGAAAAAACAGTTGCTGTGCCAGACGCATGGTTAAAAAGGGTTGAACTTAATCTCTTAATTAATCATGGGAGTGTTTTGGGCATAACATGCAATAAACCAATCAGAGTGCCATCTCTGGCACAGCTCTACAGTGAAGTAACAGCACAAATCACAGCGTTAGACATGTCATGTTACATTATGAAAAGTGTAAATAAATATTAGGTTCATTATGAAACTGTGGTGGGACTAACTCAGTCTAGGTGATGAAGGGCAGACTGTACATGTGCATTGAGTGCCCGTCGATGTAGGTGAATATTTCTCTCTTGATAATGCGTTCTGAAAATAACAGTGAAATACTGCAACACTGACCCCATCACTTTCCACAGTCTTTAAGACAGCAGTGCACCAACGATGCGCCTGACCACACCTCATTTTAAGACCAACACATCCATGGGCGCAGAGATAGACGCAAGTGTATTTGCTATTTAAACAACGTGGGCGCTGGACGGTCAAATGAAAACTGTGTCGGACTGAAGCTAGCAAAGACACAGTCGCTTTGAGCCAGGTGTAAGATAGACCCCATATCTTTTGGAGGTGCCACTTGAAATCAATGGCAACTTCAAAATAAGCGGTTAATGGGGAGAACTAAGGTCTCTGGATCTGTTTTTCCTTAAACTGGTCCAGATCCACCACTCCTTGGCCCCTCACCTCTCTGCAGTTAATAATTGTTCAGTTTAAAGGAAAGACGTCACCTCTCTCATGTCCTGTTGAGCCAATGACAGGTGAAAAAAATCCCTCCAAACTCCTGAGATAGCATTTACTCAACCTACGTCCTCCTTTTCAAACAAATCAATGTCTCATATGTGACCTGAAGTAACTGAACATCCTGGGGAAAACTGTCGGGAACCCTTGAGCAGGAACCGTCTTATGAATATGGCTCAGACAGGGAGAATAGAGGAAATGCAATTCTTCTTAAGTATTTCATAAGTATTACGCTTCAGACAGTTATTTAGTGGTCCATTGACCCCGAACTGATGTTCACAGAGGAAGTTCACGGCACCGGGGTGAAGGAACTGTCAGGAGGGAGTGCATTTGTTCCACATAGTCTCTCCTCAAGAACTTTCACTGCACTTTCTTACTTTCTTACCACCTGCACAACAAAATGTCCTTATTGTCCTCAGTGGCAGTGTTTCATAACCATCGCTGTATAATCCTGTTCACAGATATGTCTCTTCTATTTTTTTTGTATTATTATTATTCACAGCAGCAGTTAGTTATACTAAAAAACTCGTAACAGCCCGTGTTATGCAGGTTCACACTTAACAAGAGAAAACTCAAAGTTCAGTTCACAAAGGTTAAAATGAACAATTTCACATTCATTACTTCCATTTTACTACTATAGAGTCACAGACAGAGATCACTTTTAAAAGATGAGCAAATCCAAGGTGAGTATATGTTTTATGTGTCTATGCTGTGAGTTTGACTCAAGAGGAGGAACTTTGCAGCTGTAGGTTCATGGTCTGACCCTTCCTTAATGATTTTTTGTGATCATCATTCACTCTCAGATATTTCAAAAGACAGGTTGGATGCTTCGAGTCGATGTAGCTGTTTATTCAGACGTAGCAGTGAGATTTTTTTCCTTTGAACCTGAACTGATTTATTCATAAAACTTCTTCAACTATTCATACAAACTGAGCTGTTTGTATTGCCAGCACTAGACACCACACCGGACTCACGCTGGGTGCTGTAAACCTTAGCGTGCAGCTGTAAAACCAAAACACAGTTCTTCTTCTTCTTCTTCTGGTGTTTTTTTGGTGGTTGGCAAACAGCTTTTTGGTTCACTACCGCCACCTTCTGGTGTGCGAACATGTGACGATATTAACGTTTATCAGTTCCAAACGGATACGTTCAGGATACGGATACGTAACAGTGCAAATGAGCAGTTAACAGCAAACAGATTATAGAAATACCAGAGAGCAAATCATTGAAAAAAGTGTTCCTTCATGCAGTCATCATGTGTTCAATATAGGGAATAAAGGACTTATTGTGTACGCTCCAGCTGGCCCTTGGGGCCCTGAATCGACGGCCAGCAGCTCAAACTCTGAGTGTAGCAGGTGTGAGGTGTCTGCAACTGTGTGTTTAGCCTTTCTATGTACACCACTGTCAAATACACTGCAAAGATGTTCTTGTGACCTTCCCTGCAATGTGAACAATTGACGAGAGCTGCTTTTTGCTCTTTAAACTCAAGTCATCAAACCAAGCTGTTCTGTTAACTGGCTCCTGTTTATCATTCCAAGTCTGTGTCGGCTAAAGCTCCTCAGCTTCCTGATTTAAAACAATTGCTGATTATCTTTCTTAAAGATGCTCTCATTAAAAGTTAGGGTCTGGGTGTAGGTTCCTCTTGGTTTTGTTTGTATTATAAGCTCTTTATGTTTATTTGTGGATGTGCAAATGTTCACTAATTTGCACCAAACTGAGAAAGTCTCTGTACATCTGAATATGTAAGAAAACACAACCTGAATAAAAATTAATAAACTCCCACAAACCGTCCCGATTCCTGCCAGTATATTTCTTAATAATTACTTAGTCAATTAAAAAGTAAAGTAAGTGAGGTAGTGTGTGCTGTTGACAGATTTAAAATCACCTTGAGAGCTCTAAGCTTTGAAGGGCGAGAGACCTGGTGGAGTCTAAAATAGAGGACGGTATCGTATTAACTCTGCGACACCACCGGGGCTCAAATGGTTTTTTTCATACCCCTCAGCCTAATGCTAGAAAACCACTGTTGAGTTCAGTGACCTAATTCAATGTGACATTTGTGACAAGAGGTGCTCACTTGATAACCCCAAGTGACATATCAGTAGCAGAGCTGAACATATACTGAACAATATTCAATCCTGCACTGTTTATATGAGGCAGCTGTTGACTGATGCTGCCTGTCTGATGAGCCTATGACATTTGAACTGGGGCTCTGGGTAAGTGGATGGAGGATGGTTAAATTCCCACAGGGGTTATAGTCAGTCCTAAGATGTTTTTATACATCATACTACCTACTTGGTCATGGCAGTTAGTGAAACTACATATTCAGGTTTGTAGATTATTACATACTATCACGTAACAACCTTAACCATAACTTTAACATATCTTTAAAGCATAAATACAACCATCTGAGGTGGAGCCAGCTGGGAGCTGTAGCCAGAGGGTAGAACATGTTCATAATAACTATTATTGTTATTATTATTATTATAATTAGCATATTTAACATTTTTAAGCTTTTTCCTATAGTCTTTGATATATACTTTGAAACTATACACTGTGTACTTCCTCTGGATTGAAGCTGCAGCCTCTTCCTCTTTGCATTTATGCTCTGTTAACTCCAGTTATCATTTTAGGCCATAATAAATCACACCAGGATCTCTGCACCACTGATTATCAAGGGGAATTATTCAAGGACTAAATTACAATACTTATGGTTAGGTGGACAGCAATGCAGTTTTCAATGTGCTATTATTCAAATAAGAAGGTGACACCATATATCACTGCTCGAATCACACGGAGAATCAAGCAGATAATCAGACATGCATTAGGAATATAATCCGCAATATTCCACAATAGTACACAGGTAGTATTTTGAGAGAATGCAACAATATCACCTTGAGCTAAGAATACATCAGGCTATACAATGATATATAATATTAACCCTTTAAGACCAGATGCAGCATAGCCATGTTTCTGCCTTGAAGACCGGGTGCCACTAATATGTGTAGTATAAGATTGCGTCAATTTTGAGACATGTGATCCATGAAATTCATTTTCATATGATGAAATTCCTGTCAGGAAGGCATAATCCATTGTGGGAAATGTATTTCATTTGTGTTTTTGGTGGTTTTAGCCCGCAAAAAAGTTTTTAAAGTTGCGGTTCAGACACTGGCTAACGACCTGAGCGAAGGTACCGATTAGGTTGGGTTAAATGGTATAAGAAAAACATCCAGACATACCATGAGATGTATATATTGATTCCATCTTTATGAGTTAGTAACAATAAGTTCTTGAGCCAAAAAGTATATGGAGTCCTTTCAGAATTGGTTGACATTGTGACACCTGTGGTTATTGGTGGTAAATTTTATTAAGACTTAAATTTTGGATTAGCCAGGAGTTTAGCAGTAAAGCGCTGCCAAGATGGCGACAGCGGAGCAGCTCACTCTGAGCCTTAAAACCATTGTTGTAAAACATTGTTATGTTTCGGCACTGGCAGCACTGGGCTAAGGTAAAGGAAAGATTGTGTTCTGGTTTCATGCAGAGATGTATATATTTCATTGTTCGGCTTATTTTACCTAAACCGTGTAGTTTTTGTGCCTTAGGGAAACCAAGCTGTGCATTTATTGTTGACACCATGAGGACAAAAGGTCCAGCACACATATGGTGATGGAGGTTGGAGGACTTTGTCTCCACAGTTGGAGTATTTAATTACCCTCTACTTCTAATCAAAGTGAACGTAATTATACAGCGCTGTAACAACTGCAGTATGAACCCACAGCATGGGTGCGTCTAAATCATGTGGTTCTGAGGACGAGCTGCTCCTCTGCATTTGGAAAAGCTAATTTCAAATTCACACCTTAAGATTCACTCGCTTGAGAGCATGGTTTTGGGTTTAGGTAATGGAATAAATTTGTAATTGGGAAAAAATGGTGAGAAAAAAAATCTTACCTCATTATAACAAATTATTTTCTACTGGTTTTAAGAACATGGTTTTATATTTAGGGCTGAACATGACTTAAGAACATAGAGATAAATTTTTGTCTTTGTGGGCAAGGTGTTAAAATTTAATTAGACATTGGAGCTGCTATTGAGCCTAGTGTTTTTCCGTCAGGCTGCGTTCAGTAGCTGTATTTTCAGGTCAATATCTTTATTTATTTTTTTTTACAGGCTGATGGATCTCACCAGTGAAGTGAAACAATCCTACTGTGATGAGTTCTGTGATTGCTGATGTGGCCGGTACATCCGCTGCAGCTGGATTCACACTTCTCACGGAGTCTATTTTAAGAATATTGAATGGGTAATTACTCAGGACTGTATAGGTGTTGGTTCAGTAATAGCGATGAGTCAGCACACATGTAATATACTCAAGACACACTTAACTCTTCGTAACTGACTTCCTCTTAAAGCAACAGCACAGTACTGCACTTGTAGGAAAATGTGTCGTCTGTGAGGATCTGACTATTTGCAGAAATGTAAAACAAATATCTATAGGGTAAAAAAGCAAATAGCTAGCAGCATGCTGAATTCAGTAAATCCATGGCAACATTGTGCTTCCTGTTTACATCCCCCAAACCATCACAAGAACTGTAGTTCCAAAGGTAGACTGTGATTATCCCAAATAGAAGTAAGACAAAGAATAATAACAGCAGTAAATTAATCAACATTTCTGTGTTGAACAATTAATTTTTTCTGATATTTTACTGTGGCTTAGAATGTCTCATCACCACTGGCCACAATTACCAGAATTGTAAATAAATTCTCCACTGATAGGGTTTCAATTCATGTCTTTTTTTTATTATAGATCAGGTCTAGGTTCTATATTGATACTGTGAAAGTATCAAAGCGTCAGTCCAGAGAGAAATGCACACAGCCTGTATTCAGAAACTGAACCTTAAAACAAGCTGTCAGGACTTCGGTAACTTTATGATGTCACAACAAAGCAGTCATCGCTCTCAACCATGCGTACCATCCAACCTTGCAGGATTTGGTTTCTCTCAGTGTTTACCTGAAATCTGCTACATTTTTATTGGATCGCTCAGAAAACAGTCAACCAATAAGAAGAGAGGCTCAAAGCCTGCTCTCTTCTGATTGGCTCACCGACCTGTTGTTACTAGAGCTCAAGAGAGAAGCCTGAGAGAGGAGATGTAAAACTACACTGAGATGGTTTTTGGTTCTTAAAACCACAAATATATCTTCTTATCATCGACATTTCAAATAAAACACTGGAAAATTGTAAAATGTGGAACATTTACTAGTTCCAAAAGCACACAATACAAAATATACTGGCTGCTCTATTAAGTATCTTAGTAATCTTGTCTGTAATGTCAAAAATGATAAATTATAGACTCTACCTACATTTTCATAGAGTTTAAATTCATAAATATAATTTAGCTAATGATTAAAAAAACTTACAATAAAACAATTATAATAAACTAAGAAGTAAATTTAACAGTAGCAGAAGGTTGAGCTGGAATAAAAGCTGAAATGTGACTTGACTTCCCTTAACCCTATGACATAACATGAGATAAGCAAGTCGCAACATTTGATATTTAAATTTATACAGCGTTAATTATGCTGAGGCATTTACATAGACACAGGACGGAGGCTAGACTAACTGTTTTCCTCTTTTGGTTTTTCCTCCCTCTCCAGAGACTGAATGCACTGAAATGTATTCAGCATACAGATGAACTCTCCAACAGCAGCAGCAGATAGCAGACGGTCTGCTAAGGTAGTCAGGAATTAGGCAGAGCCAAGATCTCTCAGGTGCCTTTACCCTTTCTCCATGTTCTTAAGTGATAACAGCAACAGACAATGTTCACGCCTCATTTCATTTCATTATCATGTCCCATTCGCCTCATCGCCTTAGTTCCCGGACTAGTCTTTTATCTCAGCATGCGGGCAATCACTCATCGACAGCATACATAATGGAAGTAAGGGGGGGATTGTCTAATCAAAGGTTTGTGGAACCAATCTACCATGCTCTAGAAAGAGTTCTCCAGAGAGAATGCACTCACAAATTACTGTAAGTCTGCATAATGCTGTGCGAGTGACTGCAATTTCAGTTATAGTATGGACCATATGAGATTGTTTATTAGCAAGCTGAGTGCGATGCATCGAATTCCTGTTGTGTACAGCTTGTTATTTTTGGATGCACCAATGACACATAGGATATGCCTGAGCACTGCACTGTGTTTTTTCTTGGTGGAGAAAAGAAAAAGACAAAGATTCAGTGGGCAGTGTGACCTGTGAAGGTCAGCTTTTACTCAGCCCCTCATTCCTCTTCATTTGGAGGATTCATAGAGGAATCACCTGATCAGATGGATCATGGGAAGGTGAACAGCCCATTCCTTCAATTTATAACTTTTATCCAAACGAATCAGCCTGTGAACTTGCAGTCCTTGACTTCAGCCCATCTGGAAATTGCACAAATGATTTATTTTTTGTTTTATTATGTGGGCGACATTTTTGTTAGTCGACACAGACTGTGGGGTCCAAAAAGTCTGAGACAACCTTCCCGCAAATGGTGGCAGAGCTGATTAGATGTTTTTGCCATCACTCATTTTGACAATTGTTGCGTTGAAACCTAATTTAAATCTGTGGATGTATTGTGTTTTCATTGCTAGAAAACTGAGCTGAGAAATTCCTCTTAAGAGAACTGTGAAATTGATCTGGCACCCACTGAAAGGCATGGGAAGAGACCGCTGATTAAAGGAGACATCCCATCCCTTCGCCTGACCAGTGTCAACCTCAAAGCTCTGAACTAATAGCCATCACTGCCACTTTTCTTACAAAGAGTGGCTTTGTTCACGATGTTTTTGGGTTTTTTTTTTTACCTTTGTGAGTCACACTTGACAACAAATTAAACTTTGTATACAACTCGGAGAAGCTTGTTCCGTGATTATGATTCAGTGGCTGCGTCGTCCAAATCGATCAAGAGCGCAACATTATCGGCCTGCAGGATTGATGGAAGTTATGAATTATTAGGTAGTGAGGAAAGTAATATTGGAGGACTGAGGATTGAAGACCTGCAGCAGAAATGACCAATGACTGCAGTGCTGTGGTATAAAACAGACATTCATATGATTTATAAAGTGAAGGGAGGCCCCTGGAGAAAGGCCAAGGCTTATGCAATTAGACCGGACTAGCCAAGCCCAACCTTTTCACAACACTTGGCTACTGTTGAGTCCTTCAGTCAGAGAGAAATTTGCTCCACTTTACTTTGATGGATCATTTTTCAGATGCTGTCACGTCTGCATCAGAGCATGCAGCCTCAACCTAACTGTGCTGCTAAAACTAATAACCTCTCTCCTTGTGATTACATTCATATACTATTAATTTCTTTTGCCAAAATCATATTGAGGGAGACATAATTGCTGCCTAGACTGTGTGCACTCCACGGTCTGTCCACTCACATTTTCTCTACATGCTTGCACTGCACAAGGGGCAGATGATGTGCACACAGAGGACAAGACTTTGACACCAGAGACCAGGGTTTGTCATGTGGGTTTAGAAAGACCAATAAAATAAGTTGTCATTCAAGTTATTGCTGATATGCTCATCATGAACGTTTTAGAGATCATTTTCCAGGATATTTCCAGTGATGATCGAGCTCATACGACAGACAGGAATCCTGCCATACACCAACATGTTCCTATGTGTGGAAGTCTGATCTAAAATAAATGCAGTCTATACTTGGCTATACTTAGCTATCTACAGATATCTAGCATCTCTTACATGCTTAATTAATTATGAAATTATGACAAATTGATCTTAATAACTTCAATTAAATGTATTATTATTATCATCATTAATAATTTGACAACTTGATAACTTTACAGCTAAATGTAAATTCAAAGCTGAATTAACTAAGATTTACTGCTACTGGGTCTTATCAGTTAATTGCACTTTCACGCCTTTACCTGTAACAGGAAGTGAAGTCTTTAACGAGGTTAATCACACCCACTGTGAGCTACCTCCAACAGTTAAACATGTCATGTCATATTATGGTCTGTTTTACCTGAACAATGCAGCATTGAGTTTGAAAGATGCTAGCAAAGTGAAATGTGCCGTTAGCGAGTATTTAGCTGTTGTGCTACCATTCATTGTATTGACCCCGGCTTCACATTTATTATGATCAAACTCTCAGTAAAGAACCAGCACACATTTGAAACCTGCTCCGCCAGGCTTCAATCACAAACCTTCAACCTTTAGCTACAAAACAATCTAATAAATCTAATCTAATCAATCTAATCTATAAACCTAATAAAAGCTACCACCGTTAGCAGCCAATGGTGACCTACGCACATTTAAAGGATAATGTAACTTACATTCTTCAGAGTTTTGGCCACTTCAGTTTTAAGTCATCAAACCTGCATTTACAGCAAACTGATGGCCGCCTATTCAAAATACTGTCGTCCATAAAGTAGCAAACAATTTGAATGTCAACATGATCCTGAACGTAACTGTGCCTGAAAATAGGAGAATGTTGAAATCATTTTCCAGGACAACTCAATATTTTCCAGGACATTTGACTTTTTCTCTCTCTCTCTCTCACTCAGCCAACTGTTTTCCAAGTTTTCAAGGACAGGTGGGAACCCTGAGTTTGTAGAAACATTCAATAGAAAAACATCTCCTCATGTTGTTGATAAGAAATGCCCACCATGCTATTTTCTCTCAAGGCCTATTTGCTGTTGCAAATTATTTGTGTGTAATTTCTGGCAGACAATCAGAGCAGTGGGTGGGCTCACTAACTTTGTTGTAAGTATCAAGGTTTTTCTTTTTTTAATGTATAAAGTTCTTTTGTAATTGAAGATACATTCATATTTTTAATGGAAGGGGTGAAATGAAAAAAAAAAACTCATTTGATGATAACTTCAAACACAGACTGGTTTATTTTGTTGTCTGGCATTAGTCCCAAAGATCTGTCACTTATTTGACAGTTTTTAATTTTTTGGGAGTGAAGCTGCCATGTTATTTATTGTTCAGTATATCTGAATCACATTTGTAATCCTGTTGACAACTGTGCCTTTTAAAAAATGGGCTGCATTTATTTTCCAAAGTCCACCACCTGACATCCTCCCAATTGTTTTAATCACCAGGTTCAAATATGGTAAAAAACTACAGGTGGATTTGATTCTGACTCCCTGATGTTGCTACATGAAAAGTCAGAGAATCACCAAACTGTTTACTCTTGATCTTGAAGAGGCTATGAATCTCTGTGCTAAATTTCATGGTAATTCATCGTGTAGTTGTCCAGACATTTAAATTCAAAATGTCAACTTCATGGTGGTGCCAGAGGAAAATCAGGGGATTATTAAAGTTGTTGAGAACCATGAATGTCTGTGCAAAAATTTCATGGCAATCCATCCAATAGCTTGTGAGCTATTTCTCTCTGGACCAAAGTGGTGGACTGACTTACAGACAGACATTGCCATGTTGCAAGTGTGGATAAAAACGTACATGTGTCACGTGTTGCACAGAGCGATTTCCACTAGAATATATGTTGCATACACTGCAACATCTTAAGCAGCATCACCTCTGTATGTGATTGTGAAATGATAACGTAGTGTTCATACCATACATAGCACATAAAACATTCAGCCCAGTTACAGAGGAATTTCTCCTCCTCCCAGTTAAATTCCAGAGGTGAGTCCATTCTGTACACTTTCATTTTCACAGACAGTGAAAATGTAAGAAAAAAAAAAGAAAAACCCTAAATGCATGGTCCTCTTTTAGACTGTTCACGATAAACCTTTTATCAAACTCTGGACAGTCTCTCCGCTTGGCAATCTGGCAATCAGCCATTTTAAATAAAATATCTATTTAAACCATATATAACCTACATAGAATTACTTTATTTGAACCCATTAAGTCAAAATAAAATTCAATGATCTTATAGTATGTTAAATTCGAGCGACAGAGTCTGGAATGTGGTCTGACCTGTATAATTTGTCTTATGGCGGCCACTGAGTGTGAGGAAAAAGACTTTAAACTGAAACAACCAGGTGCCTCTGTCACGGCACAGGTAGTACTGGTGGAAAAATTTGTAGTCAGGTCCTGGGTATCTTATTACCGCTGAGCTTTATGTATGGTGGCTCTGAAGCTCAACGCATTGCAACTTAAGAAAACACATGCAAATGGACAAAACTCAGGTAAATTCAGTAAACAGAATCAATTTGACAACACATGCTGCAAATACACACAACAAAACCAAATACAGAAACATGCTGCAAGTAGCACAGATGACAACGGAAGTACTACCATACTTTATGGCTTCAGCAGCTAACAAGCTGGCTGGTCCAGCGCCGCTCAGGTCCACTCAGTCATTTGCCAAAACTTCTCCTTTTACAATTTCATCTTCACTAACAACATAAGAAGACTGTGCAGATTTTCTTCACAGATTTAGATCTATGACCCAGTACAGTTTCAGATTACAACACATGCATTAAATTTTTTAAATCTGACTTGGTGAAATGCCCCAAAGATGATGCATATACAGGCAGCTAACCATGTTGTCTCTGCTTTCAATTGGTGTCACACTCACGAGTGTTGTGAGAGTGTTAGTCATGTTCCTTCATTTCTGTTGAAAAAACAGAAGGAGAAGTCAAAGAAAGTTTAATGAAGTGTTTCTCTTAAGACTTGTTAATATGCAAAGTTGATTTCTACAACAAAGTGTGATCTGCCCAAGAGGAGGAACAGTAAATAAATAATGAATATAACCTTGGTTGTAATTGTGTGTGAAGCACAAGCTTTAAGTGGAGCTCGCTGTGTGCTGTGCTGACATGACAGATTTGCATGGTTCATCTCTGGTTTGAACAGCTTACCCCTGGTTTCTGTGAATCATGCATGGTCCCATGCAAATGAAAAACACTGCTCAGTATAATCTTTAAAAAATTTTTTTTCTTTTTTACTTTAACTATTCATTCACTGACATTGAACCGGTGTTGAACATTTCTCATTTACACAGTGTCAGATTAAAACTCAGTCAAGCTCTACATAAGGCATCACAACAATAAAATTAACATTAACGCCATTGAAGGAAAAAAAGTGGGGTTTCTCTGGGTTTTCTGCTGTACCCCTGGTCCTGCGGCCATCTGTATCATTAAATTTGATAATGTTCTCATTTTCTCTTCAGAATCTGTATGCTTTCAGCACCATGACCACTGTAGGGGAATCTTTCCGATGGGAACTTTACTGTTGAATATACTGTATGCACGGCCGCAGGACGCATAGCGAGAGCATAATATTTTTATAGGCCCAATCCCAATGTCCCCACTAAGTCCAAAGCCCTGAACCCTCCTAGACTTAACTGACATCACCTGGTGAGTGTATGAGTATGAGAGGCTGCAAGGGCTCAAAATGGTATAAAGAGGAATGGGACAGCACTTATATCACGTTACCTTGATGATGCCATTTGTATTTAATTGTGGGTTGGGGGACTTTTGATTGTACATTTTTATTCCCTCCCTTCGCTCCCTGTTTGTAAACAGAAAAAATAATCTGTTCCAATTTGGATATTTGAAATTCATCATCATGTGATCATAGGACAAATAACTCCTCAGTTCAGGCTCTGAATCACTCTGTGTTCATTCTGTCATATACTGTCTTTTTTCTTGCAATGCTAACATTAGGGTTCGTTGCTTTCATGCTTGTTTGTTAACCGTTCTTCTTCTATCTTATTATTTATTGCGTTTTATGGTCGTAGTTAGCCGTTTTTTACGCTTCCGGGCGTCCCCTGATGATAACCATGGCAACCCCGTGTTTAATGTCACAACGCTATGGACTTTGGGTAATTCCCTCAGGCAAAGTCTGCAGAAATGCGGACTTACGGAAAGTGTCCATTAAAGACTCAAAATGTCTGAGAGCCTTCATGCCCTCGATGGTTTGACAGTGGGACAGAACTTCGTCCTCACGGACTCACCGGAAGCTCGTTTCGAAGTCTGTGAGTCTGTGAGGTTGAACATTGGGATTGGGCAAACAACGTCTTACCTTCAACCTAACCATTCTTACTCCTCTGCCTTAACCCAACCAATCAAACCAGCGAAGGCAACGGTCATTAGCCAATCAGAGGCGGTGTAGGGCGGGTCATGTGAGCTCTAAGGTAAGGTTTGTAAATTTACATCCGGTTGCTGTAGCATTGGTAGCTAATCGAAGGCTGAAATCAAAACGGAGGAAAGGCGTATTGCAGATTATTTTGGAAAACTACCAGCTAAAGAGAGCACAGGTGAAGTCCAGCCTTCCCAGGTGAGCAGCTCCACCAGCATAGTTTTCGTTTGGTTGTAATTATTCCTCGGAGACGGAGATTGCGTATCAGCGTTAGCACCGTCCGTCACCATTGAGGAGACCGCTGCTAACAGGTGTCAAGCTAGGACTGACTTGGCGGCAGTTGAGGAGCCTCTCGAGCCATCCAACTTCAATTTTCCGGCGGGACGTTTTGGGAAAGAAACTTTCAGCCGCGCATTTACACCAGCTTGGTTTGCTAAATGGAAGTGGCTTCATTACGTGGCGGAGTGTGGTCAGGTTGTGTGTTTCGCTTTGCGTGAAGAGGCAGCAGAGGGAAACCCGTTGATTCGGTGCTCCTTCACCTTCCCCAGGAGCTGGACCCAGGCCGTCCTGATGGCCACATTTGGATCATTATAACTCCTGGAGCACCTGACCTGCAGCTCAAGGTAAGTTATTTGGTATAAGCTGCCGCCGAGCAGTTTAATATTCAGCTATCAATTACTTTTAACATCCCACTGATATAACTTTGTTGAAAATATGTGGATAAGTTCTTGTGTGCCATGCACAATGGGCTTTTAGACGTGTATTTCAATGTTATGGCATTATTGTGAGCTATTATTGTGCAGTAGCATTACTGAGTCATATTTTATAGACCTGGCTTCTGTTGCTGTTACTGCTGCTTTTTTAGTGTGTGTGCGTGTGTGCGTTTGTGTGTGTAGTAGTAGTAGTATTGTTTAGGCCTACGCTATATTTGTATGAGTTGGGGTAAAATGCTCCTACCACTACAGAACCCCCCAACTTAAAACATCTTTCCGGGCCCTGGATATCCCGTTGTCGGGTGTGTGGTATGGTGTTTGTTGTTGTCCTTGGACATGGCATAGGTTGTGTTTTTGTTGCGGTTGTGCAGCTGTCCTGAAGCTTTCAGATGTTTTCTTTCTATTTTGTCTGTGTGTAAATGTAGTGTAAGTACAGGTACAGTAAATACTGTACAGGAACAGTATTTCAAATATTAAGAGAGTTCAGTTTCAACTCTTACAGACAGTTTGAAGGTTAGTTAAGGATCACTTTGAGGTTCTGGTAATGCTCAGCGCAGTAACCACATTTGTGAACAAAACATTTAAAACTAAAGGACTTCTCAAATTTATCCAACTGCACATTAAATTATTTGAGGAAAAAATGTCATGTTAACCTGGTTTATAGCCAGAAAATTCAAGTTGATGCTCTTAATATTTCCATGTGAAGTCAACACAAAAGCTTTTCTTTTCTCTATGTTTTTTCCCTACTGGGAGACACAGTGTAATATGCCTGTATCAGTCCAGTTTGCTCTACCATAGCTGAGTAGAAGTGGGTAGAAAAAATGTGTGACAGTATACCCACCCCATCCCCCATCACATGCATAATTTATGGTAATTGTTAATGGTAATAAAACACATTTTATATCATTGTAACTTAATTATCTTCAATAGTTTGAAGACATGACCTCGGGCTATGTTAAATTATGGAGGGTATCTTTCACTATGGTCTGACATTTTGTAATCGACATAAGAATTTGTCAGCCTTAACCATTTTTCTTTCTGTTTTTCAGACCACAAGTACTTTCTGTTTCTGCTTAACCACGTACCTCCGTCTCAATACTCTCCTTCTCTCTTTTCCACTTGAGAATGGCAGGTAGCACATATCTGGCACACCACACTGAATGAAGAAGCTTGTCAGGGTCAGAGAGCAAAAGTGATAAAACTGCTGCTTTTCAATAGAATTAACATGCGTCAAGACACCACCAGTGTGTTGGACTGTACAAAAACAACAACAGGCGTGGGGTACAAACTAGGCTTTTAATTGTTGGCTGCTGTCGCTGGGGCAACCAGAGCTAAAGCTAGCTTGATTTGGACAAGCTAATGGTCTGTAACTCAGCACAAGCAACATGAACCATGAATCGCTGTACAAAAGTCAGCCAGTCCATCTCATGTTGCTACAGCAGATGGCTAAAAGTCACTCTAATAAGCCCAACTACAGTTGCAGCAAGGGGCTCTTTCACTGGGTCTTCAATGATCAGAGTAACCCTTTAATTTCTGAGGCAAATTTGATAGAAAATTAGGTTAAAATTGGAATTAGAAGAGAATAATTGTAGGTCCACAAAAATCAATACAAAATGGAAACAAGTACTAGAATTTTGTTGGGAGGCGGAGGCAGCATGAAATTTGATGGAGAGGGCTGCCTTGCAATTCTCTATGCAGGAAAAACCCTGTGACACCTGTTAACTCATGTGCTCAAACTACCTGTTCAACAAGCTGAAACTGTGCAAACCAAGTTATTTCTCCCACTAAGACAAATGCATGAGCAAAACTGCCAACCCTGCCTGTTCGCTCATGTAGCTCAACAATTGGGAAACAATAAAGGAAAGATAAAATAAAACCATATATCTCAGAGCAGCAAATTCGAGCAATCTTAATCAATTCTACAGATTATTAACACAAGAGGACTGACCAGTTACTTGAAAACAAAATCCATCCTTTGTTCCTTTCTGATGAAAAGATTGATCAGGTCAGCGTCATATTCTGCAAGCCCTGATGGACCCCCTCTGCCTAACTTTAATAGTGCCAGTGTCACCTTATTCAGAGCAGCTTTAGTTACATATTGACAGATAATGCAGCTTATGAATGAAGAAGAGACAGGGTATTAGAGCATGAGAGTCAGTTTGTGTTTGAAATGTTCAGTCACACACACGCTGTATGCCATGGAAAAAAAAATAGCTGAATGCAGCTTGTTTGAAACTGATGAATGTAAATTTGCAAATATGAGTATCTGCTGTATGATTTGTATGAGCTGGCTCTTTTCTCTGGCAAGTCTCAGTGCGTCCTTGTATTTGTGACAGAGTGGCATTTAACCAGGAGAGATCTAGGTCATGCTTTTATCCAGGTCCTGGGCTGTATGGCTCCTCTGTACTGATGCTCAATAACTCCTTTAGTAGCTCACTTTCATTGGCAGTAAGTAGGGTTCAGTCGCCCTCTCCTTTCAGGTAGTCCAATTATGCGTAAATTGCATGTCTGAGAGTGTCCTTCAAGTCCCCCCCCCTGCCCACCATAGATTTGACAGGTGCAGTGAGTTGCTTGACATCTGCCTGAATAAAGTTTACAGGGTGTGCCTCCCACATTTCAAGAATTTTACAATTATGGTGACCTGAATGGCTGAAGGCTGAGGCCCCAGCTCCAATGTCCCCTGCTCGCCCTAAACACTGAACCCTCGCAGACTTAAACCGACTGTGACATCACCGTGCATAAGTGTGTACGTGCAGGAAGGTGTGAGGAAAGGCTGTCTGATAAATGGAACAGCACTTTGTGAACTCCCCAGACAGAGACATTTCTCTGCACAGTAAAGTGTGTAAGAGGCTATGTTGTTTAATGAAGTGGAGTATTCATTGTTTGCTTTCTGCTGATAAGTAAAACAGCTCTGTCGGATTAAATCATCATATTTGAAGTCAAAATCTTCTACATCAGCACATAGTTCTGCTTAACAAAATGTGTGATTATAATTACAAGGAAAACGCAATCTTGCTGACTCATTCCATGTTTTGTTTATTATTCTTTTTTTCCTTTGTAATGCACGTGGGTTTTTCCCTTCAGCACTTGCAGAAAGTGTGCATAAAGAGCTAAAAAAGCCTGTGACAAAGCCCTCAAACACTTTGTCGATTTTATGGTGGGGCAGCTCTGAACCCTTAAAGACTTAGCAGGAGTATACGCCAAAATCTGTGAGGATGTAAGCGTGAGGGTGGGTGGGGAGTTTGGGGGCTTTGGATCAGGGCCTGAGTCACCAGTTGGACAGCAGAGATCTTGGCTCAGAGCGTTGCTTATTTTAACTTCCTTGTGATGATCATTGCACATATTTCTTCCTTTGTATTATACGTTTGCTTTTAGCTTTAACTGTGATTTTTGTCACTGCCACATACCCTTTTCAAGTCTGATAGGTGTCATTGTTTCCCTGTTGCTTGGACTATAAGACTAGCTGAGTATCGGTCCATCTATCTATCAATTATCTATCATCCATTATATGTGTGGTTCTTAAAACCACAAATATAACTTCTTATGGATATCAAAACTTAAAAATAAAACACTTTAAAAGCGTAAAATTTGGGACCTACAGGCTAAGGCATCTCTAGACCAGAAGGGATATATAATTCCTTCAATGTCCTCTGGGTGTCCTCTCAGTTGGATGTCTCAGGATCACCTCCACAGTGAGGTGTCCAGGAGGCTGAGACATGGGGAAGGGAACCTTATTTCGACTGCTTGTAGTTGTGATCTCATTCTTCAACCAAAGCTGGTAACCACAGGTGAGCGCTGGTTGCCTTCAGGCTCAGCTCCCTCTTTACCACAACAGTCCGGTACAGCGTCTACATATGGACAGAATCTCTTAAATCCCCTATGGTGGCCTCCACATCGCATCTCTGCTTAATGCCGATGATGTGGCTCTTCTGGTTTCATGAGACTGTGATTTTAAGTGTGAGTTGGGACAATGTGGGGCCGATTCTTCAGCACACAGGATTAGTCCGTACCAAGTCTCTGAGTCTGTTGCGACTTCGCTCTGCCGGAAACCAACAGATAGCTCCTTCAGGGTTTGCAGTGAGTATCTTGGGGTCTTCAAGAGTGATTCTAAGATTCAGAGGGAGTGTGAAATGTATTAAATAGAAAAACTGTTGAAATTGAGTGCAAAAATTATTACATACAGTGTTGTTCCAACTTCCCAGACTACACCTCTGTTGCTGGTTGGCACCGTATCATCACTGTCTTGATGTTGTTTCATCATAAACGTTCTTCCAGGTCATTGATCTTTCTTTCTGGTTTGGCTTTGCCTCTTTAATATTTGTGAGGCTGCTGCCCTGAGTCATGGTCAGAGGATCGATTCTCTGCTGTGAACTTTCAGGACCTGCTGTGAATTCATAAGCATTTCAAAGGTCTTTTCGAGCAAGTCAAAAGGCTGAGTGATGATTTCCAAGATCTTTTTGGATCTCTATTCCCACACGTTGCTCCACATAAACCCCATGAGCAGACTGTATCCAGTTGTTTGTTATGCTGAGTCTTTGTTTTGTTTGGTGCATGCGTGTCAGGCATCTTTGTGTGTTTTTACATCCAAGGGTAATGATTACACCGCAAGCACTGTTAAATGCAGCACTACAGGCACTGCTGTAGTTAAACATTTACCAACAGACGCGTATATACACTGTAGCTCTTAAAGACCCATGTAATCCATGTGCATCTCACTTGCAGTCTGCAACTGCCAAAGTGTATACTCATGCTTCCAGATGCTTGAGAGAGTTGAAAGATCCAGAATTGGTTGAAAAATTATTTTATTTTTTTACAATGAAACATAGGGTCACACACAGGCGGAGGAGTGGAAGAAATGCGGCTTCTCATTTATTGTCCTATTAAGTTATTTTCAAAGCCACAAGCAGCACAATTAAACTCCCCTCAGTTAGCCTGTACCTTTACCATGATTACCAGTTAGTGCATTAGTATGAGTGTTAGTTGTCAAATGGATCATTAAGGGTAATAGCATACTTAGCGGGGTGCTGTTTTTTTCGCAAATTTAAAAAATGAAAAGTGGCTGGAGACATCACATCTGCAATTTCTTTCAGTTTCTGATGAGAGCGGCACAGTTAGATCAACTGTTTAATTTAATTTGTATTTGCGCATAAAATGTAATGTACTGATAATAACAGGGGTACAAATTGCTATTGTGTTTCAGTTAACGTTGTCACACATCAAAACATATAATGAAATATTAGCCATTGCATGTTGCCCCCTTAACATTTAAAATTGCTGCTTTGAATTAATTACTTAACAATCCAGGTTATTATTAGAATGACCCGTTATGCATAGAAATTATGTAGAAGCCTAAATGTTCTGGAAAAAAAAGGAAAATTATGTATCATCCATCAGTATAATTTTTACCTGACAAAAAAAAAAAAAAAGCTGGTCACTGTAGTTTTTTTTTTTTTAGTAAACATTGCCTGACACACAGTGATTCCATCAAACGAACTGAATGGAAACTATATGGACAATCAATTAAAAAGTGGTTCCTGCTGCAAGACAACAAGCAAAAGGAATGAGAAATATTCCCTCAGAGCCATGAAGCAGGAAAAAAGAGAAAATTACATGAAAAGAAAATTCTGTTGTTTATGGTTGTATTGTGATTGCTAACAGTTGAACCATAATAATGAAAAATTAAAGATTCCATATTGTGTAAAGGTAGATGTCCATGTTTTTTATGATTATAAAGCAGGTCTAGTTTCTATATTAATACTGTGAAAGTATCAAAGCCTCAGTCCACAGAGAAATGCACACAGCCTGTAATCAGAAAACTGAGCCTTAAAACCAGCTGACAGGACTTCCTGTAACTTTGTGATGTCACAACAAAGCAGCAATGAACAAAATGCCAAATGTACTTCTCACTTAGTTTGGCGACAGTGAAATGAAGAATGTGGTTCAGAGTTACCAGAGAATGACAGAACGCAAGGGGGACAGTCGGCCTCCAGGATCACTATCTGAAATCAGTTTTTATCAGTAGCTGCGTTTCAATCTTCCAAATTAGACGCAATTTTTAAGAAGAGTCGACAAAACACAATTGCGAACGGTCTCTGTTTCCATTGAGTGATGTTATGTGAATGAAGCTGGGTTTTCTCCTTTTGCAATATTGTTCCAATTAAACATGACGACTGATTTCCAGCATCTGCTAGTTGTTGGGAGGTTAGCATTGCATCCACCACAATAGCCGTTGTAGTATTTGATAATGTTATGTCATGTGACTTAAATGCGGTGGAAAAAAATCACTAGTATTAAAAGTAAAAGTATTTCACTTTTGCGAAATATTGCTTTGTTGAACAGTCAGGAGAACCAGGTCAGGGGCCTGGGCCTGCCAATCCCTTGCTTTATACATTAGACGATGGACTTGATCCAATTTTCATACAAAAAATTTGCTGACTAATATTCAGTAAATTACTGAATAGTTGTAAAGCTGATTAACATTAAACCAGACATGTGCTTAACCAAGGAGAAATATCTGTTTTAGGTCACTTCAGGAATGCATCTACAATTTATGACAGGAGTCTGGCAAGTTTCTTATCTCAGAGGCCACTCAGAGTGTGTGCATGCGAGAGAGAGAGAGAGGGTGCGTGGTGGTTGTGTGGTGGTTGTTTATCTGTGTGTGTGTGTGTGTAAGACAGAGAAGCAGAGAGAGAGAGAGAGAGACTGCAGAGCATCATGTGGTCCACTCTGATGATTATCCTTTGTGAAATATATTTCAGTTTGTAGAGTGAAGCATCATTCTCTCTTCCATTATGCGTTTTCACCTTATCTGGTCCTTGTCCTGGGATCCACAGCTGGGATGATCCCAAAAGGTTGTAAAGTGGGTTCACGTCCTCTAGTTAGTTTGTTATCCTGTCAAAGCACCAGCCTCTCCGGGGTTTGAGAGGGGTGGTTCCTTGCCTGGCCAATTTTAATTCTGACACTTTTATTGTGAAATCCTGAGAGAAGGGCCCATTTAAACCCACTGTATTGTCTCTTAGTGGAATTCAAAGAAAGGAAGCGTCCTCAATACAGTGTTCGCATTAGTAAAGTGACAGCTCATTGAGATTATAACTTTAATGTCAGTGACGTGACAAGATGTGTATGTGACATTTGCAATAGTCAGAGCACAGCAATTTTATCAGTTGTAATAATAATTATAATAAAAAAAACCTTTACATTCATATATTGAATGAAATGTAATTTCTCTGGTCATTTTTCTCTCGCTTTTTCTCTTGATGGGCTTTTCTTTGTTGGAAATGAAGTCCTAAGCCGTTCTCTGCACTTCAATAAAACTAATATTCATAAATCATACACTGATTTTAAAAATGGCACCATTTACGCGTGGTTTGGTGCAGCTGCTTTGATGTGAGAGGCTTGAGCTGTTCTGTGCAGAAGCCAGACAATAACGGCTTCAGTGTCAAAGCGCAAGTGAGATAAATGACTCACAAGCATCTGCCGTTGAGCTCTCCTTGTCTGACTGTCGCTGGGTCAGGGACATTTCCTCTGCTCCGGTCATACCCAGTGATGAGGCAAAATCAGTCTCCCCCCTTTTTTTTTTTTTTTTGATTGTCCACCAACAGCATACCACAGCTCTCTCCAACTTTTAATACTGTAATTTAGAAACTTATGTGTGTACTTCCTTTCAGTGAGTCACTGAGGTGACTTTTCTAGTTGGTGATAAAGTTGTTAGAACCAAAAAAAAAGAAATAAAACATAAAAGATCAGAGCTCTAAAAGAGAGTAAATGTTCAACTTCATCAACTGGAAAGAAAACTTCGGCTGCTTGATGAATGCTAATGTTGCTCAGTGTCTGGAGAGTGTGAAAATGGGCAATTGTTTGCTGATGCATCAATTTAATAAGATAATAATTTATCTAAACTGTGTTTGCCCGTTTGTTTTTGAGGTCTAGTGCCCCCGAGTGGCCAAGAAATACATTAACGCATAGTTAAAGGTGCCCTGTGGAGTTTTCCTCTTGTAAACATGCAAACGTGTTGAATGTATTTCCTTTCTCATTAAACATTTGCAAAGATGATTTTTTAAAAAACCTACGTTGTTTGTTTATCTGCTAGCACTCTCCTTATTCTTCGACACATTTCTGCATTTTTTGGTGTGGTACTGCCACCTATTGATCAGTTTTGTTTGTGCTAACTAACAACACAGGGACCACTTCATAAAAGTATTGCTACATAGCTCCTACTTGAAATCATCTTTTTTACAATCTGTGAAGATCACAGTCAGTGATCATACCGACACGAGAGTTTAATTTTTGCTTCCAAATTCCTTGTTATTTTTCTCTCACTTCTAGATATACGTTACAGTTTTTTCCACTTCTGTCTGCAGTGCCAACTTTGCACCTTAAGGTGTAACTTAGCACCCTGTGAAAATCCAGTAGTTTAGCCTCTCACCTTGCTTCATCTCACCCATCAGGCTGTGAATATACTGCTTTCAGATCTGGTGTTTTAAGTTTTTATCTATACTAGCTTGTACCTTTTTTAAAAAGGTCCCATATAGTCTAAAGGTCTCTGTCCATGTGTAGTGTGATTATAGATCAGGTCTAGGTTCTATATTAATACTGTGAAATGCACACAGCCTGTATTCAGAAACTGAGCCTTAAAACCAGCCGTCAGGACTTCTGGAACTTTGTGATGTCACAACAAAGCAGTCACCAAGCCCCGCCCACCTGGACCCACCATCCAACCTTGCAGGATTTGGTTTCTCTGAGTGTTTTTACCTGAAATCTGATATATTTTTATTCAGTCACTTAGAAAACAGTCAGCCAATCAGAAGAGGGTCTCAGAGTCTCCTCTCTTCTGATTGGCTCAACGACCTGTTGTTACTAAAGCTCCAGAGAGAAGCCTGAGAGAGATGTAAAACTACATTGAGATGGTTTTTGATTCTTGAAATCACACATATATCTTCTCATGGATCAACACTTCAAATAAAACACAGTAAAAAGTGTAAAATATTGGACCTTTAACTGTATCAGATATTTTCTAACACAGTTGCTTATTTTTTGTGCTTGTGGTTCAAACAGAAATATTTCATGTCTGTCCAGGTGTTGGAAGTTTTCCAACTACTTCAGCTGTGGACCCCCCCGCCCCCCTCTTCTCTACTCTATTGGACACTGCTAATTAACAAATCAACAGTATGAATAAGTTACATTTCAGAAAACTTCCCAAACCTATGGTTTGGCAGGATTTCCCCTTTTTAAAGGTCAGTTTGGAGCCGCTGCTGGTAATTTCATCCACTCGAAACACTACCTCAAGAGGCATTCATGTTTTTCTCCCCGCCACATGTTGATTGCACTTGATGACATGACATTTGTTTTCTAAAAGCTGACAAAAACGGTGCTGCCAATTTTCCACAGGCCTGGATATTGTGGTGCCTTTCATGTATTAGAAAAAAAAAAGGAGTAGATGAAAGCCCAGCTTGGTGGAGCACAGTTGTAGTGCGTATTGTCAAAGGGCTGAGAAAAATAGAGTAAGGTCAACTTCCCTGCGACAGACAACACGCTGTGACTGCTGACTCCTGAGAGCTCGCAGAGTATAGAAAGCCAAGAATGCAGCTGGAACTGAGGCAACAGCGAGAGAAGGTCAATCTGTTTTTAAGAGGCTGCTTCAGATCAAGGCCGTGTATAGATAAATATACTGAGAGGGTTGTAGGTTGAAAGATAAAGCTGAAGACATTCAATATATTTTTTTACTGTCAGCAAATCCAAAAAAAAAAAAAAAAAAAAAAAAACCCCCCAAAACGCTTGGTTGTAAATCTTTAAAAAAAAAAAAGTGGGTCATAAATATGAAACATATGTTCTACAAAAAATAAAAAATTAAAAAATGACATCAAAATCTGGGCTGAGTAGTTTTTAGTAAACATTGCCTGACACACAGTGAGTCACAGACTGAAAGGATGTGACACAAATAAGCAATTAAAATGTGTCTTTTGCTGATAGACGACAAGCAAAAGGGATGAGAAATGTTCCCTCGGAGACATGATGCTGTTTAAAAAGGGGAAATTGCAGATTATGAAAATAAAATTCTTTTGGATGCAAGTTGTTTATGTCTTCATTGTTAAAAGATGATGACAAAGAATCAGATAAGGGAATTGACATTTAACTCTTGTGTCATGTAGATAGCGTGTCTCTCTGAAGCCTCTTATAACAAAACCTTTTTATATTATTTTAATGAAATGTAATTTCTCTGGTCACTCTCTCTCTCTCTCTCTCTCTCTCTCGCTCTCTCTCTCTCTCTCTCTCTCTCTCTCTCTCTCTCTCTCTCTCTCTCTCTCTTGACGGGCTTTTCTTTGTAGAAAATGAAGACCTAAGCCTTTCTCTGCGCTTCAGTGGAACCAATATTCATATTTCATACTCTGATTTTAAAATGGCTCCATTTACGAGTGGTATGGTGCAGCTGCTTTGATGTGAGAGGCTTGAGCTGTTCTGTGCAGAAGCCAGACAATAACGGCTTCAGTGTCAAAGCGCAAGTGAGATAAATGACTCACAAGCATCTGCCGTTGAGCTCTCCTTGTCTGACTGTCGCTGGGTCAGGGACATTTCCTCTGCTCCGGTCATACCCAGTGATGAGGCAAAATCAGTCTCAACTTTTTTTTGGTTCTCTGCTAACAGCATAGCACAGCTCTCTGTGAGGCAAAACCTACTCAGCTGCTTAAATCACTTTTCATACCGTAATTTAGCAACTTATTCGTAAAAATTGTTAAAATTAATCAAAACCCAGGAAAATGCATAAGCAAGGTTGATGAAAAAATATGATGTAGTATCTGAGGAGGTAACGTACATATGCCTTTCCTTGAATGCTCGACTTCATCAACTGGAGAGAAACAACTTCAGATTGGAGATTGGGGAGGAGCTTCTGAAGTTTTCTTCTTGTAAACAGACAAAATTTCTATTGTTGTGGTCTCTAAACAACAAGTCAATATACAAGAATAAAATGTCAACTGTGTGCATTGTCCATCTTTGACGCTATATTGGTAAACAATGAAGCTAAGGATTAATCGAGCCCTTGCAATAGTGGTATTTGTATTTTATGGAGAAAAATGGAGGAGGAGTAACATGGTGTTTCGCAAAGTTGACAAAATGGAGCTGCCGGTTTTCCACAGAACTGGATATTGTGGTGCCTTTCATCTATTCCGGAAAGAGTGGTTGAAAGCCCAGCTTGGTTCAGCCTAGATGTAGTGCCTATCGTCAAAGGGCTAAGAAAAATAGAATAAGGTCAATTTCCCTGCGACAGACAACACGCTGTGACTGCTGACTCCTGAGAGCTCAAGTGTGTAGAAAGTCAAGAAAGTAGCTCTAACAGAGGCAACAGCAAGAGAAGGTCAATCTGTTTTTAAGAGGTTGCTTCAGATCATGGCCGTGTATAGATAAATGTGCTAGGAGCGCTTGAGGTTGAAAGATAAAACTGAGGACACTCAATTTTTTTTTTTTTTTTTTTTTTACAGTCAGCAAATCCCATGAAAACACCAAAACCGACAGTGTGGTAGGCCATACACACTCTCTCACTTCTGTGGCGCTCACTCACAAGCCTTATTGTTCCCGTTGAAGATGTAAATCTTAATATCTAGCATAGGTCATGTGCTAAACCTTTAGGTTTTGATAAATATTACTCTACTCAAACAGGGGGAAAATAGTGCGTTTGTTGGGGGACTATTTTCAACTGTGGAGCACTATGGCGTAAGAGGTGTAAAATACATCAGGCTTTGACAACTCAAGCACAAGTTAGATACAGGCATTGTTGGTTTTGGTCTTTTTTAATGGGATTTGTTGACAGTAAGAACAATACAGAATATTACCAGCCTTTCCATTCAGTGAGGAAACACGTGAGGGGGAAATATTTGATTTTGTCTGCACAAATAAAGGTACTGTGGAGCCGTGTTAACAAGGCTCCCTAAAACTAAATGTCACACTAAGTAATAAAATCTAACAAAAATCCTTATGTTGTTTTCTCTTTTCATGAAACTTTATTAAGTCGTACAGTCGTGAAGACAAAAGCTATTTGCAAACAATCTCAGCTGTTCAGCTCCCCCACTGTGTTTCTCACCCAGTACAATACTGTGAGGCATTTAACACTGTCACAGCTTGAGTTGATGATATTTCATTTCAATGACACATGCTCACGTTGCACACATGGGAAAGTGTGAATTGATACAGTGATCTCCCTCAGTTTTGTTGGTATCTGTCAGGAACTGAATGCGACAATGACATGACTCAGAACACGGGCGAGGGTTTCCAGAAAATCAAAGTCACTTTTACTCAGCAAAAAGGTCGTTGCACAGGAGAACAAAAGACACAAGGCAGACTGGTTTCAAAAGGAAGAAGGTTGAGGTGAGGTCAAAAACTGAGCAGAAGTCCCACACTAAAGGCTAAACACAAGGAAATACAGCTGGAAGACTTGTCTCAAAGCAACAACGACGAACTGGCACCGACTAAATACACTAGGAGAAAGGAGACAGTGAGACACAGTTGCAGCACATTAGGGCGGGGCAGACAATCACAGTGGCGGGAATTGAATCTAAAACGAGCAGGAGAGTTAATGAAGTCCAAATTAAACAGGGAGTGTATAAAAAGACAAGAAATGGTAAAAAGACGCAGAGCTACACCAAGCAGCAACCTCTGGGACTGAAAAATGAAGCCAACATGGAAGTGCCAAAAAAACTGCAGTTCCTTCAGTGACCATGGACTATGCATATACGTCACACAACCCCCACGTCACAAACTACCCCTTTAAGCCATGAGAGTAAACTATTTGATTATGGAGTGTGGTTACCTCTGTGCGTGCTGAGGCTAACTGACTGATAAAACCTGTATACCTACTTCACTTAGATCATATTTTCGTCCATTTCTGAGACCTTTCTTAAATAACTCCTAAGCTGGGACTGTTTTCTTGTGCATGCAGCCACAGGTCTTCCTGTTATGGTGTCCATATATTTCCTCTGTGTGGGAGCTGCCTGGATGGATTTATTACAGTTAAACGTTAAAGACGACCACACAGAATCTGACAAAGCTGCTCATTAAGAGACAAGAAAGAGAATAATGAAACATTACAGGCAAAAGTCACGTTATACTCAAGATGACTACATTTCCAGCTCTCAAAAACATGATTCCAAAGGCAACAATCACCTGGATATACGGCACATAAATTTATTTTGAATCTGTGAGTGGCACAACAAACACTTAACAACACGCTCTCTTGCATTAAATTACACTCCTTGGAGACACTGGCTAAATGCACTGTTCCATTACGCCGTCGTGATTTTGAGGTCACAGATACAACAGACAAGGAGAATGATTTCCATTTCATCTTGCAAATGAATTTAGTTGACAAATAAATTGAATTAAGCGAGCTCACAAGCAGCTCAGTCACATCACTGAACCTGATTAGCCAACAGCTCCTCTAATTGAGATGCTATGTGGAAGCTTTCTAAATCAAATGATGCAAACCAGCCGAGTGAAATTAAGATGCAATTAGGACTGAGTCCGTTGACGATATGTTGACCGGAGATCTTTAAAAGCTCTGGGTTTTTCACAGATTTAACAAAGTTTTTCAATAACAGTATTTAATTACATCCTTTGCACTTGGATAAAACGTGCATTTCGATTTTTTTCTTTTTTGCTTCTGCAACACATATAATTTGCATATCATGTCTGCTAGTATGATTTTGAACAAAAAAAAAACTTTTTCCTGGATGTTTGAAAATAATGCTTTTGTGCTCACAATTGATGAGGACATCTTTTTGCCTCCCGCATGGTCACACCAAGAGTTATTGCCCCCAGTGTCACCAGTAAAATTGTATTCCTGCTCAAGTGCAAATATCTCTCTGCTGGACCCATCAAACCATCTCTGCCCCCCGCGGTTTATGGAGTGGATCTAATTTTAAAGTAACAATAAATGCTGTGCTTTTTATATTGGCCTCTTGAATGTCATATCATGTCCAAGTCTAATTGATCTGGTGCTACTCATGCCTCTCTTCCACTTGACCTACTTCAAGAACAAAACTTGAGAGTTATCCCCTGCAGGTAAATTAGACGTGTTTGCCATATCTTGTCAATTCATTATGATTTTTTTTTTTTTGAGTTATTTAATTGTTTATTATATGAAATGGCATCAAAAAGTCAGATGTGGGCATTGATTCAGAGGTCTGGACTCCAGCTATGCAGGTTACCCCCATCGTGCTATGTGGCTTTATATTTCATATCAATCACATCACCACTCTACAGTAGCAGCAGAGACTGCTCCTATCTCTCAGCCCTCTGTAGTGAAGCCGGGAGTCGCTGTGTGGTAACTCAGCATGACCACGGGTTGACAGTCTAATTTCCATGATGAAAAAAAAACATGCATTTGATCACAATGCAGACAGAAAGCATGTAATTACCAGGACTAAATGTGGTGAAACGTGACTGAGAGGCCATAATGGACACGAAATTAGCTGGGTAGTAGATTGGTAGGTGGTAGATAGATGGCAAGTACGAGCTCATTTAAAGGCTTTGTTTGAAAGGTGTCATGTAGAAAAGGAAGACCATAGACAATCTGAAAACTCTACATTTGGTCATGAGTTTTTTTCAATTTGGTATTCAGATTTGGTTGTATTAGAATATGTGGCAATGATCTAAAGCATAGCTGCTATTTGTATTCATAGCACAGTGGTCAAAATGCAAAACACATGCTGTCAGGATTAGCATATTAACCATGTTGCATATTTTAGAAAACATTTCCCGAAAATGTGACAAGAGCATTCAGCAGAGTTCAGGACAATGGCAGAGTAATACAATAAATAATAGATTACTCAAAGCTGACTTTTAAACTGGGCTAACCATTTAAAGCATACAGAGTAGACGCAACGCTGACAGGTTTGCATTATTCATGGTCCACACACACATGCTGCTGCAGAAACAGAGATGAAGAGCAGCTGGGTTGGGGTTTTTTTTTTCCTTTTTTTTGTTGCTGGTAAAGAAAAGAAGTGGAAATATTTGAAGAATAATTCATGGTAATGAGAAGCAGCTACCATGTCAATATTTCTTAATGGAAGATATCACTTCAATGCCATCTACACTTTAAGAGGTTATTTCTTGGTGATGATTTGAACACAATGTTTACAATAAGCCTTCTTCTGAAAGCACCTGTTTAGGTATTGAAAAGCACCCAATAAATAAGTAAGGAAGTCAACTGGATTTAAGTGCAGGGAACACAGCACACATGTATTTTCTGACTTCAAAAACTTCCTTTCTTTTTTTCTTTTGGGTTCTGGTCAGGGTAGGGCTACTACTACTACTTACTGCCAGACTTGATAAACATGAACTTAAACTGGCCACATAAGGCACTGAACTAGCTATATCACTAAATAACTCTTACAGGAGCTATTTGTATGTTTTGCTAGTGCTTCATAGCTAACGTTAGCATTAACAGCTGTTTAATTACCAGTCTAGAAGAAACATCCAGTTCAGCAACTTATTTCCTTTACTCACCAAGAGCTGTCTCCATTGGTGGAAAGCAACCCCCTTGTTTTGCTTCTATGTCTATCACTTCTTTTCTCCTGAAGTTAGCATGCTAACCAGCTAGCCCTGGCCTGGTTGACCTGTCTCGTCACTTTCAGATACAGAGTCACTGTAGCGTCCAGTATCCCCTGAGGAAGTAGTGCTGCTCAGTGGGTGTATTATATACTAACCTCTGGTCTTATAAACGCAACAATTTTCTGAAGCTCTTGGTTGGACTGATAGGTAAGCAGCTGTTAATTAGTGCTATGTAGCAATAGCTAAACTTACAAAAAGCTCCTTTAAATGGTAACAGAAAATGCTGTTCAATACCTGTAAGGTTGTATTTGTTTTGCATGTTGGCAACCTTGGTTTTAGGATGTTAAGAATGTAAACCTTGGGTGAGCTGCTGACCTTTGGGGGAGCAGGATACCAAGGAGTCCATTACACATCTGGGTTTTGTGGTTATATTGTTGTTTAGGAGTTTATCTACATCCTTGCAGAGATTTAGTGATGCATTCACTTCCAGGAGGATGTAAGCAATAAAAATGAAACACGAAGGGAAAGGTCTTGAGGTCAACAGATGATAGTTACCATGCCCAGATCAATTTAGGATATAAGCAGCTCTAGTTCTGTCATTCAGTGAGACTTGGTGTACCCTACATCAGAGTTAACTTGTTGGTCTGATTTGTACACTTTTCCATCTCTTGGTCACAAGAAATCATCTTTTCAATCCCACAGCAAGCACTTTTTTTTTTAGCAGCCATTTGATCAGAAATACAACACAAGAATGACAAGTGTATCTGTTGACAGCGCTGCCAAACAAACTCAGGCTCTTTTTGATAAATAAATAAGCGGCATTTTTTTTCTTTTATTCCTGATTTTATCTGATTTCAGCAGCAGGGCTCAGTAAAGTAGGTTAGCTTGTGTGGTTATTGAGGCAGCTCCTTCTTGTTCCATTACTCCCTGCAATATTTAAAAATAGTCACTGTCAATAATGCCAAAAATGACTACAGTCTTGTTTGGTCAATGTATTTTTAATGAGAGGTGGTTAGCACCTGTGACAAAAACATTGCGTTTCTGTAGACTGCCTCACAATTACAGCTACCAGCTACAAAAACTGTGTTTTGCCAGTTGAATGGTTTTTATAGGAGAGTGGGCAATAAACAGTGAGGCTGATGTCAGTGAAATAAAATTATAAACGCTAAAGTTTTATCACCAACAATGAAAACAATTATACAGAGAGAAAATATAAATAAATTGAATGACTCGAAAATCATTTATTAGTTTCAAAAACAGGATTCAATTTGATGAAAATGAGGAAGGAAGTGGAAAAGAGGGAGCTTTGTGCATCTTCAAGACTCAGCAACCAGGATTTGAAACAAGGTGTAAATAATGAGTCAGTCAAAGCAAATTATTGGCCATCAGTCCCAGCTATATTCCCATTCACTGGTGCAAATGCCCAGGACGGCACCAGCTCCAGCACCCTGGGCAACAGACGTGTCATTCTCAGATAGCATTCTGGGAGAGATATGACTTTTTGATGGATTCCTAGTGTTTTATTCTAAATGATGCATCAGGTTTGACGGTGAAATAAATATAACATAGCATCGGTTTAATTTGAGTTCATGTGCTAAAAGGGGAAACTTGTAACTCATAGATTGGCTACGTGGATTTCTACTGATATAGAAATCCAAAGTGGATATGGGTGGATATGTGTCCTCAGAAGAGAGGAGGCTCTGAGCCTCTCTACTGATTGGCTGGATGTTTTCTGAGTGAATAAATAATAATACAGTAGATTTCAGATGAACACTCAGAGAAACCAAATCCTGCAAGGTTGGATGGTGGGTCCAGGTGGGCGGGGCTTGGTGACTGCTTTGTTGGGACATCACAAAGTTCCAGAAGTCCTGACGGCTGGTTTTAGGTCTCAGTTTCTGAATACAGGCTGTGTGCATTTCTCTGTGGACTGAGGCTTTGATACTTTCACAGTATTAATATAGAACCTAGAGCTGCTTTATAATCAAAAAAGACATCAAAATCTACCTTTATACAATAAAGGACCTTTAAGTCCCCCAAGTTAAACAACAAAAAACAATGCTTGAAATTGTCCATAAGTGTTTTTTTGCGTTCCCAAAAAAGGCACAAAAACAATGTGGTTACAGTCAAGGGTGTTATTTCCCCTTGGGTTTGCTGGGACATTTCTAATTGCAGCTTCTGTGAACATTGTCCTCTTACTGTCTAGCCACTGCAGTGAATGAGAGATGAGTTGATAACAAATGTTGATATTGTGGTGAGCTGTGCTTCACTGATGGTAAGTCCCTGATACAGATGCGTAAATAGTCAACAATGCTTTATCAGCAGCAACCAGCAGAGTATCACTTGCATTAGATGGCCAGACTCACACTCACTCTAGTGTAGCATCGTTCGTGAACAATTCGTTTAAAAAAAAACAAATCTTTTGGGTGAACGAACTGAACTGAATCACTTCCTGAAATGATATGTTCATTACAGTTGAGTCAGTTGCGAGCGAAAATGCACGGATATACTCCTCACTGAGTGACTGATTCAAGTCATTGATTCGTTCGCAGGGATACTCTCACTCAGTGAGTGAGTGAGTGTATCCCTGCATGAATGAATCAATGACTGAGTGAGTCATTCAAGTCATTCCAATCGCTGGAGAAATCGGGTATGTTCAAGTCCAGGTAGGTACTTTATTGATCCCAGAGGGAAATTACTTTGCCACAGCAGAAACACACGTAAAGTACAATACAACACAACACGTCACGAGTATAGAAACAAGTAGCAAGAGAACAAAGTATGAGTGAGTGATTAATGGCAGCAAAACAAAATATATAAGAGTGTCAACAAAATTATTAATAGCATTAAAGGATGTCAATTACAGCAATAAATATGAACGACATCTAAATAAACACGTCAGCAGCAAATATGCATGGGTGCAAATATATGAATGTCAGAACTCAATATGGCACAAACTGAAAAATAATGCCAGTCAAACAAAATGATTGTTCATTGTCCTCAGGGAGTGGAAGAAAACAAAGTTAAGCTTTTACTGTATGGGCTGCATCATTAAGTAGCCGACTGAAGTATATATGATTTTATTATAGCCTCCGATCATTTCACGGTGAGGGTGTCGAACGAATAGCAGAACACACTATTCTCATTAACACTGCTGGAGCATGCATCCACATGGAACTTAATGTCCATAACTCCATCACCCAGTAAACCAGGAAGTTGTCCTTACATGCCCACCAGCCCCACAGTATGAGGGGTGGAAGGAATTAAGTTAAGTGATGAAAATGGAGGTGATGAAAATGCATACGAATTTAGAATTGGAGTGATAACTTATCAAGTGATTTTATTAATTTAAAGCCAATTCCCCAACTAACACTTAGTCATTTTGGGCAGAAGTAAGAGAAATAGTTTGTTGTAAACGATGATTGTCAGTTGGACATGATGTGAATGATGAATGATAGACAGCAGAAAATAACACAGCCACAGCCCTGTTAATTACCAGAGCAACACTGTCTCCAATAAAATTAATCAAATCACTTGCTAATTTATCACTACTTTGCATTTCACGTCTATTTTTACTGCTTCATTTTTCGATTCACAGGCACTTTCATCACCTCCATTTTCCCCACTTAATTTTTGTTACCTCCACACCTCACACCCACTCCCCCCTTAGTTGGCGTCAATTATCACCTTGGCTCAAAGCAGTCGAACAGTAGTTAGTGGTGCAGCCGGTGCTTTACAGACTCTTTTCGTCAGAGTGTCGTAGTGGCTTCACGCTGAGGGAAAGGAATTTCCTTTTTGACATCATTTGGGGCAATTAAAAATTGTCAGTGAGTTAAAAATCATAATTTCATCAATATTTTTATTTATTAGAATTGAATTTGTCATTTGCTAATTTTTCAACTTTACTGACTTTAATAACAAATCATGTAATTTTAGGGTATTTTTGCATACATTTATTTTTGACCAGTATGTGTGACAAAATAATCTCAAAGGTTCATATTTTTCCAGAGCTTTTAACCGTATCTAATGGTTTATAGCTTAATTGGTTGCTGAACACCATGAGATGAGGCTGAAAGCTCTGTAACCTGTTACTTATTTTTCATGACATCTTACAAACTCAATTGATTTTCAACCCTTTGTTCTTCTTTTGACCATATAAGTTACAAGTATATTCACCTTCACATACAGTACAGTGTAAAATAATTTTTCTACATGAGAAATCAGTACTTTTTAGGTTCTCAATGGATCATAATTATCCATAATTATCCCATAAAAATATAGGATTTGGTGCTTTCATGCTCAAACATTCCTGGTGTAAATAAGCATTTATCAGTGTTAGAGGAGATAATTTAGATTTAGTTGTTATACAATTGCTCCTGTGAATGAATAATTTTTAGAGAGATAGGACGTTCAGATTTGTAATTTGAATTTTAGGTTTTGCAGCTTCTTTGTTTACGTTCAGTCCAGATTGGCCCTTTAATTGAGATAATGAGCTTCTGTATTTCATGGTCTATTTAAGCGATTACATAATGGAGTCGTTTCTTCTTTGCCTTGAGAGGAAGAGACATTCCTGGAGACTGAATAGTAGTACAAATTTCAGAGATTAACACATAGGTCACAGGAGGGAATTAAATGACAGCACTACTATCATGAGAAAACGATGTGATAACTAGAGGTCTATCTCGATTCTCATTAAGATAAACTGTGCCAAGATGCTGATCCATGACCATAAAATACAAACTCTTCTTATAATCATTTGTTTGTTACGTCTTGTCATTGATAAAGTTTTGAGTCGCAATTCAAAAAACCTCCACCCACACCACTCACTAAATCAACCCATCCTATTTCTTAACGTCTGTCACTGTTGCAAATGTGGCTCTGCACAGCTTTGTCTGATGTCTCCCAACAGGATGGATTGAACAGGTGCCTGAAAAACTTTCTCCAGCCAATTTATTCTCCCAGACATCTGCTCATTGGTGCAGCACTGCCAGTTTCTTCCAAGACACTTTGCAGATGAACAGAGCAGCTTGAATTTAGCCTGATAGCGTTCACAAATCCAGGTCAAGGAGGACGCAGGGAAGTAGAGTTGCACTGATGGACTAGATATAAAAAAAAAAAATGTGTGAAATTAACCCCTAAACTTCTGATTTTGAAAAATATGATTAAAGCTTTTGTGAGACATCACTTTTATATTCAGTTTCTGCTTTTTTCAACATGGCATTGAAGCTGTTTGATGCTCACGAAGACGAACACCATGATTTTTACTTTAACATCATATGGACATTTTCTGGACAAGGAAGTAATTTGTTATGAAGAAGTGATAGGTTTCATATATTTTGCCCAGATTTTCTTCTTGTCAAGTCTCCCAATTAGCTTTTCTGGCCTGCTAAAGGCTGTGATTATTGGAGTCTGTCTGGCCATGTGGAACTTCAGTCTCCAAGACGGACTCGGCTACAGGCATAGGCACGATGGAGGGCAAAGCCCCAAAATCAGGTCGCTGCCTCCTTCCGCAGGCAGAAAATCCAGTGCGTTCGTATTCTTCTTCTTTGGCAATTTCGGATGGCTCTGCCTGATGCATAGATTACAATACAGCACCACTACATTGCCGTAGAGGCGTACAGCCGCAATTGCAGTTACAAACATCAAATCCACCGAGTACCGAGAAAACAAGTAGGCCTACCAGAATTTTGTCGGGAGGCGGAGGTGGCACGAAATTTGATGGAGGCGGCTGCCTTGCAATTCTCAATGCAGGAAAAACCCTGATCATATCTGATTGGTTGGTCTGGCCGTATAAAAACTGGATACAGCCGGGAGAGCAGTTACTCTGCTATCATTTCCCCTTCATCACTACTCGGTTGATTTATACTCTGGTTACCAGCTTACTTTGCTCACACTCGGGGACTTAGCTCAGATGAGAATAACTTGGTTTTTGTTTTAGTTAATCCATGAGGTTTGATCTCTGGATCTGATAGATTTATTTTTGGCTTCTTGCAAGTTGCGGTTTTTGGAAATTATTTCCTGTCAATCGCTTGCAATCACCTTGCAGACGTAGCGATTAGCTAGTTACCTGCGTGTGTGTCAGTGTTAGCTAACTAACAAAAAACATTTTTAGCCACTCACTCACTGTGCTTTGATTTATCTCTCTCTCTCTCTCTCTCTCTGCACTGATTACTGGTTGTTAAACCTCACAATGCCACTGTTACAGGGCTGGTGTTGTCTCACGGTACTACTCCTCAGATCGACCCGAAACCCGGTACAGTTTTTAGCCGCTCAAGCGGTGCACCCCCAGCAATTAAAAACTGACATTGCCAAGTACATCTTAGCGTCCCATATAAATAGAAAATACATAAGTAGACTAAAAACATATACTGGATTAAGGCAGTCAGTGTAGGGTTTGAAATTAAATAAATTATGGGCTTGTGTATTATTAGATTCTCTGGTTTTAGTTTAGATAACATAAAACAGCATGTTATAGCTCACAGTCCTAATGAACCTCACAGAGTACACAGTAAGGAGTTGTGAAGTCTGGCATTTAGTGACCATTCAACATCTCTTATTGCCCCCTACAATCAAAGCAGACTAGAACCAGGCCTGGATGCACAAATCATCCTCACTTTGCATAACAGAGAGTCTCTCCACACGACCAGCATGCAGTGTCAGCTCAGGAGACTCCTCTAATAAAAGTACAGTACGTGGACGTATGAGCTGGGAGTAGCAGGAGGGTGCAGTTGTCCCCTCGGTGCGCAGACACTGATAAATATTGATGATATGTAAGCAGGCCTGTTGACATAGCAAGTGGTTGTGACACAAGTTACGGCTGGCAGTGAGCTGCGGAGAGCGGCACTCTTGGCACTCATCATTCTCGCCGAATGCTTGGAGTGCTGAGCTGTGCACCGAACCCGGTCGTCGCAGCAACACACATCAAAATCAATTTCTATTTGTGCCTGCGATGTAGACACTTTCTATACATGTAATGCATTTAAAACGTACAATATGTCTGCAGAGCATGTAGTCACTTTAATTTAGTTTCATGTTAAAATGCAGGAGAGTCATATTTAGTTGCTCCAGTCAAAAAAGTTACAGAAAATGCATTTAGTATGAATGAGAACAAATCGGAATGAATTCTACTTCATTTCATTGACATGCTGAAGGAATCAGAGAAGGCGAAAGTTCACAGGTCTGCGAAGGAAGAGCTCATCATTTTTTCATTCATTCACTCTTTATTTGGTGCCAATTTTAAAGGTGTCAGCAACACCAAGCCAGTGGTAGCAAAAAAATAAAATTTACAGTCATGATTATAATAAGAAACAGACCTTGAAACCAATAGCACTGCTATGGAAATACAAGATTAAAAAAAGGAAAAGGATGCAAAAGGCAACGAACCAGCAATAAATAACACCCCTGCCGCTTATAAATTATGCTTTTTGTTGTTGCCTAAACCCAACCACAGACAGGACTGTGGATACCAACCCCAGTCCCTGGTGTGACAGCTGTGGTCTTTGTACACCTGCCATCCACCCCAACCACCTGCTGGTGACTGGCTGCCATTAATAAATGTGGTGTTTCATGTGTTACTACCTTGTTCCCCACAGTATTGCTTTCTTCCTCTGTCCCAAGCTTGGAACTAGTTAGTATTTTATTAGCCCTGGAAATCACAGCATGTATTATAGTAGTAAGTGTTAAAACACCTCATTATCAGCTCATAATGAAGCACACTCACTGCCAAGCCATCCTAATTACCTATCACAATAATGTTAAGACAGTCAACTAACCCTCATAAGTGATAAACATTGAATTAAAGGGTCAATTCCTTAATTCCTGCTGTGTATCTTCAGTGCTTGCCGTACTCTGTACCAGAGACGTCGTCCACCAAGCGTAAACCCAGTCGAGCAAGTCAGTTTGTCAGAACATCGGATCTATTTCCATAATGTTGAGATCCACAAAGCAACTTGATCTAAGTCACCATGGAAACCGATCCCTTCAGAATAAGCTTCAAGTCCAGCTGCGCCTATACTTTTTCAACAAATTACTGTATTTGTAGCTTTTTTTTCTTTAAGAAAAATAAGTTTGTGATAAAACATAAAGCTGTTCAGATTACATTTTTCTGAAATGGAAGTTTGCTTTTTTTTCCCTCAAGTTACAAGAAATGCTACAAAAATACACTCTACACAAAAACAACCACACACTCATTCCCATAAGTGTCATATGTACAAACCTGGATTTATGTCTTACAAAACAATTATAATGACATGCAGTATGTATGTATGTATATATATATAGATATATAGATATATATAGATATATATAGATAGATAGATAGATACTTATCCCCTAGGAGAAATACATATATATATATACACACATATGTGCTATAAAGTAATAGCATTTAATAGGCGGTACAAGTCTATAGCTGACAGAATTAATATAATTATATTATTATATGATTATATATTAATATTATATTATATCTATAGGCTTATCCTCATGAGCAGTGTATCTACAAAGAGGCAGAACTGACACACCAGATTTAATCTGTGTTGCTCAAATCAAACGTATAATGATTAAATTATAATGTTACTGTTATTAAAACATTTTCAGTGATAAGCAGAAGTTATTATCATGCTGTTCCTATAGGGCAGTGAAGGCTCCTTGTGTGATCCGGCTCAGCAGCAGCAACCCCGAAGATGCAGCCTCTTCCACTCAAGGGAACAGCTTGTTTACAAAAGCACTGCCTCTCTGTGCCTTTGGTGTTGTTACGCTTTGATTCGATTTTTTATTGTTCAAAGAGGTCTATTATTGCCATCGGGGTTTATATCTCATCACAGAGAGACATCAAAGGGAGATGGAGCATTCTTGTGATTCTTTAGTGTGCCTTCTGGAGGAAACCAGCTCCATCTCTTGGGGAAGGGGGACTCCTGAAGATCCCCTTCCTCTATAAGCCAGTTTTTTTTTTTTTTGTTGTTTTGTCTTGTTTTTTTCTTTGCTTGTTTGGGATTATTACCGAAATTAAACCGAAGTAGCCACAGTACTCCAGCATCATGTGCCAACTGCATATTATGTTAAGCAGACTAATAGGATAGGCTAAATGGGAAGACACTGTTTTCCTACAGTGCAGTGCATGGTGCAAAAAAAACAAAAAAAAAAAACCTAAACAACAGTGAAGATGTTATGTAACAAAAACAGAAGCTGTCAGCTAAAAGAAATCAGCTTTCAGCATGAATCCTATAGAGGAGGAGAAAAGCACGAGGAAAGGCAATGTCAGTCAGTCCAAAACTTTTGTCCAGACTGAAATATCTTAGCAACTATTTCTTAAGGATTGCCGTGACATTTTCTACAAACATTCACAGCACCCCGGAGGATCAGTCTTATCTTCTAGCACCACCCGCAGGTCGACAGTCTCCAGAGGATTTATCCAAATGACTTTTCCCAGCGCCACCATCTGTGCTTTTGAGCGAAATGTCTCAACAATTGCATAATTTAGTACACAAACGACTGTTACTCTTCGGATGAATTATAATCTGTGGCTATTGCTAATTAGAAAACTTTAGCACAGTGGTTCCAAACCTGTAGGAAGTCCGTCCATCCGTCCGTCGTATTCTCATGAACGTAATACTTTTTCAAATTTAGCGCAAATGTTCATTGGACTCAAGGATGAACTGATGCTTTTGGGGGTCAAAGGTCAAAAGGTCAAGGTGACTGTGATCTCACAAAACACGTTTTCGGTCACAACTCACAAATTCATTCATGAATTACGACACACTTAAACTCAAATGTCTTTACAGGATAAAATGAGGAAGTGACATTTTATATCCAAATGGTCAAAGGTCAACTTCACTGTGACATCATAATGTTCTGCAAAAACACCTATGGCCATTATTTAATGCTGTTACTGAGGAAGGGGATATTGTGACTAGAGCCTGACCGATATACGGATATTAGGGAGTAAAAAAATTCCGCTGTCGATATATCGTCTGACATATGTTTATAAACACTTGTGAAAAAGATATGTAATGAAAGCAGGATATTTTACAGTTTAACAATGAACTTTATTGAACCGCAGCATTAGCATATCAACATGCAAAACTATGATTATGAACATGGTAAACATTACACCTCTTTAACAGGTCTGAAGTTTGTATTTACCTTGAAGCACCTTTGTGCCTACAGGTGCAGCCTCACAGAGCTGCTGTAGACTAGGATTGTTTGCTACCACTTGTCATCTATGTGTAATCAGTGCTCAAATAGTTTATGTGAAACTGGCACCAGGTTTGGAGTCCAGGTTTAAGTCCTCTGATCTAACATGCCGACTGCTATGAAACTTGCTCAGCACATTTATAGTCAGTGTTTAATTATCATTGCTGCCTCTGGGGGCTGTTAGGATTTAGTCTGCTTATTACTAGTGCACAGGTTTCCTAAGAGTACCATACTGAATGTGTTTTCTCCAAGGAGTGTAGTCGATGTAAGCCCACATGGCTCCACCTGTCCTTAATCATTCTGAATTTTCTTTATGTACATCAAAATCGGAGCTGACATTCTTCCTTGTTATGGGGTGAACACCTGAGGAAAGCATTATGCAAACACAAGACAGACGGGAAGATCAATAGACAAGTGAGAAAGAGAGCAGAGGGCTTAGGGTAGAGAGGAGCAATCAAACTCTAATTTGGTCCCCGACAAATGAAGTCAGCGTTACACCAGATTGAATGACATTAAATACAATAGCAGAAAGAACCAGTAAATGTGGACCTTCTTTCTCTGTTCTCCCAACATCTGAGTTCATCCCTGCCGCTGTTTATCAACCGTGTGGCAATAAATTAAATGAGAGCTTTATCTTTTATGAATATTTTTAATTTAAACATGACCTCATTCTTGACTCGTTGAATGTTTTCTTTGTCTTGCTACTGTCTATGGTAATCAAGCACTGAAAATAGAAGTGCACTTGGTGTAATGAGGACAGACTCCATCTGAGCATGTTGTAAAAAAGTTACTGAGATCAGATGCTCCTTGTGCCTCTGTGTGGCTGTCTCTTTCGAAAAAGCCTATAATCACAGTTAGACTTGAAGGTCCCATATTGTACAAAGTGAGGTTTACATGTCTTTTTTTTTTTTGATTATAGATCAGGTCTAGGTTCTATATTAATACTGTGAAAGTATCAAAGCCTCAGTCCACAGAGAAATGCACACAGCCTGTATTCAGAAACTGAGCCTTAAAACCAGCCGTCAGGACTTCTGTAACTTAGTGATGTCACAACAAAGCAGTCACCGCCCTCGGCCATGCCCCAAGCCCCGCCCACCTGGACCCACCATCCAACCTTGCAGGATTTGGTTACTCTGTGTGTTTACCTGAAATCTGCTACATTTTTATTCGATCACTCAGAAAACAGACAGCCAATCAGAGGCGAGACCTGCCTCACCAACCTGTTGTTACTGGAGCTCCAGAGAAAAGACTGAAACAGGTAAAAAGATTCAAAACTACATTGAGATTGTTTTTCGTGCTTAAAACCACAAATATATTTTCTCATGGATATCAACACTTCAAAATAAAACACTGGAGAAGTGAAAAATATGGGACCTTTAAGCTATTTTTCTGCACAGAGCATTTATTGGCAAACTCACACTTCTCCACCATCCCTTGTGGGAATGGGTTTCCAAATACTGGAGGAGGTGAGGTACAGTCCTGCCCAAAATTATTGGCACCCCTGTTTTTCAGAAATAGATACAAATTAACTAATTTTGTATAACTGGAATATTGTTGATGAAATGTCCGAAGTTACTGAGCAAAAGAGAAGAATAACTTGCATAATAATGAAATGATACAAACACAAAATGTGGCATCTTTTATTAATATTTGCTTGCAGCACCTTTGGCAACAACGAAAGCCTCTAAATTTTCTTGTAGCCATCTAGAAGCTTCTTGCACCTTTCTGTAGATGGGTTTTGTCACTTTTCCATTGCTATGTGTTCAAGCTCTTTAAGGTTTGCAGAACACCTTTTTGCAATGGCAGATTTCAGCTCCATCCAAAGGTTTTTCAATGTGATTCAGGACAGGACTCATCGCTGGCCAATTTAAAACAGTCCATCTTTCCCTTTTCAGCCAATCCTTTGTGCTGCTGGATGTGAGCATCGAATCATTGTCCTGCTGAAAGGCCCCGAGACCTTCACCTCAAACCGTGTTGTCTGATAGTGGGTAACACATTTCTCTCTCTAAAATGCCTTGGTAATCTTCTGATTTCATCTTTCCTTTGATACATTCTATGCCTCCAATACGAGAGGGAGTAAAGCAGGCCCAAAGCATGATAGAAACTCCACCATGTTTTACTGTAGGTAAAGTGTTCTTTATTTTATGAGCTTCATTTCATCACCTATAAATAAACATGCACTGCATTCCCAAAGAGCTCTACTTTGGTCTCATCCATCGAACATTACTGTCTATGAAAGTTTTGTAAATATTAGTATTGCTTTTTTTGAGCCTCCCTCTCAATAGTGGTGTCTTCCTTGGCCTTCGCCCATGCAGCCCTACTTGGTTCAGTGTGCGGTGTGAGGTACGGGCTGAAACCATCACTCTACATTGCTCCAGGTCAGCCTGAAGCTCTTTAGATGTCTTGCCTGATGTTTTTTTTTCCACAGTCTGCACCGACCTTCACAGACTTCGCTCATTGAATTTCTCCTTAGCGCTTAGCGCTTGCCTTGTAGCTTTTAGAATTGGAATATGTTCTTTGAACATCACCATAATGACATTTCTGATGCTGTCAGACAGATCTCTTTTCTTCGCCCTTGTGAAAAAAAATAAAGCTGGAAACAATCAGCCCCTTTTTTAATGCAGTAAAATCATCATTCATTGGTTAATTCATGTCATGTGAATGCTGAAATATCAGCACAGATGAGTCTGTTTTTTTTTTTGTTTGTTTTTATTTTTTTTATTTTAACAAACTAATTTAAATTCATGAAGAGGCTGCCAATAATTGTGTCTGTGGTACATTTAGAGCTTAATTTGACTTTTATTCAAGTTTTACTTTTTTACTTGTTTGTTTTTAGCTGGACCGCAACAGAAGGGCGAGCCCTATAAATGTGAACGTCGCTGGGTGACTGAGTGATAAAGTTACATCAGCGGTCAGTCGAGTGTTGGAGTTTCCCCATTGGTAGTTCATCTTTCAAAAGGGATTCGGCATGTACAAGCAGTGTTGACAACTTAGAGCCTTTGTCGCTAGATTTACGTACTTCTCAGACCCTTTTCAGACTCACTGTTTTCACAAAACCACCTAGCGATAAATCTAGCATCTTTATGGACAAAGCTGTACGGTACTTTCCATAGAAGAGAGCCTCCATTAACCCCCGGCAGCTGACATGAATGAGCTTCTAGATGATTATTTTACAAGCACATATAGCTAAAATGACATGTTATTTTTAATTTATGTGTTTAGAGATTTTGTCAGATGATGTAGATGTTATTAGGCTTTTAACAGCACTTTGGAAATGACTTGGAGGTTAATATGGCATCTTAACGGGCTGCGTTTTGATAACTATTTCATACTCGTTCTGTTGTCTGAAAACAGAAACAGAAAAACATGTAAATGAGAACAGCTTTATTGTGAATTCAGCTGAACAAAATTACTGTAGGTGAGCACAGAGAGTAGGAGAGAAGCAACCAGATAAAAGGCTGAAACCGACTAACACTAGACAATGTGAATAGCCTTCGACATGGTTCAACCATATACTAGATTTTGACCTAGTCTTGTTACTTTTGTTCAGTAAAATATTGTGGTTATACAAAATTGGTTAATTTGCATTTAATTTCCAAAGATATTCTGAATTATCTACTTGAAATTCAGGGGAGCCAATAAATTTTGACCAGGATTGATTGGAGCCAGCCAAAACACACATTCATACAGAAATGACTCGGTGTGCTGAAGTGAACACCATTATTTTTAAGATGACATGTCTGGCTACTTAATCAGCTGGTCAAAATCCAAAATTTCACCTCTTAATAGCACAAGATGGGGTACGTTAAATTCACATCAACACTTAAAAACTTGGTGAAAACATTTCCAACATTTCAAACCAATTAAACGTTTTCACCCTCAATTTCACACCAGCTGACAGTCCTCCAACAACACTTTCACTCGGCTGCATTTACAATTAAAATCTTTACAAATTTCAACAACTACTACAGCGTTGTTGGTCCCCAGTCTCATCAACAACTCTGGACTTAATAAACAAAATCATTACAGTATTCAGTTAAAAAACAGATACTGCATGTGGGTGGACACAGACTATGGAAAGAAGCTGCTTCTATTAAGAAATCTACAATTTATCAACCACTAAATTACAACCAACTACTTTTCTAAATGAAGCAACATTTTTCCCACTGTGTCCTCAAAGTTCTGCCCTGATGTTTGCTGCACCTGGCTCCACGCACAGACACAAATAATTATAACAAAATGTTGTTGATCTGTGAGATCTATGAGAGGTGGAGCTACTGACAGGAACATTTGCCAGAGGCAGCTGTAAGGGATCTATACATTGATCGCAGCCTCAATATATATTGTTCATACTGTAATATTTATGTGGAACACAGAAGTTGCCAATACCTAGCGGTAAATTGGTCTTGATGAGGGTACGCTCATAGATCAAATAATGCCTGATCGAAAATATCTGTCCTCGCGTGTGTTGTTATGCTCCTGCCTTTGTATTTCCTCATATTTCCTTTTGCTGCTGCTTAGCCTGACGTTGTGAGGGATAATTGGACTGGGAAAAGATGACGTGGCACACCATCTTCTCATATTTGTTTACCCATATTGTTTGGAAAGTTAGATTAATTGGCATTTCCTTTTGGCAATTTTTCTTGAAATTCGTTTAAATGAGCTAAAATACTTTAGCCACATGAGCTGACTAGGCTCTGAGCCAGATTTCAGGTAAAGTCCTGACGGCTGGTTTTAAGGCTCAGTTTCTGAATACAGGCTGTGTGCATTTCTCTGTGGACTGAGGCTTTGATACTTTCACAGTTTTAATATAGAACCTAGACCTGATCTATAATCAAACAACACATGGACAGAGACCTTTATACAATATGGGATCTTCACATACAGTGTACACTTCAAAGGCGCTTTATTGGCATGACAGTGTGAGAAAAAACATTATTGCCCAAGCATCAAAAAACAATTCTAAATACAAAATGCAACAAACAACACCAACATCTATATAAATGTATACATTAATTATATATACAGTATATTATTTGCGTGTTTGTGTCTAGGTCACTCACCCCACCCACCCCCCATCCCTGCCTTTCCAACCTCAGGTTGGGGGTGTTTGTGTTGACTGTTTTCTCCAACTTTCTAAAACAGACGACCTGACATTCACACCTATTTCACGCCCTGATTTTCCATCTGTGCAGAGGAGAGAAAGGAGCCAGACGGTGTATTTCTCTCTCTAGCTCCCTTAGTTTCATTTGTTCAGCAACTATTTGCGACACTTTCACTGTGAACAACTGAGTGCAACACTGTGAACGTCTTCCTGGAGAGACCGTCTGAAAATATGTACCATTGTCCCATTTTTAAAGGATAATGCATCCTCCCCCCTCTACATCATGACAAGGTTCAGAACAACTATAAACACATTTGCTTTCTGACATGGTCAGACAGTGTACTCTAATATGTAGTCATGAGAGAGCATGAACAGGCCCTTAGTGTCTTTTCATATTCCATGATCGACACAGCAAACAAACATATCTGAGTTACTTTCATTGCTTGATGAATAAATCAGAACCATGCCTACTGCAAAATGACGAACAGACAAATTTGAAACCCAGAATCTGGTTATTAATCTATCAGAAAAAGATCCCTCTGAGAGTCAATTATACGCTTCTTTCAAAGGCTTGTTTGTTCTCACAAGGGACGTGAATGTTTTTGGAATAAAAGTGGATTTATTTAAATGCTTTAGACAAATAAAATTGTAGTATTTGCATATTGCTCCCACATGGGTAGTGAAAGTCCTACAGCTTCCTCTAATTTTAGGCCAATAAGTAAAATATATTTTGGCCTAATGTGTCCAGCGCCTCTATTAACACTTCTTGTCGTCTTGTTGACCGAGCGATTATAAAGACAGTGAAGCAGCCTGTTCATACTCCCAATAATCTATCGGCAAATGACAGACGAGTGTTAAAAGAGCTGATAAATGACAAAGATATAATTATAAAACCTGCAGATAAGGAGGAGCAGTCTGCATGTAAGACATTGTTCACGTTAAAGCAGAAATTCTCACTCACGTTATCTGATCAAAAATTCTGCTTACTTCAGATCCAACAGACTCTTTTCAACAGACTGGATTTTCTTATCTTAATGAGGCGAAATAAAAGGGATTGATTACTAATTCAGGATTTTACTCTCTGTATTGCCAACATCCCATACATCGAGTCTTGTCTACACCCTCCCAGAAGAACATAAGTAATTAACAAATACTCCTAGATTCAATAATTTCACCCCCCATATCTTAAATTGTTGATTTTCATATTAACCCAATTTTACAAACAACACTTTTTCAATTTCTACTTAGTAAGTCGAGACCCTGTGCCCTGTCTCCCACCCCATTCATCATCGATTTGGCCAGTTAAGTTATGAATTACAATTACATCAGCTTCAGTTTTTATTGACACCTCATATGCACCTAATAATACTAATTTTTTTCGACTGATGTTTGAGCAGAAATTTGCTTCTAATACAGAGAGATACGGGGGCCCCGAGGTCAACACACTGCAGTGTAAGAAAACACATGCAAAACAGACAAAACACAAATTTGACAACAACATGTGCTGCAAATGCACACAACACAAACAAATACAGAAACAGTAACCTTGACCTTTGACCACCAAAATCTTATCAGTTCGTCCTTGAGTCTAAGTCAGGTGTTACTAAATTATCGCACACTTGTTGTTCAATGCTCTTAACTTCAAAAGTCAGAAAACATTGAAAAAGTGTGTCACGCAAGGTTCATCACTTTTTAGTTTCCCCTAAAAAACATCAGTCTGTGCTACTTGCAGCGAATGTGTTTTGTTAAGCTGCAGTGCGTTGAGCTCTCAGGGCCACCGTAGATACACCATGAATTTACCTTCTTACATCATATGGATGAGGTTGCACTGATGACATTTTCAGCCTTTTAAAGGGCAGCATTGACAATTTTAATGATTTTTTTTTCATCATTACTTTATGGTTTTGATCTGTACCTGCAGTTCACAGAGGGACATTGTAGGGAGACACTTCATTATTTAGACATGAGGGGGATAAAAAATGATGGCCATTTAATTACTACAATATATCGAAGATAGAGGTAAAAATAACCTTTTATTGGCCTCGAGCTCACATCCTGTCCTGCCATTGACTCAGTTTTATAGGTTAAGACGGATATTGTTTCGCAATATCTTCTAAAAAAAAAAAGATGATAGAGATATGAAATTGATATTTTCCCAGCGTGGTTATCCTTCCACCTGGATCGATGAGGCTTTTGATCAAACTTTGGACAAATCCAGAACTGAACTTTTGAATCCCAGGACGAGAATAAAAAAAAGAAAAAGAAAGACGTTTCAATTACCTGCAAAACTACTTTCTCTCCTTCTTCACTGGCCCTGAAGTCAGTTTTTAAAAAGCTCTGGCATATCTTAAAACCGGAGCCAAACCTCTCACCTACCTTCTGTGATCCCTTTCCTTTTATTTTAAATGGGTTTGGAACCTGATGCCTCATTTAGTCCATGCAAATTTCTTTCCAAATAGTCCAACACTTCTCCTGTCCAAACACGTCTCACTTCCCTCCCAGATGGCAACTTCTCACTGTGCAACAACACCTAAAACTTGCACTCAATTAACCATCCACACACTGATGTTTATTAATTCAGTTATAACATGTCTCGTACGATGCCCATGTGGCTTGTGCTACTTGAGCAAAACCACCAGAAAAGTTTAAAAGCGCATCGGTGAACACAAAAGTGCCATTAGGCGTAATGACCACAACTATCTCGTCACGGCACATTACAGCGATGTGAGCCGTGATATTTCTACTTTGGAGTTTCACAGCATTGGAAAGGTTCCTCTTCCGCCGCAGGGAGGGGACCTTGACCTGTTCCTGAAAAGACAATTGGTATTTTAGATACATAAATTACAAACCACAGGGCCTTAATGAGGACTTCCCTCTTAGTGTGGCATTATGATTAATGGGCGGCCGTAATCTCGTCAGTCACGATTGGTTTGTCCCCCCCCCCTTTTTTCTTTTTTGATGTTGTGAGTGAGGCTCCTCTCAGAAGTTATTGATCAGTTAGCCTACATGTCTGCAGTTGGCCATTAATTGTTGTTTGATTTATTATTAGATTTTTGTAAGCCCTGAAGATTTGTTGTCTTTTTAAGTAATATAAAATAATGTGTAATATTTTAAAGGTCCCATATAGTATAGGGAGATGTCCATGTGTTCTTTGATTATAAAGCAGGTCTAGGTTCTGTATTAATACTGTGAAAATATCAAAGTGCTATGTATTCAGGTACTGAGCCGTAAAACCAGCCGTCAAGACTTCTGTAACTTTGTGATGTCACAACAAAGCACCTGGACCCACCATTCAACACTTGTGGGATTTGGTTTCTCTGAGTGTTTACCTTAAAACTGCAATATTTTTATTGGATCACTCTGAAAAACCAATCAGCCAATCAGAAGAGAGGCTCAGAGCCTCCTCTCTTCTGATTGGCTCACCGACCTGTTGTCACTAGAGCTCCAGAGAGAAGCCTGAGAGAGGAGATATAAAACTACACTGAGATGGTTTTTGGTTTTTAAAACCGCAAATATATCTTCCCCATCTGATAAGGTTTTTGCTTTTACACTTTTATTAAACAAAGTATTTGAGACACATGACCAGAATAGTCTCACATTCAGTCATTGTGTTACTTAAGGAAGGAATTATAGTGAAAATAAATTATTCCCCTTTTTGCTGGCGACCCCCCCAGATTTCACTTTGAGAGCCACTGCCTCAGACTACCAGATTTTGTAATGTGAATCTATATTGACTACATTTCTAAGTGTGTTTACTTTAGTGAGCGGTCTATACTACATTTGCTTCAATGAGCTCATTGACCTTAATTCATATGCATACTGCAGGCGCAGCTGGTGTCCTCTGATTGGTGGCATTTTCTCAGGTCAGACCCTATTGTCGTGGTGCTCTTTATGTGGTGCTGTATTGATGAAGTTTGCCTGATGAAGGTCTAAGGACAGAAACGCTGTTAATAAAGTGAGAGCGAGTGATAGACAAGTGTGTGGAAGTTTCTGCTTTTGTCCTGAAACCCAGAATCCTGCAGTGATGTGTGGTGACATCCATGAGGCGTGCAATGCTAGATGATCGTGCACAGGCTAATTACTGCTTTTCTCATAATTACAAGTGCATTTTTGATTGTTTAATCATCATTTGTCTTGTAAATGTTTTGCCATGTGGATGTAGATGTAGATTTATATCCAGCTCATTATGGCTGTACCTGTGTGGTCCACTTACACCACCTGAAATATGGTCGGACTAAACCTCCAAAAGCTTGAGGCAATTAGCAATAACAACAACATTTCTAACTAAAACTGACCTAGGGATTTTAAAAAAAAACCAAAAAAAAAACACTTCAAAATAATACAACGCCAGTGTGGTTTGAAGCAGCGCAGCAGTTTCTCAGTTTCTGAGTAGTTCAGAAGGGAATAATTATCTTGGTGATGAGAGGGAAGAATGTAATTGTAACTGTAAGCTCGTTTTTTTGTCTCAGCAGAAAGAGAGTTCCAGTTATGAAGAGGTGGTATGATTTGCCAGTGTCAGCCGGCCGTGGTGTAGAATCCCCAGTTGGGAGCTTAGCCGTTCTCAATTAAATCCACAACTGAGCACTTTGATGGTGCAGGGCAGCGCTGTGAATTAGCCTCTATGTGAAGCTTTTGTAGCTTTGCCACTGGCTGACTGCACTCACACTGACCTCCTTCCTTTCCCCAAGCCGAGACAGAGAAAATTATAATGAAAAGGCAGCAGTGTCACTGAAAAAAAAGTGCTTTATTATACACCACTATAACAGAAGACTGTAAAAGTGAAGTAAATTATAGGACACTGCATCTCTTTATAAAGTCATGGTGCCATCTGAAAAAGTTGTCATCAGCAAGTCAGTGTTATATCACACTGGTGTTTAATTTTCTTAATTACCATTATGAGGTCCCAGTGCACTCAGCCTTTACAGCCATGGTACATTTTCTGTGTCTGCACATTATTTACACATTCAAAATGCTTTAGGATTTACTCTACAAGTCATCTATGTTCTTAACATACCAATGAAACATGTTTTTCTCTGCTTGTTGTCTCTCAGGCATGCAGGATTTCTCGCTTATCTCCAGTTTCTCAGTTGGTGCTGGGGGGTACTTGGAGACAAAAGAATGATTATGCTGTCTTTTGTTGAGGTGAAAATCCATAAGTACCCCAATGAGGATGGGTAATACACATCCCAGGACTAACAGTAAAAACTCGATCTATTTGTCTCCACAGTTTCTTCCAGTTTCAGTAAGTAATTTTAAAGGTTTTGCTATTGCTTCACAGCCAATGTTAGCATGAACAGCTATTTACTCACCAGTTTACTTGCCAGAAGCTTCAGTCGTTGTTTGCGTTTATAATACAAGATGTTATAATACGTCCTCTGAGGAGCGCTACTTCTTCAAGGCAGCATGGACGCTACAGTGACTCGGTATCGCAAAGTGATGAGACAGTCTAACCAGAGAGAAGTGATAGAAATACAAGCAAAACAAAAGTTTACATTGCCGTTGCTTTCCACTTCTGGAGACAGCTCTTGCTGAGTAAAGTCATGAAGTTTGATGCTGAACTCGCAAGGTTTCTTCTAAACTGGTGAGTAAACAGTTGCTAATGCTAACGTTGGCTATGTAGCAATAGCAAAAGTTACAAATAGCTCCTTTAAGCAGTGCACAAAGAGTTCCCTCTTATTGTATTATTTTATCATCATGCAGGCAATGTACAGTGCTGTTAGAAAATATTAATAAAGTTTTGAACACACTGCACTACTAGCTTGAGTTTTGACAGTCTGTTAATTTGCTGTCATTACAACACAGATGCAGAAAATCACACACTCTGCTTTTAAACACATATGGATGGTAAATTGCAAATCATAATTTATATATTCTTTGACAAAAGCCTGCCGATGCTTCCACCCCCACTGGTTTGTCCATTGTGAACAACAGCCTACCATTGAACAATAACAGTATTCTGCATAACATCTAAAATGACAATGGAGAGGTATGAACAAAAACTGGCAATATATTACAGAACTGCTACAGCTCAGCTAAAATAAATGTAGATTGCAAATAAAAGCAGTGATAAGCATCAGGGTTCATTGTCAGGTAGTCAGAATCAAAGAGAAAGTGCTTGCAGTGTTGCATCAGTGATCAACAATAACACAGGGACAAACTCATCAGAGAAACTAAAGAGAATTCCTAAATAGACCAGAGTACAATACAAGCCACCTGCTTGTTTGTGAATGTAGAAACGATCTGACTGCACAACAGAGAGAATACATCAATTCACTGCCAGGCAGTTTTGTATCTTCTAAGAGGAATAATGAAGGGCTCCTTTAAAATAAACAGAGCAGGGGATGTGTTCCTGAAAAAATCCAAAGACTAGAAGTAGCTTCGAAATGGCCAAGATAGGAGAAACTCCTCAGACTCCGCGGACCTAAAAGCATTAACACCAGATCCTACAATTGTGACGAGGTACAGATCAGTCAGCTGCTACTGCGATGTTGAGGATGAGCTTTTAAAAAGGCATCAAAGGATATTTCCACAGTAGAAGATTGGTACTGTAGGAATTCAAACACCTGACCCACAATCTGAAACAATAACACCAGAGATCAAGGTTTGCATAATGCTCCACTACTTGGCCACTGAGAAACATTTGTCAGCAGAATTATCAATACAATCATGAATGTGCCTCCCAGACACATCTTGATTTATTCTTTCCATTAATTGGCAGCTAAAATCAATAAATACGGCTTATTTTATGGTTATTATTGGATGGGACATGGGTCAGTATGTAGTTGTCAACAAATAAATCAGATCAAGCCTACTGTATCTATCTGTCTATCTATTTCTGTCCATTTAGATGACTGTACCACGTCTGTAGCTTATGATGAACATGTGATTATCACTGTGAACAGGGTTAAATGTAATTTGTATTCTGCTAGAGTACCAAATGTATTTTAAATACTTTTGATTACCTCAACCTTGTCATGCATTATGAGTGCATCTAACACTATGAATTAAAGTTGACTGAAACCAGGAGTCACTCTGTTGATGATAGTTTGTCATTTTGTTTTCACTTATTCCCCTGAAAACAATCCTCTTAAAATAAAAATGGCACCAGAATATGTAGCACTCTGTTGTGCCACAGCATGAAATGGGTGAAAAAGATATAAACAATAACAACAATAATAATAATAATAATAATAATATTAATAATAATAATAAACAACAAATTTGGGTAATATACTATTGAAATAAATAGCTAAAAATTCAGTACACATCATGCATGTTGTAAATTGCTGGTCTCCACTCAGTGGTTTGTTTGTTAGCTTAGACAAGCTTAGAAAGCTAGCTGCTATCCCAACAATGCTAACAGGCCAAACTGCCTCACCAGTCAGTTAGCAATTAGGCTAAGTAGCTAGCTCGCCAGGTAGGCAATTTGACCAGGAAGTTTTAAAGTAAATTAAGCGTTCAACTAAAGTACAGCTACTTATAAATTTCAGTTGATTTCTATTGATTTTAAAAAATGTAACTGTATTTAAATTATAACTGTAAGTAAATACATTTACTCATGTAAGTTTGAAGAGGAGACTCAAAGCTAAAAACATTTAGTGTCATTCAGACTTGGCACCAAAATGATATAAAATATAGATATAGATATATTTAAGAGATATTATTGTAGAGATATTTTGTGAATGTACAGCCCATCTTCCCCACCATGTAGGACCACACACACTTATTCACAATCATGCACAGACACTTTTCAGCTGTGTGATTTTCAGCTGAGGTCTTTCCATTTGCTCCCTCTCTGTAATGTAAGATGCTAGGAGCCCAAGTATGACAAAGAGTATATTTCTCTGTGTTTGACAGGGTGACCCAGTGGGTGAGGAAAAGCTCCTACAACTGGAGGAACGCATCTGGCCGACTTGGTATTATGACAAATCTCCCTCAAAATGAGAGTATGCTTGCAATATATTACAGTGCTGGATAGGAGCCTTGTGGCCCAGAATGATACCAGCAGCTGCGTCCACCTGCCTTTTCCATTATCTGCTTGAGAAAATGACAGTTTCTCCTGAATTGAATAGGTCATATGAATATCACATTATTTTAAACAAGTCATCTGGGTACTTTTTGGAACATAAAATAGAGGTAGAAAGAATATGAAAAACATCCCATATTGCAAAAATGAAAATGTAATTATATTAAAAAAAAAAAAAAAAAAAAAAAACTTACTGAAGAAACATTCAACAGATTTGTATTTTCTTTTAATTGAAGGACTGATATGCACTATGAAAAGAAGCGGTTTCTTTTTCTGTTTTTCTGCACAGTTTCTGATATTGCAGTGAAACATGGCCTTGGGTATTCAATGCAGAACCGGGTGATTTGGTTTATAACACTCACCTCTGGTAAACACTACAACTTCATGTTACCTGGGAACATCACATCAAACGCAGGTAAAATTCATTTTCAAACACTTCCTTTTATTCCATTTCACGTCTTGGTATGTTGGTGAATATTTCTGAACGAAATCAAATAAGATTAAAGGAGCTATTTGTAAGTTCTGCTGTTGCTACATAGCCAACATTAGCATTAACAGCTGTTTACCTACCAGTCTTGTCAAGAGCTTCCTCAGCCATTGTTGCATTTGCAAGACAAGAGGTTATAATACGTTGTGTGAGAAGCCCTTGCAGTGGATTTTCTGCTGAAACACTGGACACAAACACAGAAATGAAAGCACAGATACTGATCAACTCAAAGATTAATACAGAACATTATTATTGATCAATAAGAGGACAAGTCTCACAAAAAGATGGCAAGTATAATCATTCCTTGTCCCAAGAACACAGAGTCAGGCTAACCCTTTTGTAGAACAAGAACAAGGGACAAAGAAATTAACATAACCAATAGCAAACAACTGCAAGACTATCTACTACTTACTTGTATGTTTGAGAACACAAGAAACCTAATGACTTCACATGCAGCGTTTACATAATATAAATACCATAAATAGGATGAGGGGAACAGTGGGCTTCTTCAACATATAACAAAAGCAAATTCACTTTTAATAATACAACAGTGGTCAACTATTGGTGTTAAAAGATGATAAACTAACCATTTAGTTTCCCATTACTTTCATACACTACTTCTTCAGGGCAGACTGGACACTACAGTGACTCGGTATCGGAAAACGACAAGACGAACCAACTTGGCTGAGGCTAGCTGGTTAGCACGCTAACTTTAGTAGAAGAAAAGAAGTGATAGAAATAGAAGCAAAACAAAAGGGTTTCTTTCCACCTCTGGAGACAGCTCTTGGCGAGTAAAAGAATGAAGCTTGATGCTGAACTGGCAACGTTTTCTTCTAGACTGTAAGTAAACAGCTGTTGATGCTAACGTTAGCTATGTTGCACTAGCAAAACTTACAAATAGCTCCTTTCAGAATGAATCGTTTCAAAAACTTTGCCCACAAGGATCTTTATGTAAAAAAAAATATATATATACTAAATAGTTTTATATTCCACAAATTCTATTCAGACCCAAATCTATGTCTTATAAATGAGACTGCAAACAATGCAGCTTTAAACAGTCTCTAATCTAAACAGTTACACTGAGCCTCCCATTGTTTACATTCACATTACTACAAACACTGAAAGAAAAATCTAAAACAACATGCAGCCATATGTTATACGTCCCTCCTGTAGCGCAAACACTGAGAACTTTATGAAAACATGCGGTTGTCACAAACATCTATATTTGCATGTGTGGTTTACACGTTGTACCACTCTCACCTCAAGAGATTATCAGGATGAAATCATCTTAGCTATACAATATCATGACATAAATTACTTGGTACTGAATGTTGGTCGGGAGTTGATTTTTGTAAAAAAAAAAAAAAAAAATGAAGTGGAAGCTTCTCGTGTACAAAGGCTTCTGTTGTGAAATGTGTGGATCAGAATAAATACCTCGCAGTGATCTTCAGTGACAGGCTGATCAGACACGGATCATGTCTTAGAAAGCTGAAACCACATTTAGAAATCTAAAGGCTTTTAATGTCAATGCAGAAATACTGAGAATGATTTTGACAGGAGACAGGATATACGACATCTCCACAAGAGCTGGGAGGATGACAGTGGACTCGGTATATCATGCTCCTCTGTCTAAAGCCGGGCTCGGGCTACAGGAGCTTTAGGCTGATTTAACCCCGATTCACCCCTCCCATCAATCGGAGGAGAAATCTGGTTCTGGACCTCTGTCGGTGCTGATGTTCGACCCAGATTATCTGGCAATGCGAGGGGTTCACAGATCCAGTCTTAAACCTCCCGAAGATGTTTTATGAGATTATTGAGGATGAGGGACATGTGCTGTATGGGGACAGTATGGACAGTGTGTGTGTGTGTGTGTGTGTGTGTGTGTGTGTGTGTGTGTGTGTGTGTGTGTGTGTGAGACAGCAGACTTGTATTGCTCAGGATTGGATCGAACCAGCTATTCATAAATCCATTACTTAGCTTGTGTGTTAAGTCCTTATTAATTAGTTAGTTTTAAATTAATGAAATACTAAATCAAGCTCGAACATCAGCTTTGGACAAACTGAAAATGAGCTGAAATTCACAAAGACTGGACAAACCAGACATAAAGACTGTTTCCACCAAGTTACACCACGATGTCACAGTGAAGTTGACCTTCGATGAATTGGATATGTCATCCCATCATTTTGTCCTTAGAGACATTTGAGTTAAATTATGTCTGTATGGATAATAAAATTATCTATCTATCTATCTATCGATCTATCGATCTATCGATCTATCGTATGAATTTGTGGGTTATGGCCAAAAATGTGTTTTGTGAGGTCACAGTGACCTTGACCTTTGACCTTTGACCACCAAAATCTAATAAAAAAATCTAATTCACCCTTGAGCCCAAGTCAATGTTTATGCCAAATTTGCAGAAGTTCCCTGAAGGCATCACTGAGACATCGTGTTCACAAGAATGTGAACGGACGGACAAACAACCCAAAAACATAATGCCTGCGGCTGCCGCTGGTGCTGAGGCTTAAAAAGTGACCCAAACTGGAACAGACCTGGTCCCAACAGTTGTTGCACCCAAAGCATATCAATAAGCTGCTCAACAGTCATGATGTGTGTCTCTGCCTTTATTGAATGTGTAAACTCAGTGAAGTCCTGAGTCGTGTGTAAACGTGTTGTTAGGAAAGCTCTGTCGTGCCTTCAGAAGCAATCAATCAAAAACATCACGATCTGTAACCTAACTTCAAAAACAACCTACAACCCCCCCAGCTGACAGTTCTTTAATGTAAGCACTACTTTTATTTATTTTTTTCTATCCATATATGGAGAATGAGTAGGCTTCTTCATGCAGTTTAAAATGAGTGGGAAGTCTCTGATTACGCAACCTAACAACCTCAGGGGCCGTGTTACACTGGAGAAGAAGCGGTTCACACACAGTGTCGTCTGACCACGTCGTGATATTTTTGTGAAATGTAATTTCAGTTTACATCATTGTTAATGGGTCAGAAATGTCAACCGACATGCAGCACCTCTTTTTTTTTTTTTCCCTCCACTTTAAACAGGTTATGTATTACCAAGATATTTTTATCACCATTCCTCCTGGCAGTTACCATGAGTAAGTTTTTAGTAGCAACAACACAACTCAGCTCAAACTTAACTAGACTGAGTCTGAACTTAAAATTGGTGCAGGGGGGGATTAAACCACACAACAAGACATTTGTTGTTGTTATTTTGTTTTGGTCTCTGGATTCATTTTATGGGTATTTATGTCTTATGTTTTGTCATCAGTGTCGGTAGATGAGAACGGGAGCACTGAAATTTCCATCATTTTATCAATGAATAAATTGAACCTCGAATAAATTGGACTTTTTCTGTTTACCCGGCATCAAGGTGTTTCTTTCCACCGCCAAAATTAGGACCTTACAGCAGGTACTTATTCTGGTGCGATAGCATTTATTCAGGTGTTAGTCTGCAAAATAACTGATCTTATCTCACAGCCCGTTAGAGCCGTTCACTGCTGCTTATGAGATATGGAAGTGATGCATGTATCTGAAACTGCTACAATTCCAGGCCAAAGAGCCAGAAAATATTTTTAAATGACAGTTTTTCTTTTTTATGTTAGCCACTTGTGGCTCTTTAGTCACAACTCTGCAAGTAGTAAGTAATGCATTTTTCTGTAACTGCAAGATAGCGTAAAAACAACTAACATGCTGCTGAAAAAAGAAAATAAAATAAAAAACTGGGCAATGCAAGTTTCTTGAGGACAAGGAGAGTCATTGATGAGCGCCAATGAGCGTTTACTTGGAGGTGCAGAAGTGCTTACTGTACACGAGATAGGAGAGAGATGAAAAACATCATTATCACAGCAGTGAATCATATCTGTCCCATCAAAATGAGAGCGAGGTGCACCACGGGCCCATTTAATTAGCTGCTGCGTGAATGCACTGCAGCCATTATGTGTGTGGGATTGGAGTGTGTAAATGTCTTTTGTCCGTTTTCGACGGACAAAAAGACTTTAATGGCAAAACGAAAACATCTCTAAGTTCCTGCTTTGGTGATAAGAGAAGATCAAGGAGGGGGAGAGAAATTCTTTCATACATTATTTGATATTTGAAATTAAATAAACTCTCAAACTGTTATGAAAACTCCACATCCAGTTACCTTCAGCAAATCCCCGTCATTCTTCTGCCGCGCGTTTTGTCGCCTGCACAATGAGCGACGAAGGAATGCAGTGGACGACAATGCAGGTGCTGAAGGCGGAAATCATGTTAGCCTGAATGCAAATTGAACGGCCAGTGTACACACACACACACACACACACACACACACACACACACACAGTTAATGGTTTATTTTATATCACAGAATGAAAAATGACACTGTCCTAAGCTTGTCATAAGTACATTCTTCATTTCAGTCATTTCATTAAACTGTGCATTCAAACCATGATTACTTCACAGTGGAGGGAACCCATGCACGTGTCACATGCAATGACTGTGTGGCAGCGGATGAAAAGGCTGCTCTAATTGTTCCTGCCAAGTCATGTTTCTTGATTTAGCTCAGCTCTTCCCAACCTGCAGATCAGGACCCCCCCCTCCCCCTGAAGGGGCTGTTAGTTACTGAGGAGACTTGACAACAAACATATGGTGCTACAGAAAATTGTTGCTGTTTCCTTTTCTCTTTGCTTTTTTATTTTGAAATAATTGGATAACTCAAACCTTTCCGCACCTCTAACAATATTCAAAGTAAAACGTGTTTGATTTAACACATGCAGCATCTGACAAGGTGCTGACGTCGTGTTTTAATTTTAAGAGGAGTCACAAGCAGGCTAAGCTAACTGGCGGAGGATTTTGTTTTCAGCTTAACCCATCCTGTTGAAAATGTGATGCTATCTTTTTAGCATCTTGTGCTTTCTTTTTGGTTGTTTTTGCATCTTTTGTGTGTGTGTGTTTGATTAGTTTGTTCTCTCTAAATTTCCTTTCATGACTGCAGAGCAAGTCCTGACTTGACATGCTATTTTCAGGTACGTGGCTTAAAAGGACTTGCAGTTTGTGTAATTTGATGTAAGTTCATATAATTTCATTTTAGGCGTTTGTGGTATGAAGAGAAACTGTTCTGCTAACCTCTTGCCAGTGTTTCTTTAGCAGGTAATAACGACCACTTCCACATGTCCGTGTGTGAGCATTTGTCTCAGAATGAAAGAAAAGAACCATGTGATTCAAAAGAAAGCATGAAGGGACTTAATTGGTTTTTCAGTGGAAAGAAAAGCTGTAGAGAGAGCAATAAAGCAGGGAGGAATGTGAAAGGCAATGAAACAAGAAACATTAGCTTTGGAAATGAGCTCCATAATCCATGCAATTAAAATGAAGTGGCTGACAATGTCAGTTAGCCATTTCCATTTGCCATTGTGGCATTTCTCATGTTCAGCTCCTCATGGCGACATGTCCCTTTGATCCTTTCATGACTCTCTGGAGTTCGATACAGAGGAGAGGAACATTTAGGAACATTTGTTTCAGTGACTAAAGTTGTGGGCAGTTTGAATATGAGAACTAGGGTTGCATAATGTGGATAGAAAAGCTCACATAAAGATACAGGAAAAACATTATGACTATTCAAGCTGAGTCTAATACCCCTTCTGATGCTGGAATTACTGGGCTTTTGTCCACTAGTCAGCTGTGAAATGGTGCTGCTAAGGCTATCAGGGGGAATAAAGTATAGGCTGAGACAATTACATTTCCTGCTTGTGATGAAAATCTCTTCCTGATTTCAAGGGTGGACTTTTATCATTCAAAGTAGGCAACTGCCCGTGGGGCCCCCGGGCATCTGCAAGGGCCCATAATAGCCATTTATACACATTGTTTTACATAGAAAATTATCATCCCAGCACACTTGTTAGAAAGCTAAAAAGCAATACAACACAACATCAAACAGTGAAACGAGTAATGAAATGTATTTATCATAGCTGGCATTCTAGAGGAAAATCGAGGGAAATTACAGCAGTCGTTGTGGTCAGAAGTCTCAAGTTTGGTCTTTACGTTTCCTTTTGTCTGTCTGCTGTTTGGCCTATAGCATAAAGTCCACTTATTGAAGCTTTATTTCCTGAAAATGGCTCCGTGCTGCTGCTAAAGCAGAGTTAACAAGAGTGTTGTGATACGGTGACCAGACGTCTTGGTTTGTTTGTGATTATCCCGGTTTCAAGCTGGGTGTCCCGAGTCCCAGCAAATATATGAAAAACACTAAAATGTCCTGCTTTTCACCACAATTAAAATAATAATTATAATGCAATTATACTATAACCTCATATAAAAAAACACTGGTTGGTCTGTATGTGTGTCAATCAATCAATGTGTCGTTGTCAAGGCTGTTGCTAGTGTGTCATCAGCTAAGATGCTGCCGGCTCTTTCTGACAGAACCTGTCAGTATGCTAACAGTAAGCTGTCATGCCGAAAGAGACAGTCGGTCTTTTTTTCTTAGTAAACTTTTCTTAAACTTAGTTTTATTTTTGGCCATTTTGCGATTTGATAGGACGGTGTGGAGTGGCAGGAAATGGGACAGAGAGAGGGGGCATGACATGCAGCAAAGAGTCCGGCCAGCCGGGAGTCGCACTGAGGGACTCGTCCGCCTTCTTAATTGTTTGTATGAAAAGTGCTATAAAGATAAAGTCTGATTGATTGATTGATAGATTGATCAGTGGCGTCCATGGTGTGAAAGGTGCGCTCGGCAGGTGTGCTACGTGTTGAAAAACAGCTATGGCGTGTGCATAATCGGGTTGGAGGTTGCGGGTGCATGAACGTGCAGTACACTTAACGGTCTGGGAGCTTTGCATTAGCACAAGTAGCATAGAGCAAACAAACAAACAACATCTTTTCTAAGTGTTGCTAACATTAGCTCACATTAGCCACTAAGCTACCGTGTGTTTTATTAAGTCTCCATGCCGCCGTCAGATAACCAGAGGCGTTATGTTTCCAGGTAGTCCGTATCTTTGGAAAACCTTGAGTGAATTTCTTGACATTTGCTACAAACGGTCACTTGGACTTTAGGATGAACTGATTATGTTTTGGTGGTCAAAGGTCAAAGGTCATCGTGACCTCACAAAACATGCTTTTGGCCTCGTGAACACGGTATATCAGCGACACCTCGAGGGAATCCCTTCAACTTTGACACATACGTTCACTTGGACTCAAGGACCAGCTGATTCGAATTCAGTGGTCATAGGTGAAAGGTGAAAGGTCACTGTGACCTCATAAAACACATTTTTAGCCATTACTCAAGGATTCATACGCCTTTTATGACAGTTTCACACAAAAGCATCAAATGCGATGACATTTCATGACTGCAGAAGAGGAGATTGTGACCATATATTTTCTGCAACTTGACTGGTTGGTGGAGGCAGAAAACATCGAGGAAGAGGGAGAATGTATTATTTCTTCTTAAAGTAGCACAGTGTTGCTTTAAAGAATTAATTTCTTGTTGCATATATTCTAAAATCACTAGTAGAGCTCCACTTAATTTTAATTACACAGCTGGAGTCAGCTTGAATTTGTCATCAGTACAGCATAGTAACAAGACTCGGTTCACACTGTCAGCAGCTCATAGACAGATAGACATAAATATAACATAGTGCATAATGAATAATAATTCGCAGCATTGCTATGAAGCACAGAGAGTTGTACATTCATAAATGCAGAAGAACATTCTGGAGCTTCGCTGCTCCACTGCCTCACTTGCTTGATGAAGAAGGCTCCACTGTACCATCTCAGCCTGATCCTAATTAAAGGGACGAAGACAATACAAGAAAAGAAAACTACTGTAAAGAAAGAGGGGATGAGAAAAAGTTTAACAACATGCTGTGTGAGTGGTGGAAGGTGTTTTCAGATACATTACTTAAAGTTTCTTTAATTTTTTTTTTCCCCCACTGGAGAAAGATTTCTTCCCTGACTGTGTAGCTTCTTTGAGCTCTATGTATTTTGTTGTTGTTTTTTCTAGCATCTTTAGGAGGATAAACACAATCCCACCTATTTGTTCTTCTTTGGTTCAACAATTCAAAAATCAGCTCAGAGGCGGATATTTCCCTCAGGAGTTGGTGGAGATCAAAACAGAGCTAAAAAGGATAATGATTACTGGACTGACAATCATTAGGTGGACACAAACATGATTACAAAATAATGCTAATGTCGCGACTGTTTGCTAACATGTCGGCCCTATCAACTTTATGAGGCGATGTTTACAGCTTCTTGGGCTGCTCCACAGCACCACAAATAATCAATGATCACAGGGTGAAGTAAAAGTAAAAATACAACAATATAAACACTCTATTTCTACTACTTCTACTTCTACTTTTGCAACATTAGAACAGTACACAATGCACAAAACTAATATAGCTATTGGGGGGTAACAAATATATAAGTTGGTTTTGATTTCCAGAGATTCCGCATCGATCACACTGCAGTTATTTGGATTTAATTTCCTGGAAGTGCATTTCCTCAATTTTCCCATTTTTGCACTATATTACACAGTCTTCTCCGGGAACCTCCCTGTGAATTTACAGTTCAATATCTGTTCATTTCTAGGCAATTATAGGACTTAAAATGAAGTGTTACTCCATTTGCACACAGACACAGTTTACGAAACTCTCTAATTCCAAGAGAAAACCTGAGAGCATTTATTTCCATTGTGTATCTTTCGCTGAAAAAATCCACAGTTTCTCCTTATAACTGTTACTACATGTCTTTTTCTTATGTGTTCCTCTCCATTACTATTATATTCAAATGTTAAACTAGTGCGTGTCTCATCTCATATCTTTTTATGACTCTGCGCCGGCGGTAACTGTGGCCGGAGGCGTTATGTTTTCAGGTTGTCCATCCCTCCGTACGGCCATACACATGTACGTCCCTATTCTCGTGAACACAATATCTCAGGAACGCCTGGAGGGATATTCTTCAAATTTGGTGTAAATGTTAACTTGGACTCAAGGAGGAAGTAAAAAAAATGTTGGTGGTTAAAGGTCAAAGGTCAACATCACTTTGAGCTCACATATGTCCCATTCTTGGAAACTCGGCTTCTCAGGAATACCTGGAGGGAATTTCAAATGTCTAATAAGATAAAATGATGAATGATGACATTTTATATTCAAATAGTCAAAGGTCAGCTTCACTGTGACATCATAATGTTCTTTGTAAAAAAAAAAAAAGAAATTTTAAAAAAACTTTTCCGGCCATTATTCAACGCTGCACCTCGGGAGCAGAAGGCTGTGAGGCCGTAATTCTAGTTTTTTTCTTTTTTTTTTTTTTTAGGTTTCTAGTGATTTGCTTTTCTTTCATTATAAAATATGAAACACCGCAAATTCGACACACTCTCACACCAAAACAAAATTCAGCATTTACTTGGGGAATAAACTGACATTGCCGGGGAGGCAGCAATGTGTGTCAGAGCCTGAGGGAAAACCAGCAGAACAAGACATGAAACTGAACCGAGCCTCTTCACAATCTGTCTCTTCTTGTTTTGTTTTTTTAAATTTTATTTGCTGTCTTTCAATGGCTCTCACCATAAAGAGCCATTATTACACTATATTTCACCTCATCATATGTTTCTTTATCTTCATTAAAGTGGACTAGTGTTACAGTATAGAACAGTGTAGTGTCAATAGAAAATATTAATTTGAATGAATAGATTTTCTCCCGTTTGGAAAGAAAAGGAACCAGATGAATTCATGACAAGATTTTCTTAATCACTCAAAAATCACTCAGTCGATCATCAATGTGTAGGAGTTATTTATTTGATTTTATCCTTCACTCGGATGTTTGACGTGCACCATTACAAAGTTATGTGTTATGTGAAGTTCCCTTAAGGCTTTTCCCTCCCCTCACAGCAGACGAACCGTTTTATAGCCAAATAAAAGAAAAGTGCATCAACTCTTGGACGTCAAACCACATAAACTCAGAGTAAACTTTGATGCTTTGATTTAATTTAGCACAAAGTGGTAGATGATGTGGGCAGTGTGAGAAATCAGAAGCCGAGAACGAGGCTAATCCAAAAAAGACTGAGTGACCACACGAGTGAGTGACCACGCGTTGGCCATTGAGACTGGTTGTCAGTGGGAAAAAAAAAAACAAAAACTGGCAAACTGAAGAAAACAGACTTAGTCGGTCCTGCCAAAGACAAGCTGTAGAGACAGAACAACACTTTCTGATAACACTGCAGCCTGTCAAGTTCTCCAGCAGAAATAAAACTAAAAACACCAAGAATGTGACACATTCTCAGTCCGAAAGATAAAGTCAGTATTTATTGGGGGTGGAGTCACAAACGTTGACCATGTCATGTAACTGGCGAAACAGCTGGAGGGAAAAACCAGCAGAGCAACACATCAGGCTGTAATGAGCTGCTGTGATTCCTGCTCCCTCTCTGACTTCCATGGTTCTCACTATTACCATCACATTTAATTGTGACACTATATCTTATATACATATATTTATTCTATTCTCTATGATCTAACAGTATTCTATTATTTACTGTAAAGCAGTGTATTAATATAATGTCCAAACTGTTTTGTTGTCTCTTGACCAACATCCATTCATAAACAGCTAATTAACATTTATAACTACAGACTCGACAGATAATCGTCAAGCCCCTTATTATGATTTATTAACATTTATTGGCGAGTGACTAACTTTAGGTGATGGCTTATTACAAACTGAGAAACCCATTATCCTTTATTAATGTCTCACTAAGATTTATAACTGCACATAAGATGACTGCTAATGACTTACTGACAGACGTGATGGCTTGGAGGGGTCTCCCTGGTGAATTTAAGAGCTGTCACTGTGAAGTAGGAGGATCTTTCACAACCTGGCAACCCAAAAGCTGTTGTTATTAAAGACCCTCTCCGATGAAAAACAAGTTTTCAACCTCGGTAATGTGTCCATATAGATGTTTTTTTTGTATAAGACATATCATGAGGGAAATAATGACTGTATAGTATCTCCACCTTGGAACTGCAGGGAAACAATGACAGTCTCATAAAAACGGATTGAGACAGCCAGGGTTTCATATGTCATGTAACAAAGGAACCAGTGCCATCAACTTGCAGGGGCGGGGGGGGGGGCACAATAAACCAGAAACCTTGTCAGTAAAGAGAGCGAGAGTTTGCATTAGCACAACCACTAACACGGTGTCAGTTACAAGCTAGATAAACAACATAAACAAATAAAAGATGCTAACTACGCTAATCATTCTGATATGTCTGCTAGTTGTTAATTTTGGTCACAACACACTCCTCATCTGAATCCGACTGAGGCTCGAGCATGTGGCTGAGTCTCTACGATGTTCCCTCCGCTAACTATCTGGATACGCGCCGCTCTTTCACCTGTCAGCGAAACCTTGTCAGTACAAAGAGTTGACTGTTTTGCATTAGCACAGCCACTAACACTGCGACGGCTACCCCCAGTTACAAGCTAACAGACAACATAAACAAATAGCCACTGCTCTTTCACCTGTCAGCCTAGCACAAGCAGTGGTGGTGGGCGGGGCGTGAGGACTGATGCATAATTTGTCAATGAGGAAGTAAGTGTTTTCTTTCACTTTTTATGTTTTGTTATGCTAATTAATGTTTAATTTAAGTTTATGTTTACGTTTAAAACATGTCTGGAGAGAGACTTTAACTGAATCTGTAAAAGCATCTGTAAACAATTATCAATTAAGCCATTTATGATGGCTTATAAAAGCTTTATAATTGATGCCTTAGCAGAAAACGGTACACACTGAACTAAGATGGTTACCATGGTAAACATTATGTACAACGCTAATAAAACCGACGTCAATCTGATTTAGAGGCAGGAACCCTCCCTGCTCTTTGCACAAAACATGACAAGCTGACAAAACACACTGAGGCAGATGCTCCACAGTGATCTACTGCCACAAATAGAAACGCTGTGGTGAGAATGGATTCAGTATCAACCTGCCAACACACACACACACACACACACACTTTTCCACTCCAAGCATACAGCCTACAGACCATACCTGATATATTACAATAAAGTTGTCTGAATTCACAAAAGCAATATACAGTAGGAATTTGCAGCCGCGCGCACACAGCTGTTCTCTGTGGATCTTTGCTATTGTTCTGCTTTTCTTTTTTTTTTTATTGCAATGCTTGGGCACCACAGTGCTCTTGTTCTTCCAATAAAGACTGAGAGAGAGAGAGCGAGAGAGAGAGAGAGAGAGGGTGAGTGAGAGGGGGAGAGAGAGGCTGAGGCTCACAGTAAGGGAGTGTCGTCGTGGAAGCGGTCTGCTCCTCCACATCAGACTCCTTCTATCCCTCCGTGCTGGAGGAGCAAGGAGGAACCCTTACCTCTTGTTTTTTTTTTCTCCCCCCCCCCTCCCTTTCCATCATCTCTCTATCTCTCTCTGCGGACACACGGATAACCACACCACGACTGGGAAGATGGTTTTTCTTCTGCTGCGTATGGTTACCCTTTATACTCTGAGCGTCTTTAGCGGAGCATCCGCCGCCACTCACTGTGAGTATTTCACCTAAGCTCACCTGTAAGCTCCTCTCCTCTCCGGTCTCTCAAGTGGAGGCTGATGTCGGCGGGGGCTGGTGTGTGTGTGTGTAAGGCTGTGGAGAGGCAGGTAGACGCTGTTCAAACCCGGCGGAGTTTTACGCCCGGGCTGGTACCTTTGTCCTCCTATTGTTGCAGGAGGAGGGGATGAAGCATCTTGACTGTTTTTTAACAGCTGTGCTGTTGTTGGGCAATTGAAGTTTAGGGTATTTCCAGACCTGCGCCTTTTGCGTCAGTGACATGCAGATGAACAAGTTGATATCCGCTCGCCTTGTGTTCCAGTGTGCGATGAAGGTCAAGCAAACAGGTTCATTTCTCTTCACTCACAAGTCAGATGCAGTGTTGGAAGAGGCTGTGCTCAGTCCGCAGCCTGGCGCACAAAGCTCAATGTGTGATTTTCTTTCTGTCTTTCTTTCTTTCTTTCTTTTTATTTTCATAAAGAGTCACTCTTTTACATGCCGATGCGTGTATAGGTAAATAGAAACTGCTGACTGGCCACAGCTGTAAACTGTACTGTGCAGACGGCTGCTGTTATAGGTCGACTCCTACGTGGAAATAGCTCACACTCACAAAAGCCTGGTGAAGCTTCCACTCAACACGGGAGTGCTTTTCTCGATGGGGTTTCCATTTTAAATTTGAAGCTGTGCAGTTCCCTATTTGATTGCATGAGTGGCGCCAATGATATGTGCGTTGATTTGTGTGGATTAGAAAAATTTGGACTGTTCATCAGTCATTTAAAGTGATTTTTTTTTAAAAAAGCAAAAATGACATAAATTCACTGTTTTCAGCTTCACATGTGCTTTTCTTTGGTCTCTATAGTAAACTGAACATCACTGGGTTTGAAACGTGTTAACTACCTTATGATTTATCATCAATCACACAGATAATCAGCAGATGAACTGATAATAATAAGTTGTAAATGTGTCCAAATCCTATATGTTTATCAGCTATAGGCTAGAACCTGTTTCCAAACACACTATACCAGAACTAGAGACAAATCCTACACGCATACTGTGTCATACTGTTAACACACAAAAAAAAAGTGTGTTAAGTGTGTCTCATACACACCTAGCTGAGGTCTAATATTCAGTCTACCCCACAGTGTCGGACCGGCCATCGTGCCCACCGAGACAAATCCCGGTGGGCCGCTGCTTCGGTGGGTCGGTGGACCGTGAAAAAAAATCCATATAGTTTTTTTTTTTTTTTTTTACCGGCCCCAACCTCTCTTGGCTCGCTGGCCAATCACAGCCAAGTTTCAACCCTCACCGTGGGGTTGAGGGTTGAACCCGAAGCGTACAGAGGGAAACAGTAGACATAATGAAAATACAAACTGCCGACATAAGAACAGACATGACACATAGCTGTCACATAAGAGCTCATTCTGTGAGTGGGGCTCCTGGAGGCCACAACAGGTTTTATTAGCAGACCATGTTGAATTATTTTGACATTTTTATGTGTGTGTGTGTTTTTACTCTTGCCCGTTTCTGATTGATATCTTGATCTGGTTTCCCCCACGCGCTGGATATCTTAAGCTCTTCACCTTGAATCAACACAGGAAGTTTAAAAGCTCCCCTCTAGACACGTTTTAAAGTATCCAAAAATACTCTGCTATGATTCATATTTTGTTGAGCGTGGTTTTTCTCACGTGTGAAGGAAAAAATAAACTGGGGCTGGAGGCACATCAATGCTTACTTCCTCATTGAGAAATTCTGGATCAGGCCTCACGCCGCACCCGCCACCACTGCTTGCTTTTCTGATGAAAGAGCACTGCTTAATCAAGAGCATTAGCATTAAACGAAGCAGCCACACATGGTTGAGCCTCAGTCAGACCCAGACTCAGATGAGGAGTCTGTTGTGCACAAAAATTGGCAACTAAGCAGTTAGCGCAGTTAGCATCTTTTATTTTGATGTTGTTTGTTAGCTTGTAACTGGCAGTGGCTGAATCAGGGTTAGTGGTTGTGCTAATGCAAACTCTCGCTCCCTGTACTGACAAGGTATCGGGTTTCTGCAAGTTGGTTCCTTGGGTTTGTGACTGTTTGAATCCCTGTTTGTCTGAATCTGTGTTTTCTGAGGCTGTCATTGCTCTGCACTGCAGTTCCAAGGTGGGAATACTCAGTTATGGTGTTGCAACACCATTTGGGCATGTTAACAAGGCTAAAAAAAAACTTGATTTTCATTGCAGGGGGTCTTTGATATAGAATTTGTAGCTAAACATTTCCATGAAGTTTCCTCTAGATATTTAAGGACAAATCTCCACTTTTATACAGAATCTACTTTAAATGTTACTGAGGACGTTCATGTTCCCCAGAGGATGAACCTCACCATGTGACTCTTGCTCTAACTCCACTTTCAGGCCAAAATAACAATTTATAATCTAATTTAAAAGTATTATCAGATTTAAATGTTTTTCTGTGAGCACGTTCTTACATGCTCCCAAAGGGACACGTGTTTTTATGACAACGCTTTTTTGTTTTTCCCCCCCTCTTGCCATGTTAACATATAAAAAAGTGATTCCTCAATAAATCAAAACACCAGAGGCATGACATCACTTGATCTGTTTGTCTGTCTTTGCTCTCTGAGGGCAAGTGTGACACCGGCCTTGTGTTGGGGTTTAAGCACTTTATGTTAAGGTGAGGAACTGAGCTAAACTGACAGCTGCATTACTCATTTATGACAGTCCTGTGGTTCTCAAATGTGTGCTGTGATCAGGTCTGACATGCTGTGCTGGGATGAAATGGTGAGATGCTCCTGGAGGTCAAAAAGCTGCTCTCATATTTACCACTGAGAAACAAAAGGATGGGAGGGCGGGGGCAGAGATGTGTCATGGTTGGTTTCTGGGGCTTTTGTCAGGTGGCAGATGCATTTCCTCTCAGAGATCCTTCTGCACTTTTTGGCTTTACAAGGAGACAATGACATCGTTGCATGTGTCAGCGTTTAGCCCGTCATCTTTCAGGCGGGGTTAATTGATAATGTATTGGCATGGCCTTTACAGTAATTGCTAATTGACTGTCAACAGAGAAGCTATGAGTACAAATGAACCGTAACAACAATTTCACCTTCCTAGTTTGTTGATACAGTGAAATCCACTCATTGAGCGCTTTATTAGGAACACCATACTGATACTGGGTTGGGCCTCTCTTTGCTCTGGATTCTGCAAAATGTTGGAAACTTTCCTTTGATTGATTTGTCAGCTGCAAATTCATGCTGCCAATCTCCTGTTCTGAAAGGCGTTATACTGGATTCAGACCGGAGAGGTCACTGAAGTTCACTGAGCTCACTGGCATGTTCATGAAAGCAGGTTGAGACGACTTTTGCTTTGTGACATGGAGCATTATCCTGCTGGAAGGAGCCATTAGAAGATGGTAAACCGTGGCTATAATGGGATGAATATGGTCAGCAACAACAGGCCAGGCCAAGGCAATTCAGAGTGCTGTACAGAGGCATGGGAATACATTAAAAATAGAACATTAAGATGACATTAAAATAGCATTTAAAAACAATAAAAAGAAATTTGAATGTACTCAGACAGGCTGTGGCATTCAAACCGTCATTGATTGGTATTAAGGGACCGAAATGCCAAGAAAACATTCTCCACACCGTCACACCACCACCAGCGGATTCAAGTTTTGACATTTGGTGGTGTAAAAAAAAATCAGCTAACAACTTATCATCTGATATTCTGTGTCTTCTAACAGAAACATAACATGAACAAATAAAAAACAAACAAACTATGTAATAGGTATTAGGGTTTAAATGCCTTTGGGATGACCACGCCAGGATGTTAGCACATAGAGACTTATCAACAATGCTCTGAATATTCTGGGTAACACGAAACCCGTGTGCATTACTACAGTATTAAGTACATTTCATGACTAGAACAAGAAACGTAAGGGATTAAAATTTGAAATTCATTACAGTTAATTAACTCAGTAAAGCCAAGTGACTGAAGACATCTTTGAGGTTGGCTTCTTTGCTGTCCTGCCAGGAGTTGGTCAGTTTTGTCTCTGTGCATTCAGTGAAGCGACTCATCAAGGAATTAGCTTAGCTTAGCTTAGCTTAGCTTAGTTTAGTGTGGAGTTGGGGCTGAGGGAATACACCTTCTTGTAACTCCCAAGTTGTCCAGTTTACATGTTTAGTCTTCTTCACTATGGAAGACACTGAGTTTTGTTCTGAGTTGGAAGGTTTGTTCACTGCCGGGTTCATTTATTGGTTAGGTTATTGATCGTGTAAATGATTACATCATTACATCATCACCATACTGTATATATTAAGCTGCAAGTAAAGATCATTTTTATTATTGGTAGTCTGATTGCTAACCCGATTCATCATTTGGTCTGTTTCCCTAGTGGGGTCATTAAATAGTTTTTGTTTTTTTCCATTTAAAAGTCCAAAGCTGCTTCGTTTTCTATCATGTAAAAGAAAAAAAAACAAAGGCAACAAATCTTCACACTGGAGAAGCTGGAACCAGCCAACCGTGTGAAAAATGGCTTCAAAGACTGATCAAGTAGAAGAGTTGAATTGAGTTGATTCATTTTCTGTTGACTGAGGCATCAGTAGTCGTAGTAGTAGATCAGTGATTAGTCTGATTGAATGCTGTTGATCTATAACTTGTTGCAGTCCTGTGAATGAAGTTAAATGCTTGTTTATTTACCGCCAAATAATTCATCTGTTGAAATTAATTGATTTTATTTTCAATTTTCTTCTTCACATAACTTAATGACAGGAAGTTGTTCACAATTATTCAACGCTGAGTGCATGAAATACACATAGGCTAATGGCATAGACGCACTTTAATGGGCAAGATAATGTCATGTTCAGTAAAATGTTGTCTTAATCTAAGTAGTTGGCTGATTGTTTAGCCCCATGCTACCGTCTTAATAAAAAAAGAAAAGTGCAAGCAGCCGATTGAATAGAAATTGTGTAAATGAGGCGAATTAAAGACAACTGTGGGAGTTTTGGCTGAACAAATGTGCTGGATAATTTACTTGTATAAATCAGCCAAAATGTAATGGAACTTCCTTTGGTTTAGCGCATGTGCTGCGGGTCGAGTGGATCTTACTAGTAAAACAAGCATATTTTCTCTGACTTTAGTTGGGAGCGTTGCAGAGTGACTGTGTGTCCTCTGTGCTGAATATTCAGGTGCTGCACTCGAAGCACAGATAAGATATTTGCAGGCCACCCTGGACAACAGCGTTTTGATGTGTTACCCACTTTCCCCAGGACTGTATTGTAGAAAATGTTGCACAAACCCCTCATCGGCTGGCTCGCCTGTATCACTGGATATGAACCCAGCGTATTCTCGAACAGAGAGTCATGTATCCTCACCATGTTCCTCAGCTCAGCTCACCAGTTTCCTGTCTCATGACCTTTAGTGGCGCATTGTGCAGTACAATAGATTATGTTAATGCATCTCTGTGTCAGTTTAAGAGAGAAAGGAGGGAATATTTTCCATGGTGTTGAAAATCATTCCTTTGGGATTTCTAAACAGCCTTGATACTGTGACACCACCCGAGCTTATATGGCGTAGTTCATACAATCTGCTTCACCTTGCACGTCACCTCCTTTGTTCACAGCCCACCTCGGCACAGGCCGGTGTGAGGCTTCGTTTCCGGCTCTGAGTGCAGACCAGAGTTTTCTAAAGTTTGCTTTTGGCTGTAAAAAAAAAAAGCAAGAGGCTTTCATTACCAGCTGACATGACCCTCTTCACTACGAGTCTGTTTGGAGGAATATTGCTACGATTACAGTGATTCCCTCACAGCAGGTGGAGACCGCTGCACCACACATTCATCTTTTATAAGCTAGAATCTGTTTCCCATGTGGCAAAGCACCACACACATATATTTACTTAAAATTTCATGCTTCAAGTTAGCTCAGCAGGCCGATACTTCACAACTAATTATTTCCCATCTGAAGCACCTGGAACGTGCTTGAGCAGAGCTGGCATTCGGCATAACAGCAGAAGTGACGGTGTGTGTGTGTGTGTGTGTGTGTGTGTGTGTGTGTGTGTGTGTGTGTTTGTGTGTGTGTGAATGATACAGCTGCAGATTCTCTCAGCTAATGAATGTGGAGCAGGCAGTCAAGGAACACCTACTGCTGTACACCTTCAAGGCCTGATGAATTTATCAAAAGGTAAATGAGGCAGAACACCGCGGCGTGACAGTGCAGGCACTTTTCCTCATGTTTAAACATACAGTACGCTTCTTCTCGGAGACAAAGGCGAACGGGAGGGAATGCGCAGTTTGAACATCTAAAGACACGGCGACTCGCGCTCTTCTTTGATTGTCATTACGCTGCATGACGTGCGACGCCAAGTAGCGACAGTATACAGAGAAACAGTATATGGTTCTGTCACAGGGATCACTCTCCTCATCAACCCGATCCCACAGGAGATATGAACTTTGTTTTATCTGGTACAGATGAAATGTAGACTGAAGCTGGTTGTTATTTTTAGATTTTTTTTTTTTTCCCCCCATCATCTCGTCTTCTATTCTTTATTTTATTCTTTATTTTGTTCTGTTATTGTTTTTTCTTCCAGTAAATAAGAAAAATCCTAATTATCCTAATTAGATCTGAAAGAACTTACTTTCAAAATGTCGCCAAAACCGACTAAACAGGAAAGTAAGTAGGGGCGGCGTTTCATGAAAATGAAACAGAAAATTAGCATTAGCATTAATATTAAAAAAAAAAAAAAATCCTAATTAAACTGGTAATTATCAGGAAATCTTGATGAGAGAGAACGGAAACACAATTATGCCACAAATTGCCAATTTTCTACTAGTGCCGTCGTACTACTGCTGCAATTCCTATGTACAGTATTTTAATTGTAGCGAGGACAGTCTCACTGTTGTCAGATTCTGCTTGCTTTTGCCTCTGCACAGATTCAATTCAATTTATTTGTCCCCATGGGGCAATCTAGACATAAAAAAAAAATACACAAAAAAGAAGACACAACCAGTGCAAGATAAACTGCATACATTCAGAAAAACAATGACAATGGCATGAAGAAATAACAGAGGTGCAAAAAACGCAATCAACACTGGTGCAGAACAAAACGTGTAATATTGTAATGAGAATTTCATGCAGTGCAGGTAAATAAGTGTGCACATAAATAAGTGACAAACTGTATGAGAGATAATCTTAGTGCAATGAAGAACTATGTTACGTAACTATGTTACACTGGATTTACTTCATGTGAAAAAACCAGCAAGCTTCACTCTTTATCAGAATGACTTTTTCTCAAAGCTGAAGCTGAATAAAGAGCGCTGCAGCAGGGGACTCTGTGTTTACTGTATTTTGATTAAAAAAAAAAAGAGTAAATGCAGCATTTCAGAGCTCTGCATGATCTCTGACTGACTGCAGCTCTGCAGAGACATGAAATGAAGGGACTTGCAGTTTTTGATATTGTCTTGGCGAGAGCATTTTGTTTCTTCTCATCCATTCATATTGAATTATTTGGCTGTGGAGATGATACGCAGACAGGTTTCTGCAGTCTTCACACTGTTGTTTCACATTTTGTATTCATTGTCTGAGAGCATGAAATGTTGGTGGTAAAGTAATTCGCTGCGCCTCCACACTACAGTTGGTGTGGTGTCACGGCATATGTGATGGTGTTGATATAACACATTTTGTGGAAACATTGTTTTGAATTAGTTTATCAATATGATAATCGGACAGGAATGTCTTAGCTTATGCTGTCAGTCCAATACATGAAAAATGACTTAACAAATCGATGCAAAAAACATGAAATTCTAATTTACAGCATTATTTACAATGTCTAATTCATCTAGAGATATGGCATTGATACATATGAGAGGGTGTTATATAGTGTAAAGGTCTCTGTCCATGTGTAGTGTGATTATAGATCAGGTCTAGCTTCTATATTAATACTGTGAAAGTATCAAAGCCTCAGTGCACAGAGAAATGCACACAGCCTGTATTCAGAAACTGAGCCTTAAAACCAGCCGTCAGGACTTCTGGAACTTTGTGATGTCACAACTGTACAGTCAACGCCTTCAGCCATGCCCCAAGCCCCGCCCACCTGGACCCATGATCCAATTTGGTTTGGTTTCTCTGAGTGTTTACCTGCCATATTTTTATTTGATCACCCAGAAAACAACCAGCCAATCAGAAGAGTAGCTCAGAGCCTCCTTTCTTCTGATTGGCTCACTGACCTGTTGTAGAGCTCCAGGGAGAAGCCTGAGAGAGGCGATGTAAAACTACGTTAAGATTATTTTTGGTTCTTAAAGCCACAAATATCTGTTCTTATGGATCAACACTTCAAAATAAAACACTTAAAAAGTGTAAAAGATGGGACCTTTAAACGCCATATATGTGTTTTCACTGTCAGAAGTCAGTCTTCAGAAAGCTAGAAGGGTAGAGGGAAGCTTCAGTCAGATTCAGTGTACAGAACAAAATGCTTTTTGATTGTAATGAGTAAGAAAAAAAATACAATGGATACATGATATAAGACTATTTAGAGGAATAATTTCTGCCTGGTCCCTCGGGAGCAGAAAAAATCTATTGTGATGAATATGGCGCCAGTGGAGGCCTTTCCATTTCCAGCTGTATTGGTCACACAGTGACGCTGCATTCCCAATCTATAGAGTGCAATGAATATGCTTCCAATAGCTGCAGAGTCTGAAAGTTTCCTCCTCTATTTATTTTCGGTGTTACTGGCAGAGGGTTTTTGAAAGGATTATCAACACCCACTTTCTATCGACTGCGCCAATAAGATGGATGTAATAATCAGCAAGGGACAGTTACAGTGATGAAAAAATGAGACACAAAAAAAAAAAAAAGATCCTGTTTTCAACATTCAGACGCTAGAATGAAAAAAAAATGAGTGTTAAATTAAAAGGAGAAAAAAAAAATGCAGAGGTCTGCTTCTTGTCTGGCTGGATTTAACATTCTGTATAGCACAGGTTATTATTGTATGTAATTACACTGTGTGATTATCTGTGAATCAGACACCGGCCTGGATTTTCACACTCTATGATTTGATATTGATTAACAACAGCAACAAAGAAAAAAAAAATAAAGGAAAAAAATAAAGCACACTTGCAATCTAGAGGAGCTGGCTCCCAGGATCAGCATGCAGAGGTAAAGAAAATGAAGCTGCATTTGATGCAGTGTAACTATGATGCAGTGTTGCTTTTGATTTTAGAAAACAGTCACTTTTCAAATGTATGGCAGTGATCAAAGTCGTACGCTGCAGCACAGAAAACATAAAAACTGAGCCTGTGGGCTGCACACTAGGCTAAATATTAACGGATAAGAAATCAAGGTATCCATCTGTTCAGTATATTTTCTGGGGAAAGCAACACAAGTCCATTGATATTGGGTATTTGTAGTCTAATGCAATACTTGATTAAATATATACATGATAATTTGAAATAAAGTGTGTTAACGATCTTGCTTCAAAACTATAAAGCTGATAAGCCTGAATTTTTTATATGAAAGTTTAACTGGGAAAATGCATGTATCTCTCTGTTGGAGATGTTGGAACTACAGAAACACTCAGTCCACTCCTTCTTTTACCTCATTAAGGATCTTTGGCTGAGTACAGACACAAATACAAGTACCAAACAACAGCCAAGTTTAATTTTAGCTCTTGTTACCCAAAATAATTAAAGTTCATTAGCAGCTGTTGACAGCTGCTGTTTTTGCTATTTGTCATTTTAACCTGGAGAAAATGGCGGTTAGCGATTGACAAGCTTGTTGCTAATAATAGAGGAGACATGACAGCTTTGCAACTGTTAGAGCTTCTGCTGCATTCACACAATAGAGACAGTGCTAACACTGCTGATTAGCGCATTAATCCAAGCTAGTGGTAGCCTTGTAGTGACCCACGATAAACAGCCTAAACACAGCTGCAAGGATGACCAGGAAGTTAGCATCATCCTGGTTCCCTCGACGAAAAGCAAATGGCATTTTTCCATTGGCTTTTTCCTCTTAGAAAATTAACTCTGTGAGAAACAAAAGTTTATGATTCTTACCTGTTTTGCTCAGCAGGATAATCTTCACAAATGAACACCACTTAGAAGTAAAGTACAAGTAAAAAGCTGATGTTAGCATATAAATAAACTAGACCACCCAGCATCACCACTACTCAGCTACCAGCCTTGATTTAGCTCTTAGCTCTTGCACAAAAGTTTCTCCTCTTACAAAGTTAGTAATAGTTTGCGTATGAGTACGAGTAAAACACGAGACTGTCAAGATGGATTGGTGAGTAGATCGTTTTTGTGTTGTGTTTTGCGTGATGACTTTTAATGTCCCCAACAACCTCTGTAGTCTCAGTTAGCCACTTGTTAGCAACCGCCCTTTTTTAAGAGACGTAAAAGCTTAAAGAAATCACGACTGAGGTATTTACTGACGTATCTTATGTTGTGTGAAAATGTCTTGAGCTTGTGAAAAACCACAGTCCTTTTTTCCGGCATCTAAACAAAAACACACTGACTTCAGGATGAGGGAACAGGAAGTGTAAAAATGCTAACTTATTTCTGGGTTCTCCTTCCTGCTGCACTCTTTTAGCTTTTGAAACCAGCTGCAAACAAACAGTATATAGTATATCTACTATGAAATCAGCTTAATCAGTTTTATTAGTGTTAATACTGGACTTTATTTTGATGTGACTGCCAGCGGTTCTGCATTCGCTGTCGCTCTGCCAGCCGTTTATTGACATGTGTGTAGTCGGAGATATCCTCAGAGTCAGATATATCTCTGATTCAGAATTACAAGCCCGAGGCTGATGTGAAACGTTTTTCCTCACTCGGCTGCTCATAATCACGGTTTAAATGATGTGATGTGATCATTGTGGCAGTAGTGAATCCATGTATTTCACCATCCCAGGTGTCAGAGCAAGAGTTATAAGGACATTTTAATCAGCTAATGGCGTCTGGATTGCCTGAACCAACAATATTTAAATTGGAGGACTTCTTATTTATAGGTAACCAGCAGTCTATATTCTTACAGTGCGTGGATATGGTTTTACTGTGTGTTGCTGTTGGGCTTACTGAGCCCTTATTCAGCTCATTGCAGCAGCTTTGAAGCAGTAAATATTTCAGAACAGACTGAGGGCAGCACAGTGACACTGGCATCCTATCTACAAATGTGTCTTATCTTGAGTGACTTCCCACCGAAAGCTATGTAAAGCAGTGGTGTGAAATCCCCTCCATGAACCATTCCTCCTAGACAAAACTGGCATTTAAGAAAACTTATCTTATACTTCATGAGAACTATTCCCTCCAAAGATATTTTCCTCCAGTCTCGAACTAGAGTTAAGCTATTAAAGCAATATTGGATCTTTTTTTACTTGAAGGTAAATGGTGCTTTTATAGCTATCTTTATAATCAGATGATGCTGGATTGATATGATTAAACCAATTAAACCTTGTTTGAGTTTAAGGCCACTTAAAAGCAGACGGCTCACTTTTGGACGGCGGCATGAACAATCAAATCATGCAATAAACACAGTTAAAGAGTTAGTTTATTGTCAAACATCCACTCCAATATTGCCCTGTCAATTAATTAAGTTAATTTATCATCAACGTTAGCACCGGGATATTAGTCCCTAATAGCTACTACCTTTGTAATTACCAAAGCGGTGCTCATTGCTGCCCATTATTAGCCCCATTTTTAACGAGATATTATTCCATTATTACCTCGTCTTTACCGAGATGTTGTGTAAAATGCTCCCACAAATCCTATAAGCCAAAGGAAAATTATCACAAATCCTGTTTCACTACATTCTTGAATGAGGGCTGAATAATTCATGTTTGGCAGATGAGATGTGTATAATCACTAAAGCTGTCGATAGCCCAGCAAAACATCCTGCCGGCTGCCTGTAAATGCTTATAGGTCCCTTTAGATTATATGCAGCGTTCAGAGAAATGAAGTGCTACAGTAAACCGGGCAGTGTTTCTCAATCATTCATATTGACGTGTGCTTCCTTGAATTCAGCCCAGCATTTGGTACTAATTGTCAGCCAATACCTCGGCTCGACTCGGGCTATCGCTGAGCAGAGGTCACTGAGCCCCCAAAGCCTGCTAGACCACGCGAGGTATCATATGAATCTTTATCGGTACCACACAGAGGTCTGAGGCCGCTCTGTTACCAGATACTATCTCTGTACCCTTTGATATTATTGACGCTGTGGTCGGTGTTGACTGAACCTATGCACCCTCCAAAGTCTGCCTGTGCTCTTGAGGGGTTTACCACACTTTTAAAGGTGCTATACGTATGTTTCTAATGGTTTTCTTGCGCCACAGCAGAACATTTGTGTATTTTTTATTTTTTATTTTTTATTTTTGTCAAGTTTTTCATTTTCTGTTATGAGAGAATAAAATCAAAGCATTATACTGAAGATCTCATAGATCAAAGTGAAGAAACGGTTGAAAAAACCTCAGAGTTGGAGAATAGATAGTGACAAATTTTCTGCTTTTAATAATCTCTCTCTAATGGCCTTTTTTTTTTTATATGATACTGGTTTGAAGTTTCCTTCACAGACACCAACTGTTCTTTCAACTCTTCGGTGATGGAGGACTAAATGTGCAAGGACAGACATTTTTAAGCTTTCAGAGATCCATTATTGAATTATTATTGAATTATTCAGAATTTAATTTCACATTTTTTTCTTGTACTTTTGACAAAAGTGCAGACAAAAACAGGAAGAACTTGTTCTGTAAAGGTAGAAGTAATAAAGTTATTTAAACCCTATAACCCTGTAAGAATATCAGGGGGTTATCAGCAAAGGTGGAATAAGTATTCAAATCTTTTATGTAAGCAAAAATATTAATACCACATTGTAAAAGATAGTCCATTAACAGCCAGTTATAAAACATCACATGTAATATTATTCCTTATGCAGAATGGCTCCCAGAGATATTATTGTATAGTGTACTACTATTAATGAATGAACAGCATCTTTCTGATGCGTTTGGTCAAAGTGGAGATAATTTTAACTATTTTTACGTGTAATCATACGTGTCATTTACACAGGAGACGCTGGGGACATGTCCCGCCCACTTTGTGAAACGGCCAATTTTGTCCCCATGACTTAATTTGTTAAAAATTAAATGTGAACTCACAAACAAGAAAAGCTTAGATAAAAGGTTTATTTACGCAATGAGAAAACATGTAATGCAGTGTAAATGTAGAAAAACAAATGCACATTTTCCAAAAAAATGTAGTGCAAGCTTAAAAAAAAATCCTGTTCTCTCTCTCTCTCTCTCTCTGACAAACAAACATACAGCATAAGGTTTCATATCATATTTAAAGGTTTAAGTATCATATTTAAAAGGTATAAATATCATATTTAAAGGTTTAAGTATCATATTTAAAAGGTGTAAATATCATATTTAAATGAGTCCTGATTGGTTGAGCTTGACTGTTGAACTCTTGTGACCTCTGTTTCTCTAACGATAAAGAAGTGTGCAGCATTAAAACAAGTTTAACTTAACATCCAAAGCTAAGGTTGAATTATTGTCTTTCTTATTGTCATTCCTTCAGCTGTGTCTGTGTTGTCATATTTTAATGCAGTGATGTTGGATATTATTATCGCTGGGCTGACTCATGTGGTGCTTTCTACAGCGGATGTGATGGTGTCATTGTTTGGTTGAAATGGTGTTGCAGCTGTTTGGATGTGACGCATATGGATGAGTGTTACTTGGGTGGTCAACGTGCATTTTATGCATGAGTATTTTCATTCTGTCGACTAGTAGTAGCCTCGGCTGTGTCCTTTTGATGTGCTGCTATGTAATTAATTTCCTGCAGTAATTACCTACTCTGACCTCAGGCCAAACTCCCCATTACATTACCTAAAACTACATATGTTGATGCTTTTGTGTGTAGTATAGCTAATCAATCAAAACACATCTATTTTTTAAATATATTTTGATTGTAATAAACATATAAATTATATATTTTGTTTTATAAATTACATAGAATTTACAAAGTCACCAGTAGCTCCAGCCGTCTGCTCTCCAGATACGTTGACTGGAGTAAACTGTACAATATTTCCCTCTGAAATGTCTTGAAGTCCTTGTCACAGTTGGTCTGTGGGAGAGCTCAGTCAGATGTGGGGAGCACCAAATGCCCCTTTAAGCCATGTATGTGAGTTGCACTCTAACTATTTTTTAATTACATGGGTTTGATCCACCCAGTGAAGAGGATCAGGTCAGATTGAGAACCCTGCTCCACACGGCTCTACCCTTCGCCTATCTCTGTTGCATGTTCTATTTTTACGAAAATCCCTTTGGCATTTTTTCATATCCAACTGTTTATACATTTCCTGAGACTCGATATCCATGAGGAAACTCAGGCTTCCTCATATCTGGTGAGCCATGTTTATTTGATTTGGGGCGTGTAGTCATCTTCAGGTGCAATAATGCCTCTGCTACCAGAGCTTAAAATATCCATCCCATGTGTGGTACAAAAGGCACTTTGTTGTGATAATTGATTTCTTTGTGGAGCAGCATCTGTTTTGTGCACTCAGGTTAAGGTGGGCTTGCTAATGAGCAAAGGAGAGCATTGGGGGGAAAAAGGGCTGCATATACAGTATGGCTCAGTCGATTCCACTGAATGTGATGTGTAGCTGACGAGGGGTGGGTGGTTTCGAGGACCTCATGTTATCTCACCTTAAAGCAAAACCTGTAGCCAGGCAGCGTTTTATGTTTCACTCTTTAGAAGGTGATGTTCTTGAATTCAAAAGACCTATTTGTGTGAATACATCTACCATTTTGATTAAATGATGAACATCTAAGAGGACAAAACGCAGAGAGAAAAGCTCATCCTGAATCTACACCTGTGTGCAGTCATTCATTTAGCAGGATGAATGGTTAAGAGGAGGACATCTTTTATTTTTCAAAATGAAAGGATAGTAAATAGTGCAAGGATATTGGAAAAAATAAAGCATTAAAGGATAAGGCTGGCAATATTCTGTGTTTTTTATTGCCAATAAATCCTGTGAAAAGACCAAAGCTAACAAAGAATTGATCCTACACACAGGTAGGCTACTGTATGTGTAACCAAGTGTGATGTGCTGTAGCTTCCTCTGTGTCAAAGGACTCCAGTGTTGTCTGTCTTTATAGTAAATACAGACACTGTAGTTTATTTTCACTTGGTCCACCACACAGTATGTTGTTTGTTTAACAAAAACTGTCAAATAAATATAGTGAAGTAGAAAGAATATAAGAGTACAATATTTCCCTCTGAAATGTAGTTGAAGTTTAAAGTGGCATAAAATGGAAATACCCAAGTACCTCAAAATTGTACTTAAGTACAGTACTTACAGTAAATGTACTTAAATACTTTCCACCACTGCTGATATAAGTACTCACCCTTCAGTACAGATGTATTTTAAAATTGTTCTATTACCCAACCACGTAAAACTACTGAATTCCTGAGTGAAAACAGAGGGGTGCTACTTAAAAGGCTAATATCCAAAAGGCAAAAGACTAGCTAAATCACCACAGCCATGCAAAAGACTATTAATATTAAATACTAAACTCCATATTGATGTTAAAACGTGTCTCTACAACAACTAATCCTCTATCATCTCACTGCTCATCACTGAGCACCAGTATTTAATAAAATTAGATCATATGTTATTTTATATTGGTAATGAAATGCCAAGCTAACACTAGGAATGAAAGGGCGCACTATCAGCTAGCTAACATTAGTTAGCTAAACTGTAACTTAAGGCTAAAGTTAGAAACTAGATAACATTAGCTAAACTGTAACTTAAGGCGTAAATTAGAAACTAGCAAACATAAGCTATCTTAAGTGTAATTTAAGGCTAAAGTTAGAAACTAGCTAACGTTAGCTAATCTGTAACGTAATATTTCTAACATTTGCTGTAAGTTACAGTTACAGTAAAGTAAGTTTTACACAAGCGCTAAGCGTTAAGCTAATAGTGAACTGTCATGAACAAGCTAAAAGGAAAGTTTTCTGTGTGCAGACTGCAGCTTCATTTGCCACAAATATCTGTAAAATTATAACTACAGCCTGAGAAAGCCCCCACCCTCCTCTCAGCTGCGTTACCTGCAGCAGAGGAATCGTAGTAAAAGATTCTTCCAGGCACGAATATATGAAATATATTGTAATATTATGATTACAGATAAGAAGGATATATAAACGTTTCAACCCCATGAACTGTTGTTTTTACCTCTTTTGGCAGGGGTGTCCAAATTAATCAGCGGGATCAGATTCCCCCAACCCCCCCCCCATAATTCGAACCCTGGTTCTAGTGCTGTAAATACTCACTAGAGCACCAAATGTCTATAAATCAGCAGCTGAAAATAGTCCACAACAAACACACTACTTACTCTTGTCAAAGTAACATTTGCTAAAAAACTAAAGTGCCCAGCTGTGTTTGGAAATTACTTCACCTCACCTCTTCAGGAGGAACCAATCAGCTGAGGGCCGCAAAGAGTGTAGGGGATGTCAGAAAGTGATAATGATATGACAAACTGACAAACACATTGTTGATTTGGGTCTTTTTGTGGGATAAGAGAAGTGTCAACACGCCACTTCTGTTGCTCTGGGAAAAAAAAAACAAACATCATCCTAGCAGTTGGATGTGCAGTCAAGATGTACTTAACGTATGATTTCAAGAGAGATTAATGATCCCTCTCAGCTAGCAGTCATGTACGTGTGTTCGGATGCGCGTCCGGGGTTCATTTGGCTATTAGTTTCAAGCCCATGAGACTTTGCAGACAAATGAGCCTTCCTGACTGACAGCCGGGGCGCTTGGCTCCAGACCGAGACTGTAAACAACAACACAGTCTGTAAGATGCACATTTTGCACATGGATAAACTTTTTCTCTACTCACACACCTGCCAGAGATGCATGGTTCGCCTGTCAATTTGAGAACATGTGTTACACTGTCAAAAAGATTGTTGGTTTGTTTAGCCTTGTTTTTGTTTTGTTTTTTTTCTAAGATGTCAGGGTCTCATTTGTTGTATACGGTGGTGTCGAGCGTAGAAGCAAAGCAATTGAAGACGCTTTTGAGGTGTAAGCTCACATCAGAGAGGTTTGTCAGCTCTTCAGCTAGAGATGAATCGTTCAAGAAAGGATGGATGGATACAGATTGAAAGGCAGATGAGAAGAGTGATCCTACTTTTGATCCCTAAAGGATCAGAAGTAGGATCTGGAAGACTTTTGACAGATTAAAAGTGCTGTGCTTGCATAATAACCCCAGTTCTTGTAGTGGTGCGTTAAGATGCCATGCCAACGTTCTCATTTCCCCAATGAACATCTGCAACTGCACTGCAGCTCAGCCATAATTTGAGTCTTGGACAAAACAGCTTGATCCACTTTAGTCACACTTGAAATCAGGATTAGAAGAATCTCTTGGCAAGCGATCTGAGAGCAGTCAAATCAGGTCAGTCGAAATTCACAGGGACGCCCAAAAGGAGAACGAGCTCATGCTGTCAGTTCTGCTGTGCTCTTGTCGGCCAGATGGATGGCCAATTGCCACTCCAGATGTGCTCAGAATCCATCTGAACTCAAACTAGAATGGCATCCAAAAACAAAAAGCCTCTCACACTCGAAAGAGCGAACTGCACGCTGATGGAAGAGAGTACAGGGATAATTGTAATCAGGCTGGTGCCAGTTTTCATTACGTTCCCAGATACAGGCCTTAATGCAGCTTTGGACTCAAGTGCAGCCACAAAAGCAGAAGAGGATGTTTTTGTGTGATTCACTACTTTTATGGCAGGCAGGGCCGGTCAGAAGAAGATGAGGCTGACGGCTTTAGATCACTGGACTCTTAATCTGCTCCTGCCTGTTGGACGTGATGTAATCTCACACTGCAGGATTAAAAAGAACGCACACATACACACAAAAGCAGTCATGGCGTTTTTCTGTGTGGTTTTCAAGGGTCACTGCATGGGTTAATAGACTGTTTGAGGCATCTGAGAACTGGATAAGTGAGGCAGCCCTGTTATTTTCCTCCAGTTCTTGCTTTAAAACTCCTCCGCCGACAAGTAAAGGTGCACTTTGAACCAACATGTTTAACTACGCCAGGATTCATTTTCTATTATTACTGTCATCTGAATAAATCAGAGCGTGGCGAGCGGCGAGATCTCTTCAGAACCATCCCTTTATGTTGTCAGATTTGCATTTGAAATATATCATATGAACTATATGGAACATGATTTAAATGGCATCTGAATTTTTTCCTTTTGTTTTTCTCTCACAGATACTTGCAATGGTCCTCTTGTATCAGCGTTACCCCATTCGTCCTTTCAGAGCTCCTCTCAGTCCTCGGTCAGTTACGCTGCCTACAATGCCAAGCTCAACAGAAGAGATGGTGAGTACAACAGACAGTACTGCTGCATGGATTTCAGTATTTCTAAATGCTTCAGTTGTGCGCCACCCATCTGCTGTACCAGCGGTTACTAATGAACATTAACAAGAGAGGCAGCAGACCAGAGAGCGCTCATCTGAACCATTTTCGTAATGGTCATATGGTCATTGTTTTTGAAGGCGATGACAAATGAGCTGTGAAGTATGAGGACTTGCTGCATTTGCCGCAGGCTGCAGCTCAGATGGACACTGTTCCACTGTTTCAAAGAGATGAGGAAGAGATGGCTGTCTGTTTGCCCACAGACTGAAAGAAAATATGTTTCCAACTACATTTCAAAACGCTATATAAATACAGCAACTGTTACAAAGCAAAAAAATTGATTTCATGTATTTATTAAAGGCCCCATATTGAATAAAGGTCTCTGTTCATGTGTAGTGTGATTATAGATCAGGTCTAGGTTCTATATTAAAACTGTGAAAGTATCGAAGCCTCAGTCCACAGAGAAATGCACACAGCCTGTATTCAGAAACTGAGCCTTAAAACCAGCCGTCAGGACTTCTGGAACTTTGTGATGTCACAACAAAGCAGTCACCAAGCCCCGCCCACCTGGACCCCACCATCCAAACCTTGCAGGATTTGGTTTCTCTGAGTGTTTGCCTGAAATCTGCTATATTATTATTTATTCACTCAGAAAACAGTCAGCCAATCAGAAGAGAGGCTCAGAGCCTCCTCTCTTCTGATTGGCTCACCGACCTGTTGTTACTAGAGCTCCAGAGAGAAGCCTGAGAGAGGAGATGTAAAACTATACTGAGACAGTTTTTGATTCTTAAAACCACGAATGTATCTTCTTATGGATAAAAAAGTTTCAAATAAAACACAGGGAAAGTGTAAAATTTCAGACCTTTTAAAATGAGTCATGGCGACTAAGGGGAGAAAACTCAGAGAAAATTGACTGCATAGCAGGGCCACAAAGGGGTCCAGGGTTGTTGTCCGAAGGGTTCTGGCCCCTCTTGGACCCACCCCAGATCAGTCTGAGTAGTCAACTGCCACAAGCAAATCAAACAGCTACAGGCGATAAAGAACTAATAAAAGACAGATGCCAAAAAGTATCTTTACCGTGGCTATTTCCAAATGTCATATTATTAATAAGGGAAAGGGAACAGTCTGATTGCTTTGACACAGAAAACTATCTCGTCATCATCTCCTGTCTCTATCGGCTCAGTCACTCCTCGGGTGCAACTTGTAGCCTCTCAAGTAAAAAGGAACTGCTGCTGAATAAATATCACTCAACAACTACAGCTCCCATGAGCTTTGGACAGACTACACATGTCATTAAAACCTGATCAGAGCTACAGTTGGCGAATGCTAACAAGGTAATCATCTTTGGAAAAGTGGGGAAAGTATCAACATATTTCCAGCAGGTGCATTAGTAGATGCTGTAAACATTTCAGAAGTGAAACAGCCGTTTTTTCCCCAAGAAGTGAGGACCTCCACTGTGGCAGCTGCAGTGTAACTTCACCTTGAAGCCTTTTACAAACACTCCCTGTGTACATATCAGGACTTCATACATTTTTTGCAATCTGAGCCCGGTGCCGACTGAGCACAAACCACAACAATCCACTGTGCATCGACCGGACCGATGTTTAATGGATCCCCTCTGCTCTTCCTCAGGAGCAGGAGGCTGGTCCCCCATGGTGACTGACCAAGAGCCCTGGCTCCAGGTGGACCTCAGGGAGCAGATGGAGGTGACGGCTGTCGCCACACAGGGACGTTATGACAGCTGGGACTGGGTCAGCAGTTACCTGCTGCTCTACAGTGACACGGGCCGAACCTGGAAACAGTACAGGCATGAGGACGGAGTCGGGGTGAGTCACCACATGGATGCTTTCGTTTCAGCATTGATTATTGTATTATTTCTTGTTTTATGTCAGTCATGAAAGGAAATCAACAATTTGGGATGAGGGGAAATGAACAGATGTAGAAGAAACAATGTCTGAGGTTTATTCTTGGGTATTTATTACGGTCGCCAACAACTACAAACACAACACGCTGCAACGGCCCAAAACATTTCCATAAGGAGAAACGAGTTGCTAACGCTTGCTACGTTGTCTGTTGCTCTTTTATAAGAGTGTACAAACTATGGCCAAATGTAGAAAAGAACACAAACCTTTTTAGGTCAGAAGGTCCGGCTGTAGGTCCGGGGTTTTGTGTGTTTGTTTTTCCATCGTTTCTCTATTTGCAGCGTGTTTGCTCTTTTTGTATTTGTTTTGGCTTCCTGCAGCACGTTGTTTTTCATTTGCAGCACCGTATTTGTTTTGTATTTTCATCGTGTTTCTGAATCTGCATTGTTTCTGAATTTGCAGCTCATTTCTCCTGAAGTGTTTTAAGCCGTTGCAGCGCCTTTGACCTTGTAGGCCACCGTAATTTATGGTTGAATATTCTGTGCTTGAGAGTTACAAGACAAGATTGATACCACCCTCATGTGAATGGATGGAGTGGAATATATGGAGCTACAGCCTTTTGAATTGATTAGCCTAGCTTAATGTAAACACTGGTTACTCTTAGCATTAACTGTGGACTTAGTTCTTACTGAATCAATCTACATTCAACCACTTGAACTTGAACCACTTCAATGTCCACTTCCACGGTAGGACAACTGAACACTGACAGCCGTAATAAATCATCTCACTGCCTTACAGTCGTATCCCTCCACCGATCTTAACTACCACTAACTTTACAGGCAAAGTGGATAATGTGGGAACAATGTAATGTAATGAACAGAGTCCATTATATATGTACTGTCTCTGTAAGGTAGTTACCATTATTTCAATTATTCCAATTCTCTTTATAAACCTGAGGTAATGTACACAATAAATCTAAACAAAAATGATATTAGCATCACAAGAACCAGGAGCTGTTCTCTGTTCGAAGAACCTCTAAAGAGCCCCAAATAACTTTGTTTTTCATCCATAAACAAACCAAAATGTAAAAACGTCAAGTTGTGTTTTTTACAGGAACCGTTTGGGACTATTTCTTTGCTCAAACCACTGCTAACTGTTCCCCCTCTGCTTCCAGTGGCTAATCACCCCCCGGCTGTAGCTCCATATTTAACATGAGAGTAACCCCAGCGTATCAATCTTCTTGCCCAATTCTCGGCAAGAAGGTGAATAAGTATATTTCCCGAGGTGTCGAACTATTAATTTGAAAATGTGCAACAGACAGCAAGGTCAGTGGATAATATTGAGTGGGCTGTGACGCTGGTGTATTATTATTTATGGCAGTTTTTTATTTTATTTTATTTTTATTTTTTGCAGGATTTTTGTGGTCACACTCAGATCATAAACACTGACAGTAAGAATTAGATTTTACCATCTGTCACATGAGATAACTGTTTTTCATGCGCCGCGCTCGGTGGACCAATTTATTGATGACATTGCAGCGTAGTGTCAGATAACATATCCTCTCACTTTTTCAGACACATTACAAAGTGTGGGAAGTATCTGGTGTCAATGCAATTATTCCAGCGCTTTTATTTTAATCCTTCATGCAATGCCACAAGATGTTATGTCAGCCTGTGCAACGACTTAAAGTCTAAAGGAAATAGCCTCATGTTGGCACGTGTAATTAATTCTTAATTGTGTTTGCCCCAATAATGTCAAAGGCTCCCTAACAAGATATTAAATTGTTTTTCGGTGTGTTTTCTACTCAGGAGGCAAAATTAGCACAGTGTGTAGTTGCCCACTGCCATGTCACTGCAGCAAAGGGATCTTTTTTTTCTTCTTCTTTGTGTTGAAATTAAAAGAGCGCAAAGATTTGAGGGTGAACATTCTTCCTAGTGCTGCGTGTTGTTTTGAATTATTGATGTTCCTCCACATTTAAAAATGCATTATCTAAAGCACACTGGAATGTAGGAATTAGAGCTGAAATCAAACATGAGGAACTCTGAGCCAAGTTGAAGCCAGGTCACAACCTCCCTCCTTTAAGCCCTTTATGAGATGTTACTGTCACTAACACGACAAATGTGTATTCATCCGCGTTTGAAAGTAGTTCCCGACAATAACGCTATTTACCCCTGTTAGAGTAATGCTGAATAAAAGCTGCAGTGCCCCAGCTTGTTTAGAAAATGACCCTGCCTTACAAGCATGCAGCATAAAATGAATTTAAGAGGGTTTCGATGTCTTTACTCCCCGAAACAATTAAATTAACAGTTTTTAGATTAAATTTGCAAATGTGTCAAAACAGTCAGGTTCAATAGAAATTGCAAATTACAATGAATAACAGGTAGAATCCAGCTTGTTTTTGGGGAGAAGAGGAAGCAACATAGACCCAGATGTGATTGGTAATGCAAAGTTATTCATTAAGAAGGAGAGAAATAATACTGATACAAACAATGAATGAGGGTAACTAAAAGGGGAAACAGGGCAAACAGGTGCCGCTAAATCAAAAAACCGAATATAACAAGAAGAGGATTCTGGATAAACAAGACTTTTTTTTTCTTTCTTTTTTTTTAACCAGACTCTCTAAAACAAAAATAAAAATGGGAAGAACTCCTCTCTACCTCCTCTGCACTGAAAACAAAACAGCCAAACATCAGCCCTGTTCCCACTCAAACTAACAAAAGAATTTCCTATGTATTTCTATGTCACTGTGAGCTTTATCCATCCCTGGTCCAGTCCCCTAATTGTCCACTAGTACCTCACTTCTAATTCGTAAAGTCTACTACAAGCTTCACAAAATTCAAAGACCATGTGAGGTACATCGGCGAGCTCGGTGTACGTCAGCCGCCCTGAGTGACGAGGCCGGCCGGGACTTCCTACGCTATAGCTCCAAATGTCTTCAGCTTGATCTGTGGACAGAGGGACTGTCCTGGAGAAAACCAGCCCACAGGTCGTTTGTGCAGCAGGTTATTATGACCCGTAGTTACGTTTTCTTGCGATCGCTCGTAACAGAGGGTTGACAAAAACGACCTGTTTGGTTGTTCAGGTTGGAGGACTTGTTGTGGCCAGTAGCTGTAGCCAATCACAATGCAGGATCCGCACAACCTACTTAGCATATGCACAATACGGCTGCGGCTGTAACGATAACTAAAAGAATAGTTCCTTCTTCATTGTGGAGGTTTGGAATATAACAACAAATAGTACGCTAACGCTTGAATTATGAACTGAGGTTTTAATGTGTAGTTTTTTGTCATTTTAGATTTTTAACCCAATGTTGATTGATTCGTGTAAACAAAAAACAAAAATAGCACAACTCTATTTTAAATTAGTCCCCAAAAATAAATATAAGTTGACAGTTTGTCAAAAATGAAATGAAATATGTATGTGCTGTTCACTGAGACATTATATCCAGTGACTGATTTTTTGAAAGATCATGTTAAACGGCTCACAGCTTCTTCCACACACTGTCAGACCTCATATCATTATGTCTGAAAAAAGGAAGAAAAAAAAGAAAAAAAAAAGCGGCTGTGCAGAGAGAAGATGAAGCATTTTGTGTCGATATTGCCAACATGACCTGCAGCTATCACCCTTTGTAACTGACTCATAAGAGAGACAAAAGAAAGATGCTGAATTTCTTTCAAATATTGAGATTCATGTCGCACTCGCAGTGCTGCACCGTAGCAGTCAAACCAGGCAGTGTCCTCTGAAACTTGGCACACAGTGCAGCCAGTACAGCGTGACTGGTTGTAATGCTTGACGTATTTGCTGATGTGTATTAAATGCACACTCACACAGAAAATTTAACCCCCCCCCCCGGTCCTCTCTGGTGCACATGTGAACTTGAGTTGGTTGTTTTTTTTTTTTTTGTTTTTTGTTAAGATGGTGCAGGATGAATAGCAGCCAATTAGTCTGCAATCTCTGCGATGAAGCTCACACCCGAGCTGACTAACTACAGCTTTCACCAAGACCTTTGGCTGATACTAACCCACATCCGTCTGGCATTTTAACAAGTGAAGCTCAAAGGTAACAGCTCACTGTCAGAAACTGAACTGAGGGGGGACTAATGAGAGAGCAGCAGCTGCTGATATGACTGCTAGCTCACAGCCACTCTGAGCTAATGCTGAGCCAAATTAGCTCCACAGAAAAATTAGATCCATAAAAAAAATTTAAAAAAAACCTGGGCTAAGGGTCAATACTCCTGCTAGCATGCCCTTAGCCTGCTGCAATTTTTCAAAACAAAACAGCATGGAACAAACAAACACATGATATAATTTATTATAATCTTTGTCCTGAGGATGGCGCTAGATGTTTTTCCTCCTGGGAGCATGGCTGATTTTTCTGAGCAGATCATTAAATATGATGTTGGTTGTTGGTGTTAGACCAGAGATTTAGAGAAATAGTCAGCCTGCTCTCAACTTAGTGTCATCTAAAGAAATTACTTACCCACTGTCGTCTTCATCCTTAAGCTCCACCACTGGGTATTAAGACACTCGGGGAAAAAAAAAATTAGAACACTAGAAATGGAAATTAAATCACATATAGGCTTTGACATCTGTTAAAACATTAAATATGATTCACTTCCCTGTTATTTTTTTTTTTTAATCTGACCTCAGTAAAAGTGTTGACGTCACCATCTGTTCTTGTCAGTGGGAGTGTTCTGAGCAAAGCCTTATTAAGTACAAGAGGAACATGTGAAACAACAGGATGGCACTCTTTTACAAGCCGATAATAACCTAATTAAGTCGGAGGAGAAAATCTGCAAAAAATGATTTATGTCTATGGAAGCTTTTAGGAGATGAAATGTGGACTCTAATCACCGTATGTGCTGTCAAACACGAAGAATGACTGACTTATAAAGACTCACTCTTGAACGTCTTCCCTTATGTGAAAAATTAGCCTCGTACTTGATGATACTTTCAAAGTAAACTCTCTAAAAAAAAAAAAAAAAAAAAAAAAAATGGGGGAGCCCTCGTTAATCTAATTGCCTGTATAATATATTCATTCTGCTTCATGGTAATTTAGCAGTATGGTCTTTGCAAATATTCATAGGTGGGAAGAGGAATTTTTCTAGCAGGGGGGCCTGATTAACATCATTATCCTTGGAAAGCCTTATTTAGAAATCTCTTCTAAACGAAGCTTTGAATAAATGTGTGAAACAAAGTCTCCTCCTTCAGGGGAATTTTAAACATTAATTTTCCTGCATGTTAACTGTTCAGGTAGATTGGGATCTAACGAGGATGAAAACGTTTCTGCACGAGCGCTACAGACTCATTTTCATTTCTTTTAACAGCACAATAACAATAACACTTCAGATTGGTCCAGCGTGTCGATAGCGCTTGTGATGTCATACAGCTACAGCTATTTGGTCGCCATGTATAAAGATCGTTGACGCGGTTAAGGTGATTTTAGCGAGTTTGTTTTCCCAAAAGCCCCGAATCTTTTATAAAGTTTTGAATATAATTCAACTTTGTGTCATTTCCCCTCAGTGTCTCTGACTGGACCGGCAAATCTATTGAGCTCCTTTAGCCACTGGGGAAATATCGCTATCTACATGTCGCCCGGCAACTAGCGGCACAATTTTTTTTATCTTCTGTTTTTCAGTCTGGACCAAAGTGGTTGGACAACTGACCGACTAACTGCCATCTCCAGAGCAACGCAGCATAAAAAAGATTTTGAGTGTGTAAAGGATAAAAAAAAAAACAAAACAAAACAAAACAAAAACAAAAACTTCTACAAAATAGTTTGTAGTTGTAAATCTTCTTTTGTAAACCTGTAAAATAAATCCACGTCTGTGCATGTGTACAACAGACTTCTCAGCTCCTGCTACGTCTTGTTTTTTCAGTTCTTTTCCTACCTTAAACCGAGACTGCGAGCATGGTAAATATTGTCATATGCTGTCATTTGAACATGATGTCTGCATTGTTCCCCAGTGCAGAGAATACACAGCGTTAGTAGTATATGAGATAGGTGAGATATTGAAGAAATATCTAAGATGTTGTTGATCCTGGTCAGGGGATTTCTGGCTGACCGAGAGGAGATTGGAGACTTCAGTAGTATTTTCACTCATGGCAAGGTCATGTACTCGTAGTTTTCACTGTGTCTACCCTCAGGCTGTTTAACTGGCCAGTGACCTCCTGAAACACACTGCAGCGTCTTCATAGCCGGCAGCAGGATTTATCCCCCAGTGAATTGATTAAAATAAACTTATGTGCCTGAGCTGTATGCAACATAAAGGAAAACTGACACAAGGGAGCTCATCACTGGAGAGGAAGAGTAAAGAGTCTTAATGAACAGGGAGGGAAACTGTTCCGCAGTGACAGAAACATAAATAGAAATAATGAAGTCACTGTGGGGTTGGGATTGTTTATGCGGATAAGGACCAACCTTGGTCCTCTGGCCCTCTGGAAAATCTTCTGCACCCTCAGGCCCTTTATTCAGAGACTTTGCCTCATCTCCCAGCTGGAACACACAGGATGTTCTGCTGTAAGTTTTTCCAAAGGGGGGGAAAGAAAAAAAAAAAACCACAAACGTCACAGCTCGGGACGGCCTCAGTGGTATGCTCTTGCAGTGGTATCTCTCTTGAATACTAATGAGTCATGCTGACGTGTGTGAGCATTGTTAGCTAATGAATCGTTAGAGTGACTGCTCTGCAGCCTCAATCAGAGCTCGTTTGGTTCATTAGGTTTTTCCAGAAGTTCAGATGGGAATTCAAGTGGAAAGAACGGGTTAATGATTACCTCAGCCAAGGAGGTAATGCTTATGTCTGTCTGTTTGTCAGACGGATTACGCAAGAAGTGCTGAACCGATTTGCACCAAACTTGGTGGATGGATGGAGCGTGTGCCAGGGAAGAGGCCTATAAATATTGGTGCTGATCCAGTCAAAGGGCTGGATCCAGGACCTTCGAATCACTTTCCTAAACTTTGCGAGATTGGGCATTTTTTTATTTGACACGCTCATCAGTTCCTCAGGAAACAAAGTTTGGATCTTGATGTAAATATCAGACTTATGAATGGTGTTGACATCTGTGACTTTGTACCATTTGGTGCAGATCCAGATAATAATCCGGATCTCACAGACGTGCTTTAAATAACAAGAGGTGTTTCATGAAACTGTAAACCAAGCCTTCACCAAACAACATTTTGTTTACCTTGCTTCAGATTGGCAGACTATCCTATTCAAAGAAAACAACAGCTGTGTTTGTCAATCCTGAAGAACCTAAAGACTTTCTTTTTCTCCCCCCGTATCATGTGCAATGTTGTCGTACGTGAGCACATTTCTCTGTCAGAGCTACAACAGTTTTGGTTTGTTTCACAACAGATTCTTCTTTTGTTTGTCTCTTCTTGTCATTGCTTTTTACAGCGGTTTGAAGAGCGCAGGGCTCCGCTGGAAAGAAGTGATGTCATGTTTTTGTAAGAACCGAGTTTAACAACATTTGACGACAGACGGAGGCTTGATTGCTGATGTTTCCAGATCTGTCAGTCAAATCAGATCAACCCACACCCACAGAGTCCTGATTGAGAAGATCATCCAAGATTTTAACTGGTTTTGATTGATAGATAATTCCTAAGGAGACTTTTTTTTTCCTGAACTGTAATTGTGATTTTTGCTCATGAATAGTTGATAATCAATGAAATAGTCTTCTACTGCAGTGTATAACACGTACTCTGTATGACAAACACATGTTTTCAGCCGCCTGATTCCCAATAAAACACCCAATTTTGATTTTCTGGCTGAAAGCATTTAGAAAAACCCCAGTGTTGTGAAAAAAAAAACATGCCTTGTTTTTCTGTTTGTTTGTTTTTCCGAGGCCAGCATGTTTCTCTTATTTCATTTGCTCTAAACGCTGTTTGTAGTGCTACAGTAATACATTTTCCTCAACCAAATGTGTAAGCCCCCAGTGCCATTTGTTAATCCCTCCTGTGAATTACCGTGCATGTATAAATTAGCCTGGCCTCTGCACGTTTTTAAGACTCGAGGCTTCACGAGGCTTCACTCAGTAAATGGCTCAGAATGGGGGAAGCGGTGGCATAAATCACAATAACAGCCTTAACAGTCGCACAGTTGCCTTGATTATCTAGCAAGGAGAAGCATCCTGGTCTTATTTAATGATGCCGCTGCTTTGCTGCCTTCCGCAAGCGTCGGACGGTCATTTGTGCCGCTGGTCGTTGTGTTTCTGTTGTTGCGGGAAAAGCTGAATTATCAGCCTTGTCTGGCTGTGTTGAACCATTCAGAAAAGCCCGGAGCCCTGCTGTCAATGATCTATCTTTTTTCGTTCTTCATAGTACGAGTACGTATTGATCTGATGTGTCACCTGCCTAGAATCGGTTATGAAGGAGCTGGTAATCAGTCATTTGAGAGGAGAGGTTGTTTGTCTCCGTTTCTGTCTCCATCTCTCATTCTCTGTCTGTTTCTCCATTCATGTCCCCTGGTGTTGTTCGGTGCAGGCTGAAAGGTGGAAGGAGGAAGGGTGGGAAAGAAAAAGAAGAATGACATCTCACAATAGTGCTCAGGTTTTTGTTTTTAGTTCTGCAGGGGGAAAACACAATACGAGAGCCCTTATTTCGCCCCGGGCTGCCTCACTGGTCATTTTTCCTCTGTCTCACATGGACCTGCTTGAACGGATATTCTCATATTTCTACACCGCACAATGATTCTTATCATTTTACATTAAATAGTATGGCCAAGGATAGGAGGAAGACATTGCCCTTGGGTTAGCCGTGTCAGCACTTTGTTGTTGTCTGTGCTGTTCAAGGATTTAGATTTTTATTCTGCTTATATTTCAAGTATTCAGCTAAAAGCAGACTTTTCTACTCCCCTGTGAAAACATTACTATTCACTTCAGATCTGAGGTTATTTGCTGCTTCTCAGTGGAGCGTTGGTCACTTCTTGTTCTATATCAGTCCTCTGCCACCGTCACAACCACATTGTCTCCCCCCCCTCTCTCCCCCCTCTCCCTACAGAGGTTTGTCGGGAACGTTAATTCAGAGGCCGTTGTCCAGAACAAACTGTCCCACCCAGTGAGAACACGCTTCCTGCGTTTCGTCCCTCTCGACTGGAACCCCAGCGGCTGGATGGGCCTCCGAGTGGAGGTGTACGGCTGCTCCTACAGTGAGTAACACGCGCATCCTGCGGTTTAATACCACACTAAGAAAGCTCTCAGGCCACACATCTGTAGTTACACCACCTTAAAGGATCTGTTGATTTACACGCCCCGCTTGCAGCTACACTCTTGATGGAGAGTAATGAGGACTATTTTCTCTCCACCTGCTTTCAACACGCTGTTTAATTCTTCCAGACCAGCAGTGAAATGACTGATACAAAGACAGACAGGGTGGGAAACGCATACGCACAGTGATCTCTGCTCACATTCAACACTCACAACTTTAAATTAAATGTGCCAGCAGCTTAAGACAAATGTTGGACCATCTGGTGATACTTTTACTCTAAGTGTCAGTTGCTAGCAAAATGCTAAAACAATTCATATGAGCATCACCTTTTCACAGTGGAGTATTATTTTCCACATGCATGTAAAAACTTTGTATGTAGCCTTGTAGACAAAATGTACCATGAAAAAAATGAAATAAATTTAATATAAATGTAAGTTTTTAGTGCAAATAGTGGCGTTCAATGACATGAACACTGTCAACGTTGCACGGATGTGAGTCATTTGGTGTAAAACCGGCATTAAATACATAACAGATACACAGGTAAATTGGACACAAGGAAAATAATTTCCTGTTTTTATTTTGAAAATAATTTCAAAATAAATGAAGGAAATCATAAATGCCAAACGGTCATTTTAGGCTCAGCTCATTAAAGAGGTGAATTCCTAACTTCATATAATCATGAGAATGATAGAGAAGAGAAGAAACTTTTTTTCTTCCTGTAAATTTCCTGCAGGAGCATGATGGGAAAAATAATCTCAAAGGAATCTAGTTTTGCAAATAGTAACCCTGCAAGATCCCCAGTCTTTACAAAATCTTATAGTGTGTGACACCCATTGTCTTTAGATGTGAGAGGCTGTCAGAGTCATAGTGTGTGTTAGACATTATTAAATATTACTGCAAAGTGCAGTGGGATTTGGAAGAAGTACGATGACATACAAAAAGGTTGAGACAGATAATATAAAAACATGCCCAGTGCAGCTTAGATCATTTCTATTCAGGTACTAATACTGATGCCAGTCTTAATGTTTACACTCATACTAACATAAGTGGGTTGGTAAATACCGAAATCATAATTTTGTTTGCTTGATCATCTTTCCCATCTTTACTTTATTATCTTGTCTTAACGCCTACACACAAGACACCAATATTATTTTAAAAATACGTTAGATATTAAACATTTTTTCCGGTTGTCACAGCTCAAATACCTTATTATATCAGGATAACATGCTTTTCTACTTGAGTCTATTCATGTGGGTTTCATCACTGAGTCATTGCTCTGCCGTGACAGAAAAAGGTGTCCCACATAATGGGCACAAAGAAAAAGTGACAAAGGAGAGTATGCCCACCAACTAGGTGGGCATACTCACAAAGTGCAGCGCACACTGGCTACCTTCAACTAGTGTTGTGTCAAATGACGCATCGTGTCATTTGAAATGTGTGACATGCAGCAGATGTGCCTCACAGACAGACAAAGTAGTCAAAGTACAGTAGACAGGATGTGCCAACCCTGGGAGGAAATGTGAAAATTGCTGCTTTTCTGGAGCATCAGCGCGTGATGACGACTGCGAAGACATCACCGGTGTGTGGCTTTCCATAGAAAACAATGCTGCTCTACAGAGGCAAAACACAGCAACTACATGTTCAGTCAAAACGGGATCTGTGAAAGAAAATATTATGCCATGGAAAGTTTGTTTTCTTTGTCTTTGTGTTGCTGCACAGGCTGCAGTTAGTGCAGTCTGGCTTGGTAATCTGGCTGCTATAGGAGGAGACCCTCAGGGAAAAGGAGAATAATTCATTTTCACCATAATTCCATCCATAAGTAACACAGTGACAAAATGTGACTATTTTGGTCATAAAACATCTAAAAGCAAAAATCTTATCAGACGGGGGTCCGTGGTCTAATTTGTGTCAGTTTAGGGTCCTTGATGTCAAAAGGTTTGAGAACTACTGCGCTGTAGGACCAAGCATCGACCACCGTTTAAATTTATTAAGGCTTAAAGTTATACATAATTGAGGGCGTGTCACTCTGAGTGACAGGTGGGTGAGCGTGTGTTTGCCACAAACCGGCATGAACCGAAGTCTCGGCTCCACACACGCCCCTCCTCTTTGCCTGTGTTTGTATTAGCCGGCAGAGTGACGTCACAGAGGCCTACTGCCATGGAAAGAAGCTAACTACACAGCTAAGCTAATGAGGCTATATCAAGTAAGAGCTAGCATGCTGGATAGCTATGGCTAGCCTTAGCTACCTACGTTTTAGTTAGTGATTAAGTTATTGATTTTCTGCCAGTTTTTTATCTATTTTAGATGAACTGAGATTGTCGTTAGGCAGTTCTTGATTCCACATAATCACATTAGGCAGCAGCTGATGGACAAGAGGAAAAAAACAAACAGCTAAACTGCTGCTAAAGGCAGCTAGCTAAGCTGCTCTCAGTAGCTGCCATCTCATTTTGTGACTGCAGTGGGTTTTATGCAATTTTGTGATTAAGCAGCCTTTGCATTAATACTTAAATGTATTTAATTGTAGATTAAAGTGGCGTATTGATTTCAGTATAAATATTAACTTGGACACGTAGAAACAGAGAAACACTTTTAACCCTGTTCCTTTAATTTCAATCCATCTGCACTGCAAGTGTGTGTTGCCGTTAATGCTCAGCTGACTAACAGTAAAGAAAGCTGTTTTGATTCAAAATAAAATTATTAAATTGTTATTTTGGAATAACTGTCCTAAAAGGTTGAATAGTAAAAGACCACATTAAAATAATTCCATACTTGTGATTTTAATGAGAAGCGAAAACAGAACTCGGACCTCTGTGAGTGTACACCACGTGATAAAAGGAAAAGCTTTTTCACACACACAGTGAAATTAATAACCTGAGCAGCCCTCAATAAAAATACACGTAATGGGGATTCACTTAGACACCTCTCCCACGCGTTGTGAGGCAGCACTAACTAGATGAGCCGGTGAATTACTGCAGTGTGAAACACCCTCAGAGCAGCCCACAGTGAGCAGTTTTATGATGACCAACCACCAAACATAGTGAAATGCATTAATGTTTGTACTCTGCCTTATTCATGTAGATTGCTGTAACAGCCTGGCTGTCAGCACTGCTGCACATTAAAGCAGTGATTAACAGGGCTGCACGTCTCCTGACAGACTACAGGAGAACCGATAAACCTGTGAAGTCTGAGCAGTTTAGTGTGAAGAAACTTTGTATTGCAGACGTTTTTGATTTGTCACAACGGCAGGCAAAGCACAGGTGGCTCCGTTTCATTAAGTGTGAGGGTGAGCCATGTCAGAGAGGGAGCACAATCCCTCCGTGCCCTGGAACTGGTTCTCCTAAATTGAATGGCGCCAACGTTAATGTAAGTGAAACGGGTCTATCGACGTCACTGTGGTAAGAATGTGCAGACTGTGATGTTACTTAAATGCATCTACAGGAAACCAGTATTACCACTGACTGGATTATACTGCTGCAGTGGGATAGATGCATTACTGAACGGAAAGCCAGTGGCAGGTATTAAACCTGCAATGAAAAACTTTTGTGTCCCCCTTCTGGCAGAGAGAGTAATTACTGACAGCGCTTGCTTCGGTCCAAGACGATAATCTACTACTTAGGGAAGAGTAAATGTAACAGCTACGAAGCCTACTTCAAATATTTTACAAATACCAACCTTTCCACGAGCGGTAAGGCGACAAAAGCTTCGTCCTACGAGGAAAAGTCTCACCGATGGTAATCCATATTTGTCCTCGCCATCGATCACTTTCTTATTTAGACTGTACTCCTTCTTGTGATCGCTGAGTTTCTTCTTCATCTGGAGCATCAGAAACTTTTCTTGGACTCTTCCTAGGTTTTACCACCACAGGCTCTGCCATACTCCTAGCTGCTGAAGCTTACTCTGTCTCCATACAGTTGCTACTCTCCTCATCGCACTTTGGCAGTGATTTGACAAAGTTTTTACAAAATTTCAAGAAAAAGAGTAACCTTGCAAGGCAGCATGATTTCTCATTGGCGACGATCCATCTTGCCAGGCTCCGAGCTAATCGCTCGTGGCCAAACCACAGTGGTTTGGACCGAGTAGTGTCTTACTGGCAGCTATGGAGAAGCAGCTGTTTTTGTATATGCAAGAGTGTCTGTCAGGTGCAAATATTCCATACCAAGACGTCCACCAACATGCTAACTCAAGCCCATTTTACACAGGACTAAAACCCGCTAACACCCACTAACATCTGGCTTTTGTCGTCAGTGTGAAAGGCCGCAATCGACATTCACTCCCGGCTGAAAGTACTCTGCTGTAGTTGCGTGTATTTATTGTCTCTTGCTCCGATCAGCAGTGATGTAAACATGGCATGACCTCAAAAAAATATATATATACTACATCGTGTGATAGACAGATGGTTCATCCAATCACCTGCCAAATTTTTTTTTTTTTTTTTTTTTTTTGAAAGTGCCTGCCCTTTTTCAAACATTTTCCAATGAAGAGTTTCCAGATGGTTCTGTGTATCAAACCATCTGGTGCCTCAGGTTAGAGACAGAGTATTTACTGAGGGGGGAAAAAAAAAGTAGTTGTAGTAGTAGAAACAACAGTATTAATAGCAGTAGTGACAAGAGTAGTAGTAGTAGTACACCAGCTTTACATCTATGCTGGTGATTATTGTATTTGAATTGAAGTTTCTGAGCCTGTAACATTCAAAAAATAAATTATTAAATACCCACAAAAAAAATAAGAATGAATGAGAAATCTGACTTTCTTCAAACGGAGCAAACCAACTCAAAGCAAGGAAAGCAATGAGGATATTTAAAAATGTCTCCTTGAAAATGAAGCAGATCAAATTGTAGGGGACATTTTCCAAGCAGTGACACTACACTAACTACATTTCAGTGCATTCTCCACAAGCATGTAGCAATTTTGTCTTATTACACACTGAAGGTTTTTACAGGATGTCATAGTAACCCGAGACTTTCTCTGATTTCCCTTTTAGAGTCGTACGTGGCAGACTTCGACGGCAGAAGCTCACTGCTGTATCGGTTCAACCAGAAGTCCATGTCGACGGTGAAGGACGTGATCTCTCTGCGGTTCAAGAGCCATCAGGCCGAAGGTGTTTTGCTGCACGGAGAGGGGCAGAGGGGAGATTACATCACCCTGGAGCTTCACCGGGGAAGACTGGACCTCTACCTCAACTTAGGTGAACTGTGCTTCACAGACTTTTCTCTTAAATGTTTTATTTTCCAGAAAAATTCAGTCTGAAATGTGAATCGTTGCTAGATGGTGAAGCTATGAAGCCTTTAAAAATATGTGTAGATGATTTTCGTTTTCATGATTGAGCATTATCGAAGCAATGTATTGGATGTCATGTGTCCATCTTAGCTCATTTCCACCGAGTAATGAGTTTTCATGACATACGGAAGACCAAAGTTCTGTCCCCATATTGTTAAATTTGTCAGATGAAACATTGGTCACGTTGAAAACTTTAAACCAGCAAATATTTGACTTATTTTTTATTTAATTTTTTGGAACATTTTATTTATGGTGGTTTTACATAGTTAAAACAGACTTACAAAGCATACTCAAATAAAATAGACAGATTCAGGACTTACAGAAAGAACAATAAGCAAGTAAATGAATAAATCCCCCCTTAAAAAACATAAAGATATAAAATCAAATAAATAAAGAAGGGGCTGCTCTTCTCAGTAATATCTAAACATCTTCAGCTTCCACCAAAACGGGTACATGGCTACGCGACACCGGAGGAGGTGGATCTATTGGTCCCTGATGTGCTCGTGCTGCGGTCTGCCAGACAGTTCATACCTCAGTCTCTCTGCATGTAGGACTCCTATCACCTCTCTCAACCAAGTCTCAAACCGAAGGGGCGAGTCCGGTTTCCACAATTTCAAAATGCATCTCCTGGCAATAAACCATGAACCAGGACTGTTCTGGCAGCACGCTCAAAATTTTCCATTATTGTGGGATTTTCGAGCAGCGCCGTTTCAGGGTCAGGAGTTAACATAACCCCAAAGACCTTAGATTACTGTCGGTGTTTGATATTTTTTAGTTGATAAATGACATAAACAGTTACTTATTTTATCATTAATTTATTGTTTTTCTGCTGCTAATTCATCATCTAAATGAAAAAACAACATTTCTAGTGTTTCCTGCCGTGTGCCACAACAACGGTATTACTATCTTTCATGCGAACATACTTGTTATTCTACCACTTCCTGTTTCCCAAACTCCTCCTCCCACAGTTTTGGCTCCAACTAAACACAACATTGTCCATTTAGGAGACCTGGTCTGTTCATTCTGACAGTGATTCAACAAAGTCCTAGCTATTTGCTTGGAGCCTGGTGCAACGTGCTTGCTATGTGCTGGGTTGCGGTGGTTTGGACCAGTCAGTGTCTTACTGGCAGCTATGCAGAAGCGACTGTTTTGGTATATGAGTGTGGTGCAAATTTTCCTTACAAAGACAGAACAATCTACCACCATCAAACGACAGCTCCTTGTACCCACCTTCAAACCAATCTATCTGTTTCTACTCCACTATACATCACCTGAATGAATGGATAGAGCGTAATTGTGTGTGTATGTGGGTTTCTTTCTGGCCTCTTTGTACCCCTGAGGTCTGCCCGCCCGCCCTCACGCATTCACAGCTTCTCTCCGCTCACTTTGTTCCTGCTGTTTCCTTTGTCCTCCGCCAGACGACAGCAGGCTGAGGTTCAGCAGCGGCCGTGTTGCTGTCACTGTGGGCAGTCTGCTGGACGACCAGCACTGGCACTCCGTTCACATAGAGCGCTTCAACAAGCAGGTTAACCTCACAGTGGACTCCCACACACAGCACTTCCAAACCAAAGGAGAAGGACACTCGCTGGAGGTGGATTATGAGGTGAGTCCACGGGTTGATTAAATTACATAAATTGGAGGTGAGATGTAAATGTGATCGCACCTCTTAATGAATTTATCCAGTGAGGGGCCAAACAACATCATCATTGATAACACAATGATGAGCAGTGGAGTTAGTAATGAGCCAGCTAGTAATTAGCCTTGGAGCACTATGGTAAACAGAGTCTAGTCTATGTAAGCCCCAGAGAACGGACATGCTTTGAAATGGCGTGTCCATAATGCATAATAATCTGAAAGGAATAACAGACTGCCAAGTGGACTGTCGACCTCTGATAACTTGTGCACAGCATTTTAACATTGTGTGACTCTACACCGAGTGCTGTGGAAATTTGCAATTTGCATTATTATTTTACTCCAGTTTCACTATTTTTAACATATTTAAACCATTGTCCAACAAAAAGTGATATTGAGGTATGCCCCCCTCTTACTGGTGTACAAGTGTTAGCTTTAGCTTTAGCATCGTATAACCCATATGCAAATGTAATATATGTGCATATATTGAATTTCTACGTATGAAATATATGTACATACAGTATAAAATAAAAAAACACACATGTAGAAAATTCACTATGAAACCTATATATGTCTTAGCCCATACAAATATGTATGTTTATGTATGTGTGCTGACTTTGTAGACATATGTTATATAATATATATTGATATTATATAGTAGGGTTCAAAAGTCTGAGATCACTTTCCCAGAATGGGAAGATAGACATGTTTAAAATGACTAAGAATAACATATATAAGCATTTTTATATGCATGATGTTTTAATAAATTTGCATCTATAAATTAAATATACTGTATATTGTTAACATATGTGGTCACAACATGTTATACCATATAAAAATTCATCATATAGATATTTTTTATATACCGTATATATACAAATTTTACTAAGGGTATTTCATATATGTTATAAACGTATATCATCATATATCCAGAGGATGTATATATGTGATGATGATATATCCCCTTATAGGTGACATACAGTATCTTACCGATCTCTTAATATTGGCACAAATATGTCATGAAGTAGATTTCATTGTAAAATTAATCAGCTTTTTTTTTTTTTTTTGAACAAGGTTAATTAGCTAGGCATAATTAGCTGATAGGTGATAAAAATGTCCTGGTGAAAGTTGTCATTTCAGCCAGTAAAATCCACAATTGCTGGCAGGAAATTCTTCCGGGAAGCCTTTCAAAAATATTTTGGAAACTGGCTGCAGGGATTTGCTCCCATTCAGCCACAGGAGCATTAGTGAGGTTGGGCACTGATGTTGGGTGATAAGGCCTGGCTCGCAGCTGGTGTTCCAGTCCATCCAAGGGACATTAGATGGCGCTGGGGTCGGGGTCCTGCGCGGGCCAAACCATTGTACGCATATTGTATTCATATAGTCGCCGTAGAGTGTGTGTTTGGATCAAGCGAGTGGGTTTTGTTTTCTCACTTGCTGAATCATTGGCTCAGCTGCTTATGCAGTAACTGGTCAGAATAAATGTGTGGGCCTCATGTATTTTGAGGCTGTGTTTACTCTGGTGACGGTTTCACATGCAGTAAAAATACAGAGCAGAATGTAAATTTCATTTTCTATCGTTTTTGTGAAAATAGCACTCATGAATATGCATCTCGATACTTGTTTGTATTGGAACAGCGTCTGTATCCAGCAACAAATGTTCTACATCTTCTGTTTTCTTTTCATGGAAGCTGAGTTTCGGAGGCATCCCGCTACCCGGTAAACCCGGCACCTTTCTGAGGAAGAACTTCCACGGCTGCATGGAAAACCTCTACTACAACGGAATCAATATCATAGACCTGGCAAAGAGACGCAAGCCACAGATACACAGTGTGGTAAGTTTGATAGATTTTCAGAGTTCAGATTTTTAGGCGGTGTTGAACACCACCACGCTGCATGCGCTTTTAGTGAGTCAGCTGCTTGTCCGCCTGCATTCAGCGCACACAGAGTGTGAAATGCATCAGATCTTTCTTTTGAAGATGCAAAAGCTTGAGTTTAATGAACAGGGCCAGACGGTTACGGGATTTTTCATGCTGATACAGAAATTCATGTTTGGGTTTTTAAAAATCTGATATGATATATCAAATATTCATTTTTTTTTTTTTTTAACATAAACACTATTAAAAGATATCTTCAATACAGAAATGCACAAGTAAGACATTTAACAACTGAAAAAATAAACTATGACACTGTTTCTAAATTTCTTCAAACATGCATATACCTATATTCACCTATCTTTTACTTCACAGTGACATAAAGCTGCACAGGTACTTCTGTGGCTCTGTTGGTGACTTGTACCAGGTCATGAAAAATCCTCAGCTCCGCCTGTAGATCCAGGTTGAGTCTCTCCGAATGATTTCCTGGAGCACAGTCTGGTTCATGTGTTTCTCTTACAAGAACAGATTAAGTGTCTTAAAAGCTCAGAAATGTGGAAAAAGCACTGTGCATTTTACAAGCCATGTTACCTTGCAGAAAGTCTCTTTTACGAAGGAAAATTGATATAATAAGAGTTAAAGAGAAGAGAGAGAGGAACAGAACGGGCACCCATGTGGGTGAGTAAGAGAACGTGGGCGGCGAGCACATTGAGAAGAGAAAAGTCACAGTGTAATATGGCTTAATTTGGTAATCATATATTGCATTTCATTGTAATTCTATAGTTTAGCTGTAAAGTGTGATGTGTAGAGCGTAAGTGTGGACTAGAGTCTGTGGTAATAATGACAACCACAGATTAAGTAATGACAGCTGTCTGATGTACATACAGTATATGTGGGCTCATATAAATGTCTCCTGAAAGGCTTCAATAAGAGCGGTTGCTCCAGAAACTCCGAGACAGATTCCCATCAGGCAATGATGTATAAATAAGGTGATTTTATAATGAAAGAAAAAAAATGTATATATATATATATATATATACATATATGCAGGAAAATATAAATGCAGGAAAAACCCACCTGTCACTCAAAGCAGCCACTTTCCTTCACCATTCAACACAAAAATATTAATGCTAACACATTCAGCATGCTAGCTGCTCTGTGAGGCTGTAGCAGGCACAGCGGTGCTTTGAACTAAATGCTAACATCAGCATGCTTACATGCTCACAGTGATAATGCTAACATGCTGAAGTTTAGGTATAATGTTTACATGTTTATTAGGACGCATCATCAGGGAATCATGAATGTCTGTACAAAAGACCAACCGGAGGAATTTTAGTTTTATTTCTCTTTGTTGTTTTTCTCTCAGCTGATTTGTGATTTGATGATATTTGATAGTTCAGATTTGAAGTATTCTGGTGAGAAACTGGAAGGAGAGGAGAACTTGAAAACAATCGCCACATCAAACTGCAATCCTAACTACTACATCATTAAGCCTAAGTGTTTGAGCGGATTCATTTACAGAGTCAACCTCCTACACAAATCAGACCGGTCAGCCAGAGAGCCACAAGCCACATCTCATCTGAGACACCCCCCCCACCCCCCCCACCCCTCCATTTAATGTCTGATTGCTGCGTTAAAAGGCCTTTACTGACAACAGAAGCAGAGAGGTGGAGAGAGAGAGGGAACGTCATGATGGAAGCTGTAATGGAATTTCAATGGGACAATCTCCCTGAGGTTGATGGAGGAATCACATTGAGAGTCAAAGAGCTGTGATTGCTCTGCGCTGCCCTGCAGGCTCCGGGACTGATAGGACTCTGACCTCAACAGACATGACCAGTCTTGAGTTTGAATGTACCTAACACAGCCTCTGCATTGCACAGAATTAAACGGAAATGGTTTTTTTATCTTTAGCCGCTCTACGATATTGGTTTGGGGCAAACAAATTTCAAAATAAATCGGTGGATTCATTTGAGGTAGACGTTTCTGACGTTCTGCTGATGTTGGCGTTTACACAGCGTCTCCAGCCGTATGGATTTCTTCACTATGCAAAGAAAATCTGTCGAGGGAAAACTACAAGAAGAAGAAAAGAGTTTTCATTTGTCAGTTTCAGTTGGATTCCTGTGCCATTCTTAAAGGAATAGTTCAACATTTTGGGAAATATGCTTATTCAATTCAAAAACTGCTTTTTACCAGTTTCTTTCCAAGTTATGTTTTTGTGTTGTCCGTCCGTCCCATTCTCCTGAGTGCGATATCTCAGTAACGGCTTTGAGGAATTTCTTCAAATTTGGCACAAACATTCACTTGGACTCAAAGATGAACTGATTAGATTTTGACGGTCAAAGGTCAAAGGTCAAAGTCTGTTTTTTTAGCCATAACTCAAAACTTCACACAGCAATTATGACATTTCACACAAATGGTTAATATTTTCTATGACTCTGGATAAACAGGGATGTAATCTGAAACTAGTCTGAGTGGCGGAGGCAGACAACCGTGAAGTGATTATTATATATTTTTTTTTTTATCTGCACAAAATACTGAAAATTATAAAAGAAAAGTTATTGTTTTATGGGCGGTTATATACCCAGCTACTTCTTGGCCAGTCACATTAACACCTGTGTAAAATGAAAAGATTAAACAAAGTGGTTGATTATGTGCTGATTGTGTTACCACGGGACTGAGAGTGGGGTGTCAATCTTCTCTAATAACTCAGTAAGACACAGATGAGCATAATTCCCTAAACGTCAAATTACTCCTTTAATTGCCATGTTTGTTTTTTTGTTTTTTTTATTGATATTGGATCAATTTTTTTCATATCATACACTATGAAATGTGGCAGCTGTATCATTATCATTTATATTTTCATCTAAGTAGTGCAGTAATTACTGCTGATCATTAATTCACAATTAATGACAAATAATTCAGTTTAAGTGGTTAAAGGTCTCATTTAATGATTCTGGTTGGGGTGAGGCAGAGGTTTTGCTCATGTTTCTTTAACCATCTGGTTCCTTTTTGTGCAAATCAACATGACATTTATTTCCAGACGTATCACAATGAATTTCACATGAGACCAGCCTCTCCTAACATACATGCAAATCTGCGTCCTTGGCTTTTGTCGTCCTCCAGGGCAACGTGACCTTCTCGTGCTCGCAGCCCCAGCTGGTGGCTTGCACCTTCCTGAGCTCCAGCAGCAGCTTCCTGTCGCTTCCATCAGCGGCGGCGTCTGCCACGGGGGGCTTCTCCGTTCGCTTCCAGTTCAGGACGTGGAATCCAGATGGGCTGCTGCTTTCCGTGCAGCTGAACCCGGAGCCCCAGAGACTGGAGCTGCAGATCAGCAACACCAGACTGCATCTGACCCTTCACAGCTCAGGACAACAGAAGTCAGAGGTCTCCACTGGTGTGTCCACAGCACACACACACACACACACACACACACGCAAGCATGCACGCACGTAGAAAACACACACATTTGTGTTTGTGAGGACTGGCCCTTGTCTTCTTTTTACCTAAATTATTTATTTAAATTATTTGAACATTAGATTTTTTTCCTTCTGTTTTTGGTTAAAAAAAAGAAGCTTTATTTTGGAAAAAGTCACATGTTGTTATTCAGTAAAATGAAATTGAGCTTGAAGGAGTTTTTGACCACTATTAGTGCTAGTGTAGCTGTTTCTCTATGACTGGGTCCACCTTTCTTTGTCTCATGCACATGGCGGGAACATGACAGTATCTGCTGCAATGCACCTGCAAAGACGAGAGGAAGAAGCAGATGAAAACATTCAAACAATGCTGGATTTGAAATTCTTTTGCAAATGTTTTTTTTTTTCTGGAAAAGAAATACATTCAACACGTTGTATAGAGCTCAAGGATGCACACAATGTGTTTTGGGGACTGACACTGACTGTGAACATTTTCTACATTAATTAAAAAACCTTGAGAGGAAGAAAGGAGTTTTCCTTCTGACTTGTGGGGAACTTGAGACACACACATCCACATGAGCTTGCTGACCCCAAAGCGCCCTATTTGCACAATGGAGCGCACAAAGTCTTGCTTGTTTTTTTGTGCTTCACTCAACTGAGGCAGACAAAGACAAGACAGTATCACCCCCCCCCCACCCCGCACCCACCACCACCACCACCACCACCACCCCTACCCCACCCCCCAATCCAACAAAATCTGGAAACAGAGCAGCGCGGAGTGGTGCAGGTAATTTTCACCTGACTTACTTTTATCAGCTTTGTCCCCCAATAAACTAAAAAAAACATTTATTTTCACAGAGGAGATCTCAGAGGAAAAATATCACCCAATCCTCTGTGGGATTGCTTAGCAGAGATAACACAGATAACTATGATTGGTTGGGTAAGCCAGGCTCTCAGCAGATGGTGGGCTGCAGGGAAATATAGATGGAGAAGACAACCACGGCTAAGGGACAATATTTCCTTTCATATAATTTACCTCAAACTGCATTAAATGAACTGCTGTAGGGCCTATTAGCATTATAACTGTGGCTCATGACGGGTACGACCTGGGGTCCTCGTGTCGTAAAATAAAAGTTTCACTGCAAATTAATTTAGCAGAGCAAAGAGGAAATCTCATATTAGCTTTCATATGAATCGACTTCTCAGTAATTTAGGTTTTTATTTATTCACTCACTTATTTTCATTAGGATTCCTCGTTCTGCTTCCTCCTCCGCCGGATTTTTCTTTAGAGGTCACAGCTAAAAAAAAAAAAAAAAAAAAAAAAAAAAAGATTATCGAGCCGGCGCGCAGATAGCATCTCGGTTACAAATGGTTGGTTACAGGGGGGCTAATGCAGCTACTCAGCACGGAGACCATTAACATTTTAAACGTACTGAGAGATAATCCCCGGGATCTAGTCTGCAAATGTGTGTAAAACGCAGACCTGCCCTCTGCGAATGCACTGCATCAAACACAAGATGTGTGTTGGGGGGGGTGGGGGTGAATTCCCTAATTACACTAGGGTACCAGGAATAATGCAGTCAAGGCTTGAAGAAGTGTGTGTGTGGTGTGTGGTGGTGGATCCTGGGAGCAGCTGGAAATCCTTCCCTGTGATGGATGTGAGATCCAAGCAGAGGAAACTGGACTCACTGCTGGTGGCTCTTTATAGCACGCTGCGTAGGGTGAGCGTTACCTGTTGATGCCTCTTTAGCGTGTAACATGATCCCCTTTTTCCTTTTTTTTTTTGTTTTGTTTTAATCATCATAACCATTAATAACCTGAAAGTGCTGCACCATTAGAGGAAATGTATGCGGCAGACAAAGCTCCGTCACTTCCCAGAAAAGAGGGAAAGTTGCAAATCTCAAACTGAGGATTTTAATTAAAAGCAAATCAAGTCAGTAGATTATCGAGCACCTTTCTCACTACTTCCCTCCCAAGGCACAACAGTATCACATACCTCATAGCAATGTCAAATGTAGCACGGCGGAGGTGTCTCAGTGCACATCATTAAACGGAGCTGCAGGGGCCTCCACAAAGTTGTTCCAAATCAGGTAATCTTTCTATATTTAACCCTCCTCTTCTTCTCACTTTTGAGCTTTATTAGAAAGATATATATATATATATTATCTTCGGTTTGGCGTGTGGACAATGGGGTCGCTCAAGGATACATGCCATCGGCGATGTTTGATAAATTGCTGCGAGTGCACAAGAGCGTTAGTGTGGAAAGGATATTGATCCGTATCTTCCTCTGTTCAGCCCAGAAATTATCTGCATCAACAGCACGGGCTTAATTTTCACACAAGCAAACAAGCTTTGTTTTACAGTCAAACCGAGAGATGCACAAGTGTCTACGAGCGGGGTAACAACAATCCAGAATGAGCTTTTGTTTCATTTGGCTTACGCTGCATCTACTGCCAGTTACGGCTGTCGAGGACTGGAGGCAGCAGCCAACTGCGAGCTGGGTGCAGTAATGGCATGAAACTGTCACATGAAACTGTCTATTTCCTGGAGGCTCAGAGATATAGCCTCATGCATAAGAAGAATATGCAAACATTTTATTTTTCTTAACTGTTGAGCAAGAGTCATGCAGATCGCTGATTTGATACAAAAACACATCGGATGTGTGTCCTAGAAAGGGCAGCGACACTCCGAGCCTGGCCAGCAGCACCGTCATCAGCGAGGAGATCATGATATATGAGCTGAACAAGGGATGGGAAAGGAAACTCCCACTGATGCTCGCCAGCAGTCCCTCGCGGCTACGCTGTTTATTCCATGAAACAGTCAATGGAGTGGAGAAAAACGCCCGTGGCACTCGCAGTCTCGCGGCATTAAAAGGTTGTGCTGTAAGCGACAGGCACCAGTAGACTCGGTGTGGAAATCTCAAGTTCTCCCAAGAGCTTGGACATATCTGATTTTAGACTCAACTAAAATTACTCCCAAGGTGCATTCTGCGTGACCACCACCCCCCCCATCCCACCCACCCCCCCTTCCTCTGAGCTCCCGAGCTGCAGCACAGCTCAATCTGGATGCAAATTTAGTCCGGGACCGGGCGCAGTCAGAAGTGAGGTGTGGCTCAGTAATTTCAAGTCCCAGCTGTCATTGTGGCATTGTCCTCCTTGAGAGCTGCAGCTCTGTGAAGATGAGCTGTCACTGTCAATTTGAAATAAACGTTTTGTGGATCAAGCCGAGTTGAGCTTATTACTCATCTTTAAACAGATTTCCAGTTTTCGGTTCCTAGGTAACAAAATATTAGATTTAGCAATTTGTTTGAAAAATGAGAATCAAGTTTTTGGATTTTGTTTTTCTATCAGAAGGGAAATTATGGCATTTGAAGGGAATGAATTGGATGAGGAAGAAAAAAAAAGCCAGTTTGGGTGAAATACAATTAACAGGAATCAGGCAGGAAATATGCGTAATGAGCATCAGGGTGATTAGACATGGAAAGTAAAAGATTAAAAGTGATTTGATTGGGGATTTGGTTTAAAAAAAAATTACTTTCATGGCACCAGGTGTCTCACACACTAAGAAATACCAACACACAGTACAATCACTACAACCTACACTTGGCTGGACTGCAACAGTGGGCCAGCCCTATGATCTGGAACGTCCCTGACTGACTGACTGACTGACTGATTATATTTCCATCACCGGTCAGCCAGGTGCCTCTCACTGTGTCGGAGTTTCTGGTGCTAACAGGTTCTATTAGACGGGTGTTTAAAGCCCGCAGTGTTGCCAACTTAGCACATTGTCACTAGATTTAGAGACTTTATTTCGAACGCTGGGTATAATCCTGGTTCCTGACTGGACCGTGTGCGGACGCCAGCTGAGAGCTCAGGGCTGCACCTCTTGCTACGGGCAGTCTACCGAGCCGCTCTGGTTTCCCGGCTGCTCGGGAACTGCAGGGAAGCACTTCCAATACACTGAGCCTCCCCGCTTTCATGGCAATTAAACTACTTTCATTACATGTGACATTATTACTAAAGGAGGCAGAGGATTAACTAAACATGAGACACACCGAGCTGAGAGAGAGCAGGAGAGGGGGAAGTCATCATGTCACGTCATGTAAATACAGCTCAAATCACAGCTCAGTCTTTGTCTTTGATGTATGTGTTTGGGGATTTTGTCAGTTGCGGTTATAAAATCAGGATTTGGCCATATACTGGAGGACCTAAGAGAGCTGGTGCAGCGGGTAGAGTCTGGTCGGGTCCCGCGGTCCAGTCCAGCACAGATGTTATATTAGGGTGGCGAATGTCCAATAAGGGCTTAATGGATGAAAATGTACAAGTGTTTATCACACCTCTGTGCTGGAGAGGACCCACCAACTTTGTTCTGAAGGAACTGGGTGGTGAGTGTCACAGGAATCACCAGTAATGAATCTGAGGGCAGAATGATAAACGGCGTCTGGGGGTTTGAGAGTGGAAGCTGCAGAGAAAGACTGAAAGAAAGACTCAGTTATTCTTTTCTTTTCTTTTCTTTATATATATTATATATTCATATATTCATATATATATATATGTATGTATAAATAGCTGTGTACAGTATTTAATCACCACTGGTAGTTATGCACCTACAGTATTTGTTGACCGTAGTTAATTAACACCAAGAAGCTGACATTAGAGTCACTTTTCCTCATTAAATGTTAACTTCATTTAGATGGTAAAATATGCAGGAAGTTTGTTGACAAGTGACAGAGCGGAGGGGGGAGGGGGGAGGGGTGGGGGGGGTCTTGTGTTTGAGGCTGCGAGTGTTTGAGGAAGGTTGGAAGCTCTGTGGTTGTCTCTTGTGTCAGTGATGGGAAAACAACTGTGAGAGGGAACTGTGCCGAGAGGAAATTAAGGGGATTTGGTGGCGGTGTTGGCAGGTATTACAAAAATATCACTATCAGGAGTATCAAAAAAGGTGAATCTTTAATTAAACCCAAACACCGGTGAAATGAATTAAACCCAAGTCATGTTCTCCTTTGGCCACTGCCGCACCGCCGCCTCCCTGATAACACAAATGCTGATGGCCGCTGAGAAAACTCGGCCACCATGACTGTGAAAGATTCAGAGGAAACAAAAAGCAAAGAGAAAGCCTCCGGGTCGACGACAAAGCAACTGTCTGTGCTAACTAAAGTGTTTGCTAATTGTGAACTGTTCCTCTGTAGGTCACAGGGTGAGTGATGGGCTGTGGCACTCAGTGAGTCTGGACACGAGGAATCTGCAGATCGCTCTGACCGTGGACGGTCAGCCATGCTCCACAACTGAACTGTGGGAACAAGCGGAAGCAAGAGGCAACTTTTACTTTGGAGGTTAGTGGATTCTCACGATGTTTTCAGCCGGCTCCCAGTTTAGAGAAGCAGATGGGAGCAATGTGCTGCTGTGGACGGGGCCCTCCGCAAAAACATGTTTTAGCCACTTTGCAGATCAGCTGTTTGTGTCAGACAGAGCTCGCCGTAGGTGCGATTGTGCTATGGTGACCAGACGTCCCAGTTTTCCGGGGACAGTTCCAGTTTTTGGTGGCCTGTCCCCAGCTGGACCTGTCCCTGGAAATGTCCCTGTTTTTGATTGTGAATAAAAAAAACCAGACCAGAGAGAAAGACCGAGCAGCAGAGGAGAAGGGCAGTTCCCTTTTTGTGTTCCGTAGATAAAGACATCGGATATATTAATGATCTACTGATCACAGAACTGGAAATGTTTCTCAGTTTTCATTTCAGAAACCTGGTCACCTTTTCTTGTGCGTAGGAATACGGTAGCTCAACAGTTTGAAAAAATGTCGTTCCAAAGGAAAGAGCTGTTTGACAGCGAGATAACGTGGGGAAAATAAGTTCACACTTTTACTGTGGGCACAGCAGCTAAAACACGTTTTTGCAGACGGTACCTGCCACACATCCTCAGATTCTGTGCTGGTGCTCAGAACTGGGAGCGCAATGATCTGAATCTACTCCAGGTAAAACACTGACTATAGATAATTACCTCACGTCAAATAACCCGAACTATCACTTAACAGAATAGTTCTTGAAAGCTTCATTCTGCTCGTACAGTAAAAGTCAAAAGGTGGCATCATGTGTCGTTTCCATCCAGGCTGTCCCACCATGGACTGCCAGGTCCCCACTCCGACCTTCCAGGGGTGCATGCGGCTCATAATCATCAACACCCAGCAAATGAATCTAAGTCACGTGCAGCAAGGATTGTTGGGAAATTATAATGAGCTTCATTTTGACACCTGCAACATAAGAGACAGGTAATGTACTCTGAATTTTTCCTATTTACACTTTTGTTTAATTAGAGGACAGTTCTCAGATCGAATTTACACAAAAAAAAAAAAAAAGAAAAAGAAAAACTTCTGACATTCAACAGACAAAAAATGTGTCAGACGTAAAAATCGGAGAAACATTATCCAACTTGGCAGCAGAGTTATTCATGCCCACATTGTTAATTTGTGAGTGGCAGTATGTTGTCTACAGAGCAGCCTGAAAGTCACTGACATCTTGTCCCGCGGAGACAAACATGCTGACAGGATCATCCAATTAAATTGCAACAGAAACTCGGTAACACCTTCTCTGGCAGAGGACTATGCTAACAAGCTGCTCCCTACTGTCCTGCCTGGCATGCTGTCCCTCATTACCCCGCACAGCTGTGGGGCCCACCGTGAACGGGTTCGAGAGAACCTACGAGCTCCCTGGATGTGTTGCGTGTGGCTTGGAACATTTAAAGGAAACGGGAAGAACATGCAAACTGCCATTTCTTCCCCTTGTATTTGGCCCCGAGGAGAGTCGCATCTTTGTCAGATTTCAAACTACCTTCTTTCCGGGCCAGATTGTTCGCTGTCGGAGGATTTGCAAACACAACAGTGCTGCCAGTCTGTTGTGTCAGTGGGCGAAGGGGTGCACTGTAGGAAATGACAGACGATGGAGTGAGATTGGGGGTTTGTCCCAAGCTGAGACGCATACATCTTTTGTATGTATAAGTGTTTTTCTTTTGTTTGTTTGTTTGTCTTTTTTTTTTTTTTTTTTCCCCCTAAAGACTTAACATTGATGGATGATGGAAACCGGGCTGACATGGAGAATTCATATTATGAAAAAGCTCTTTGTGAATCTTTCAGATGGTTTAAAAAGATCGTATGATATAATATAATATAAGAAAAACCCTGAGAACTTTTTTGGCCACTAGGGGGAGAAGGCACACACCCCCCAAAATATTATCTCATATAAATTGTAATGGAGTGCTGCAGGGATGACGTATTTTTGCAGGCCAACCCGGATGTTAGCATCACCCTGGTTCCCTCAACAAAAAGTCAATGGGATTTTTACAATGTCTTTTGGATTACTGCAGAAAAATGAACAGAAGTTTATGATACTGACACGTTTTGTTCAGCAACACCACTTCTATTATTTTTGAAGACTAAATACACTCACCAGAAGGAAAAAGCTAATGTTAAAGTTGAAAACAAACATCACTACCTCTAAACTTTCAATTTGTAGTTTGATTTAGCTCTTTCTTCTTCCACAAAAGCCTTTCTGCTAACGAAGTTAGTAACAGTTTGCAAAAGCGCAAGTATAAACACAATGAGGCGTGATGACATTTAACATCCCCAACTACCTCTGTGTCTCATATAGACACTCGTTAGCAACCGTCTCATTTTAAGAGATGTAAACGCTTAAAGAAATCATGACTGGGGTATTTACTGATATATATTTTATGTTGTAGAATAAAAGGTGAAAATGTCTTGAGCTTGTGATAACCACAGAGCTTATTTCAGGCATCTAACCAAAAACCCATTCAAGAAACCAATAGACTTTGGTGGTAAAATGTGAACAAATTTCCAAATAGTCTATTGGCCAACATCTTTACCTTCTTACACAAACCTACAGGAGCGACAGACGTTTAAACCTGCATTAATTGCTTTAGTTTTTTGCCATTTTTGTTGGAGTAAACACACAGTAGATACACATCAAGCAGATAGAAACATTAGCATCATTTGGAGTCGTGTTTTTGTCCAATACTCTCTCCTTTTTACCGTGATTTAGTCTCCACCGACTCCTGAGTAATATCGGGTTCTTTAGACACTTTCCTCACCAGCTACATGCTAACTTTGTCTGTCTGTCATTTAGTGCTGGGCAGGTAGAGTACGCCGGGTTTATCAGAGCGACATGCAGCTGCTGGAAACGATGCTGATCAGGACAGTGATCCTGCACAAGTGCTGTGGCGTAAAACACAAAGTGATGAATAAAAAGAGGTTTCGCTCTCTCTCAAAAATTCAATTTGATTTTATTTGTGTCGCGTCAAATCACAACATACTGTATTTCAAGGCACTTTACTGAGTAAATACAATACTATAGAGAGAAACCAACAGTTCCCACCACGAGCAAACACTTGGCGAGGAAGAAAACCTGTGTGTACTTATTATTTTAAGAAAAGATTTCTTTAATAGTCCCACAGTGGAGAAATTTGCAGTTTTGCAGCAGCAAAGTGGATGGTACAAAAAAAAAGAAAAGAAAAACTGCAAAATCTCAATTTAAAATACTTAAAAACAAGATCAATAGTAGATAATGATATTATATGTACAGATATTTAGATATAACAAACATAGCAGCAGAGAAGAGATATTCACAGTTGGTGTGTGTTAAGTCTTGGGTGTTGTCTACTGAGTGCAGTGTTTCTTATAATGTATGTACGCACTGTCAGACTGATTGTTTTGATGAAAATAATAATAGTAACAATAACAGCAGTAATGATAGCAGCACCAATTAAAAATGATAATAATAAAAATGATGATGATGATGATGATAATGATAATGGGTGTGTGGAGTATTAGTGGCACATCTGGATCCTGCAGCTCTGCAGTCAGATACCTGCAGAATGAGGGCAGAGAGGAGAAGCACAAACTACAGCAGGGAGGAGACAACAAAGTTAATGACATGCAGTAGTGTGATATAAATGCATGGAGAGAGAGGGAGAGAGAGAGAGAGAGAGAGGTGCTCAGTGCATCATGGGACTTCCCCCTAGCAGCCTCAGCCTATAGCAGCATAACTAAGGGATGGTTCAGGGCTCACCTGAGCCGGCTCTATGAGCTTTATCAAAAAGGATAGTTTTAAGCCCGACAGCTGAAGGCTGTGACTCCCATTCTGCTCCTGGAAACTCTATGAAGCACAAATAGTCCTTATTATTTTGAAAGAAAAAAAAAAGTAAGAAAAACAATATTATCTGTACAGCATTAAGAGGTGAAAAAAAAAACAAATGGGTAAAAAATTACAGATTTGAAATGTATTTATAGTGACTTCATAATGTATTTCATAAGAAATATTGAAGCCTTTAAAGTACAAATGAAACAGCTTATCTACAGCATATGCATTATGCAGTATTCATGTTTGTACAGCAACAAAGACGGTAACGCAGATCGAAAATGAATGAATGTATAAGCAGGTTCTTTTTGATATATAGTCGATGTCTCTGTTTGCGAGGGCATGACACGTGATGTTCGGCCGACGCTGCTGCTGCTGCTGCTGCTCACTGCGTCAACGTTAACGTCGTTTCACTCACTGTTGCAGATTAATGACACCCCCCCCCCCCCCCCCCCCCCTCTCCCTCCCCACAGAGTGTGAGAAAATTAACTTTTATCAGTGTTAATTTCCTTTTCTCTGTGTCTAATTAAATCTTGTGACTCAATTTGTGGTCAGCGTGCACTTAGGTGCGCCGGCTACTGTAATTTCATGACCTGTACGGGCGCTCACGAGCACACGAAAAGAAAATAGCTTGACGGTAATTAAACCAACGGGTGCAACCTTATCTGTGTTGCGGCTGGCCCGCTCCGCTGCAGTTAATAGGTGAGAGATGAAAGTGTATGAAATTATAGATGCACGCTAGAAAGGCTGGCAATTATGTGAAACTGGAGGAGGCTTGAGGAAGGGACTATTAATCAGAATGGTGCGGTTTAAAAAATTCTGCGAAGCGCTCATTGTGGTGAAATCCCATTAACAGGCATTCTAGTCTGAAGGTGACAGTAACGCTTTTATTTTTAGAGGAACATGGCGATGTGTCAGCTTTTTTTTTTTTTTTTTTTCCTTCCCCAAACTCAAGACAAGGGCACAGTATGAGACGCCATCATTTCACAGTTGTTTGGGATTTTTAATGCGGCTTCACAAAACATGAATAAACAGCAAATTATTCTTTTGGGTGAGTTCAAAAGCTGGTGTTTGTAACAGAAGACAAAAAAGAAGAAAGGGAACAGTGAACACGGGGTCTTGCATACCTGATAAATAAAAGATCAGCTTTGTAAACACTAACAAAAGAAGTATCTCTGCTGACACCTCACGCCTCAGAGGTTTGTATGATGTTTTGTTTGCTGTTGTTTTTGCTGCTCGTAATAGCTTCATTTCTTTTATGAAGCAAGGTGCTGGAAAATTAAAGACAAAGGTGTATTAGGAGTAAATTAATCAAACAACAGGAAAATTAATCAGCCCACTTTTGGATTGTTGGTCAAACAGTTTTTTAATATTCATATTCTCTGACTTGATTGAATAGAAAGTGACGATCAATAAGTAATCGATGGAGAACTGTGTTTTTTGTCCAGGTGCCTTCCTAACCTGTGTGAACACGGAGGCCGCTGCTCCCAGACGTGGGGCTCCTTCTCCTGCGACTGCTCGGGAACAGGATACTCCGGAGCGACCTGTCACAACTGTGAGCAGTTCATCTCACCTTCACTCCCTCACCTTGTCAAAACCACCTTCACCTTCTCAAACCTGCCATCGCAGCCGCTGCTACCTCCCCGCCCATTTATTCCAGGTCTCCCGAACTGTGTCATTTGATTCGGCGCGCACACATCTTTACCCCGTCTTGCTTATAGCTTTCCTTTTTTCTTTTTTTTTTTCTTCCCCGTTACGTGTATATGAGAGGCAGAAACTTGTCCTGCTTCAACCTGACATGACCTCACAATCATTGCTGCTATTCTCGCTTTTCAAATTTCTGAGAAGCTGTTTTTTTTTTTTTTTTCTCCATACCCTTAAATAGTTTTAGACGGGCTGAGTTTAGATTGACTGTAAGTGTAGAAGTGTCAGTTTTTGACACCCACCCCCTCCCCCCAAACATCACCTTGATATTGGCTGTGGAGACTGATGTTGGAAACTATGTGTGAAATTGCCCTGCCTCAGAATACTGATTTCTTGTTTATATATGCAGGCAAATGCAGTTTTCTTCGCACGTCGGAAGGGAACATGACAGAAAAGAGCATCTGCTGAATTAAAAATAGGCGCTTTTTTTTTTTTTTCAACTCAACTGTCATCAACTTCCCCCCAAAAAAACACATTTTCTATCTCATACTTGAATATCCAAAACCTGAGTATTTGAAAACCAATCACCAATCGACTGTTAGGGTTGTAATAAAAGTGACACAGTGTGGACATAGTTTGGAGAGTAGTGTCGACATATATGTAGCCATTTTGCTAATGGCTACATATATTAGCATGTCAGGCTAACAAACTACCTACAGAACTAACCTAATCCAGCTTTTCTTCCAAAGCCAAGCAGGATGTTGGTGGCCTACAAGTTATGTTTAGAGCCTTCACTGTGTAGTATTTCCCCAGGAAGCCGGCCGGGATGTTGCTATTCTGTTTAAGAGCGCAGGATAACAGGACTTTAATTGATTTTGTCAAGTTTACACAACAATTACTCCAAGTAAACTGTTTATCCAAGACACCATTCCCCGAAGTCATCGGTTAGTCCTCATCCTAAAAGCCTCTTCAAAAGGTTTTCATAAGGTTTGTGTGTTAATGTTTTGAAAACATCAACAAAAAAGCATGAATCAAAACTGGCTTGTCCATCCAAATATTTAACAGCCAAACAGGGTAATGTTGTGATGAAATACAACTCTGAGTTTACACTCTTCCTCGTCGTACTTGATACTGATACTGTTGCTAACTGTCTCCACACTAACTCTACACGGATCATCAGTTGTTTTAGCTAGCTGGATACATTTAAGGAACTGTTTGTATGTTTTTGCTATCGCTACATGGCTAACGTTAGCATTAACAGCTAAGAAATGTTGTGAGTTGGGCAAGTTCCTTCCACATTTCCTCACCAACAGCTGTCTCCAGAGGTGGGAAGCAACTGCAATTTTAACTCTTGTTTCTGTCACTTGTTTTCTTCTGCTGAAGTTAGCATGCTAACCAGTTAGTCCCGGCCCTCGCTGTAGCCTCCGATCTGCCCTGAAGACGTAGGGCTGCTCAGAGGGCGTGTTATAACATTTCGTATTGTAAAGACAATGGCGGCTGAAGGTCTTTTCAAGAGGAGACAGAATTTTTACACCATATCATGGAGCTAACATTAGTTTAATTATCTTGGTAGCTACACATGATAGAATCTGTAATCATCATTTTAACAATCAAAAAATCATCGGTCGCTTAAAAACAGAAGCCAGCTTGTGTTTTCCTCTGTCTTAGGTCAAGGCCCCATTTGTTTCCAACATTACTACGATTTTTAAGTGGTAAATCTGCCACTGTTATAACTGTAAACTGCACATGTGCTGTGCAAGAACAGAAAGAAACAGGCATAGCAAGAGCAACTAACGGAGGCGGGCTAAGCCAGTTTAGTGATTGGTTTCAGATACTTTAATGTGGAGGATTACATGTCCTTTACGCAGAGAGAAAATAACATTTGGTTCATACATCCCATTCACATCCCATAACGTTTTAGAGAGACATGGTTTTGACTGGACGGTGGATTTTACAGTAACTAAATTCTGGCCTTTCGGTAGTCATTTATATGAAGTGACTGTAGCATCCACACAGGAGTTGTTGTTGCTGTGCTGTTTTTTTATATATATGGACTTTCTAAAAAAAAAAAAGTCCATATAGATGAAACAGTAACATTTCACCAAAAGCACCTGCTTTGCTTATTTAAGAGTAATATAACTCTGAGGCGGCAGAGAGCTGCTGGAGCGTGGGCTGATTTCTCTCCCCGCTCTGCTTCTTCCAGCCATTTACGAGTCGTCCTGCGAGGCCTACAAGCTGATTGGCAGCTCCTCGGGCTTCTACTCCATTGATCCAGATGGGAGTGGTCCCCTGGGGCCCACACAGGTATACTGCAACATGACAGGTGAGATCACTTTAGTCCACATGTTGTCACCTTTGCTCTTTTTGAGTTTCACTGAGAACTGGCAGAAAGTTCAGAGTCCACTCACTTAAAGATCACTCTGCATTGATCCGCAGCACGACGGCCGGCTGACAGTTTACCATCCAGTAAGCAATCATTACGGTCACTGAGGGCAGCTCCTCAGAGTTTATCTGTGGCAAGTCAATATCTTTCCTAAATGTCCATGTGATTACACTGCATCAGTTCACTATCTTAAATAGTCATTTCATCTATTATTCAGGTTATAAACTATTATTCTCTTTTTTTTAATTACAAATACTTTTTAATAATAGGAAAACATATCAGTTAACACAGTCATTTTTATCACTGACTTTAAATGCCTTAAAACAACTCAGATTTACTGACATGGTATGTTCCCACCACAAGGAGCCCTGCTGGTCGCCCCCTGGGCAAGGCACATTTATTTATATACAGCAGCACCATTCAGACACAAGACGCAATTCAACATTTAAAAACAATAAAAAACAAACTTGAATAAATAAAAACATTTAAATAACTCATCAAGATTGTATAAAAATCAGGTCAGAAACTTAAGACACCATTTTAAAAGAAGTGCCGCAGTGATAAAAGACATTAAAAACAAGCAAATGCAAATATAGCACGAGGTGAAAAGGATGTTTTTACGTGTGTTATTTATTGGTAAGCTGCAGCAAATAGTGATGTTTTAAGCCCTGATTTAGATGAGCTGACAGTTTCAGCAGATCTCAGGTGTTCAGGCAGATCAAGCTTTGTGACTAAGGGTGACGGGGCTTTTGCTATCAGAGCCCCCCACTCTGTAATGAGTCATTAACTTCTTCTAAATCTCTTATTAAAATGCTTCTCTTTGTGTCAGCCTTTGGTAAACGTTTGATATGTGTTGTTTTCTTTCCTAATCACTGTGCTTACATGTTCTGTTCGCTTTCTTCCCCTATTGTCAGATCCTTCTGCACGATGTTTGATATAGGTTTTCAATTACTCTTATACTTTTACTGTGATCAGGCTCTTTGTTCTTTCTCTTATCTGGTTTAATTTCTCTGTGAAGAACTTTGTAACTTATATAATCAGTTTGGCCTGAGTTATTATTCTATGTACGACTTTTGGCTCAGTGGCCATTTTCACAGCTGATATACAAGTTCTCAGACAAGGTTTGATAACTGACAAGTAATATCATTTTCACTAATATCCAACCTTAACTTCACAACCAAGCCAATATCATTCACATAATATGGTCAACCTTCATCCATATGCAGCCCCTGTGTATTATGTCACACAATCTGATATTGTTGTTGCGTCCCCTTTGTGCTAATGTCGTGCAGCACCAGCATCACACCTCATTGCATTTGTGTAACATCCTGACTTATAAAGTCGTCATTGTGCCCTGAGAAAATTATGCAAACACCCCTTGGTCGCTTCAGCCACAAGACGGAGCTTACGCCTCTTTTAAGTGTCGCTGAAATCAGCCGTGTAGAAGCCATGACGTCTCAGATTTAAAAAAAAAAAACAACAAAAAAAAACAAAAAAAAACGCCATGACAAGATTACAGTTCAACAAGCTTAGTCTAAAACCCTCACTAGTGGCCTCTAGAGGCTCCGGTTTCCATCAGAGCATGTGGTCATTAAAGTCAAAAGGGTTAATCCCCTTGGAAACATTAATCTGCTCAGTTAGTTTCATGGCTGCGAGACCGTAAATTATGATATATTATATGCAAAGCTGACATTTTGAAGTAATAATGGCGCAATAGAAAAGTGATCAAAGTGGAGATTGGTAATCCTCAGGAAAGCATAAAGGTGTGCAATAAATTTAAGAGAAGTCCACATATATATTTTATATTTGGATTTTTTTTTTTCTTGTGTACCAGTAGTGATCTTGACCTACACAAACACATTGCTGTTCATCGTGTGGGGAATACGAATATCCAAATCAAATTTCACAGAAATTTGTTCATTGATTTTAAGAAACACCACGTTCCTGATGTTTATGTGTTGCTCAAGGAGAAATCATTGACTTCCTGCTAAAGGAAGAGGAAAGTTTAGAGTAAGGAGTCAATAGAATTATTATTACAATAAATTTTGCCCTGGGCAGCAGAAACATCCATACCAAACTTTTGGAGATTAATACTATTTGACTTTTAATTATTCACTGTATACAATTAGTTTAATTTGGCAGTTTGGTTCTGACAGCCAGTTTCATGCTACTACTGTTGAAGCAAAGGGCTTTTAATTTGAAAACTCTTTTTATCGACCCATCAGACCTGTTGTATCGGTGTGATCTTCTGAAGGCAAGTACACAATGATGCTCTGCGTCACCTGGACTGTCACCTGAAATGTGACATCTGACAGGCAGGGAGAGGGACACAGTCCTCGTGACATGTAGGACAAAACATATTCAGTAAAGTTTTGACTCTCCAGAGACAGGATTCATCAGTTATCTGTCACAACTTTCCCAGAGACTTTGTCCTCTGCAAGGTTAATGTACCGGTGATGTCATTACAGAGAGTGCTGCCATCCATTGCTGTCTGGCGCGAGCGTTTTATGTTTTCAGTCTTCCCCTCACAAATCGGGATTGTTTGGCAGCAGCTACGCCTCGGCTTGACCTCAATTAAAGAATCTATTAGAGATGTAAATAACTGTAAGCCTCACAACCTAATGCGAATAATCACAAAGCGGAGAGGGATTTCCTTCAAGGCAGAGTAAACATGAAATCCACATAATGAAAATTGAGTGGGGGACGGAAATAAGATGGTGTCCTCGTGCGATTTTATCTCACAAACTGTTGACTCCTGTTTAAAGTAAATGCATCTGAAATTGGTCAGAAAGAGCGAGGAATTCAAACTGTGTTTGGCAGGACCACCACAACCGGAGGGCCAGTCCTGTAAACATGAACGTCGCTGAGTGAGTGACTGAGTGATGAAGTTACACCATTGGTCAGCCCAAAAAAGCATCTAGTGACAAATCTAGAAACTTGTTGGACAAACCTCAGCTACTTTCTGTAGAAGACAGTCACCAGTGCTGCCGCTCCGCAGACACCTCTCTATGCTAACGGGATGGCAGCTGATGACAACGAGCTTCTTTTTTTTTCTCAAGATCATTTTTATTCAAGCACGGTGACGTGAATTAAACACAAGAGTAAACAGACATCGACATGAGGACGAGCTTCTAACCTTCTCTCTCATGCCTTTTTTTTTTTTTCGCTGCAAAAAGGCGATTGACTCTACAGAGAGGAAACAGACACACAACTGCAACACGCAGTTACGGAGCACGCACACACACACATACACACACACACACACACACACACACAGACAGATGCATGGGAGAAAGATTGAGCTGTTATCCGCCGTGCAGAATGGTAAAATGGATCGGTTGCATCTCATCCTGGGGTTGATGCCGCTGTCAGTGTCGCAGCTTCGGTGTAAGACGCTTTGATCTGTGATGGTGTGTTTTTGAAAACCTGTTTTTTTGGGGGGGGGGGGCTCGTCTCTCTTTCATCCCTGAGCTCAGTGCAGCCGCGGTGTTTCTGGTTTAACGTCACCGTGCTGGACAGGTGACAGGTGTGTTTACAGCGTCTTTGCTCTGAAAGAGGGAAAATGGGCAAAAATGAATAAGTGTTCACCCGGGTGTTGTCTTTACATCACTGCCGGTCAGAGCCGGAGCCAATAAATACCCACGTCTACTGCAGAGTCATTTGACCACGAAGTGATTGTCGATAGGACCCTTTCACATTTTGCCAGCAAAAGCCAGATGTCAGTGGGTTTTTCGACCAGTGTAAAAGGGGCTTTAGGGATCATTTAAAAGTAAATGCAGCTGAAATCACAGCACAGTCTTTGTCTTTAATTTATGTGCTGTGTGATTTCAGTACTGCACAGCTTGGAGGTGACAGCTAGTTAACATGTAGTCTTAATGGGCTGCGTTTCAGTAACTATTTCATACTTGTTTGGTTGTGTGACAACAGACACAGAAAAACACGTTAATGAGAACAGCTGTATTGGGAATTCGTCCGAATTAAAATAGTGTACATGTGAGCGCAGAGAGCGGGAGAGGAGGGCTGAAACCGGCTGACACAAATAGGACGTGGTCCTGACAGATACTAGGTTTCTACCTGGTCTTTTTTTTTTTTTTGGGGTGGTTTGTGTAAGGTTTTAATTTCACAGATGGAGCACAGAGAACAGAGTCAAACTGATGCACGGAAACAAGAGCATTTATTAGGTTTCCAGTGATTCAGTGAAGCTTTGCGAAATGTCACTGGCAACACAGATGGTTCGACCAAGAACATAGAACGCCTCACTGACTCATTAATGGACTTGGCCAAATGCTGAGTTGTGTAGTGAACATGACACACAAACGGGTCAAAGCAAATGCAAAGCGACATGATAAATCAAAGCACCGAATATAATATATATATATATATATTTTTTCAAATGTCAGACTTGCCTGTGCAGGTCAGTGCTGCATCCTTGTTATGTTTGCTGCAGTATTTTCTCATGTTCTCTTACTTTGAATGTATGTTTACATGTGTTTATCTTTTCAAAGAGGAGAAGAAAGTCAGACAAACTTCACACAATAGTCCCGCCTCGTACAAATTGAATGCATCACACAAAACCCTCTCCTGTGATGGTGGCACAATAAAGCCTGTCACCTGTATTTCTCTCAACCCGGGATGAATGGATGAGTTGTGAATCACACGTTTTCTCTCCCTGACAACGGAGCATTTGCTTCAGAAAACACACCAAAAAAAAAAAAAAAAATGTGATTTTGTCTTCAGAGTAAAACGTGCAGATGATTTATTAATGCAAGAAAAAAAGAAAAGGTTATTGCAGTTTTCTGTTTGAGGTGTGGGCAGAGAGCCAACTGAGTGACATGCTCTTTGTATTTACAGATATCTGGTGCAGTGGGTTTATGCTAATAAACTGCGTTCTGTGTTTAGAGGATATTGTGAGGACATTGTGTTCTTGTTAACAAACCATCACACTTTTTTTTTTTTTTGTATTTGCAGTAAAAGGTGCGAGCTGTGGATCCTGGCGAACCTCAACACCTTTAGTTTTTTTTGGGGGGTTTGTTTGCAGGGGAGAAGGTGTGGATGAGATGGTGCTAATAGTCATAACATTTAGCGATGGCGTTTAACAGCGGCTTCACACCAACTTCTTTTTCTTTCAGAGGAGAAGGTGTGGACGGTCGTGGCCCACAACATCTCAGCTGCAGTCACAGTCCAGAGCTCCTCGCCTCAGAAACCTCACATCATGAGGTTCAACTACAGCGCCTCGGCCGAGCAGCTACGCGCCATCGTGTCGGGGTCAGAGCAGTGCCAGCAGGAAGTGGTGTACAACTGCAGGAAGTCCCGTCTCTTCAATACAAAAGGTATTTAAACCTCTGAACATCCATCAGAGGATGCAGTCTACAAAGGTGTGGCGCCTCGTGGTCGCCGCAGACCGCGAAGGCCGAACTGAAACGAGATGGTCTTATCCACGCAGGATTTTCACTGTGCGTCCTCAGCTGTGCCCGCCCTTACTGTTGCGTTGCCAAGCGCGGCTCCTTGACAACACGTAACTTTTTATCACAAATATTTGAGGTTTTAGTGCCCCTTGGTTTTAACAGTTACAATTACAATCCTTACATTTAAAAGTGGAATTTCTCAGACTCTCTGTCGGTGTTATTCGCTTTCATTACTGGCCAGCAACGAATCTTGGGATAGGTCGGGCCACGAAGGACCCACACGTTGGATCCTTCGTGGCCCCGGGAAAAGGAAGCATTTGAAGGAGCCAAGGAGTGATTTGAAGTGCAGCCTCTGAAGGATGTACACAGCTTTAATCAAGAAGTAAACCGCAGAAATATGGCAGTCATGCTACAGAGTAATCTACCAGGACTGTGAGCGTGTGTGAACTTGTTTGGCTGAGCTGGAACCAGATGACGTCACCATGTAATGGGGCAAAAAATTGAGCCAATAAAAAACAGTTTTTCTTATCTCTTTTTTTTTTTTTTCATATAAAGACTTCTGCTCTTTCACCCTCACTGCATTGGTGTGGACATGGCCTTAGTGTGGAAATTGTGCGAGTTCTCTGTTCCCATACTTTGCAGCATCAGGGGTGTGTTTGTTGTGACTGTGATTTGAAAGTCTGGCTGTTTTGTGTTTTGCCACATCGGGAGCCGCTGCCCCTGCAGTCCCCCCCCCCCCCCCCCCCCCCCCCTCCCACTTCGCGCTTCTTGTTATATTTTCACAATAACTGGAAAGGCAGTCTCCAATATTTTTTTTATTTTTTTTTGTGTGTGTGTGTGTGTATGCATTCATCTTGAACTGCTCTGGCACCTACGCTGTCCCAAACATCCAAACATTTGCTCCTAAATCATGAAACATTCATGATGTCCCAGTTTCCACCGTTCCCTGGGTGCCATGCATGTGCAAACAAACAAGTTCATTATCACACCAGACTTCAAAGAGAAACCGAAAACAAGCTTTTATACAAGCTTTTATTTTATAGCTGCATGAACACTTTGAGAAACAGAGTGAATTTTTTTTTCATGGTTTACCTTTTGTTATCTGAGAATCTGCTGCAGAAAAGGGTCAAATGTGTCTTTGCACATCCCTGAGCTGAGGGTGTAGATACAAACAACATCCCTTTTGACAACAAACATGCATAACTGCATATTTAAATTAATTATTGGACAAAATTGCACTTATCATATTCATGTACAACAACTCTTCAAAGCAGCCTACCCTTGGTTTACAGACGCAGGTATTTGCCTGATGAAGTTCACATCTATTATATGAGCTTAGCTGTAAAACATCTCAGTCATCTCCACCTGTCAATCTCCGCTCTTCACAGATGTTCACTCACTTTACGTACTCGCGATGGCGTTCGACTGCCATCTGATTTGCATTGTTAAACACCCTGTTTCCTTGTTTTAATACCCGTAATCAGTGAAGTTTGCTCAGGGATAAACTCTGCGGCTTTTAACGCTACAGTGAAGTAACAGACAGCGGTTTAATGATTGCTCTTCTTGCCGTCTTATTCATCAGGCTGCTTTCGCTTGTTATTTTCCCCCGGTCTTTATTTTTATCCAGCAATACGTTTGTTTTTCAGTGTTTTGTTCTGAGCATCTACATGAAAACCAACTGTTTCTGTATGGAAACCCTTAACGCTGCATGGAGGCAACTTGGCATTTAGAAAAACCTTCATTAAAGCCTGCGACACACTCAATCTTCATCCGCCTGACTGACTCTGGTCGGTTTTGGCTTGTACAAAATGACACCAACAGAAATGAGAAAGACGTTTTTTTTTTTTTTTACAATCCTTTGGTGGAGATGGGCTGTAGCAGAAGAATGATGGTGTTGGCCTATCTAACCAGTAGCTATTCTAGGGTCCCATATTGTATAAAGGTCTCTGTCCATGTGTAGTGTGATTATAGATCAGGTCTAGCTTCTATATTAATACTGTGAAAGTATCAAAGCCTCAGTCCACAGAGAAATGCACACAGCCTGTATTCAGAGACTGAGCCTTAAAACCAGCCGTCAGGACTTCTGGAACTTTGTGATGTCACAATGAAGCAGTTAATGCTCTCAGCCATGCCCCAAGCCCCGCCCACCTGGACCCACCATCCAACCCTTGCACGATTTGGTTTCTCTGAAATTTGCTATATATATTTTTTTTTTTATTAGATCGCTCAGAAAACAGTCAGCCAATCAGAAGAGAGGCTCAGAGTCTCCTCTCTTCTGATTGGCTCACTGACCTGTTGTTACTAGAGCTCCAGAGAGAAGCCTGAGAGAGGAGATGTAAAACTACACTGAGATGGTTTTTTGGTTCTTAAAACCACAAATATCTCTTCTCATGAATCAACACTTCAAATAAAACACAGGAGAAGTGAAATGTGGAAACTTTAAAGAAATAAAAGCACACACACACACACACACACACACTTCCTGTAGCACTCTCAGTTGATGCACTACTAATTTTGGTTGACAGCTAGCTCTTGTTCCTATGGAGTTTAAATTCTCTTTCTGTAAATCACTGCGGACAAAAGTGTCAAAATAAATGTCACTTCATGTCGCAGAACTCTTGTTAAGCTCTTTAGTATTTCACTTTTTATTGCCATTTCCATTTTGGACTGCCTGAGTGTTCCTCCAGCACCACCCTTTGCTCTTTTGTGTTGCAGCTGCTTACAAGGGGCTTTGTGCAGAACGTTATTAGATAAAATAAAGGGAGGGAGTAGGATGCTTTTGCTTTTCTTGCTGTGAATAAGTCCTGTCAATATCCAGCCAATTTAAGGGAGAGAGTGAGACTGACCTCTCCTTCAGGAAGTATTGATTGTTGCCTTTTCTTATTTGTGTACCTGTTCGGTGTTTGAATAGTGGTTTAGAGCAGGCAGCAGAACAGAGGGGGTGTGGTGTGTGTGTGTGTGTGTGTGTGTGTGTGTGTGTAGTGAGTGCAAGGACAGGGATGGAGGGTAAAGAAAAAATAAAGCGTGTATTATTTTCAGCCTTTGTAATGCAAATGCTGGCGTGCCGGCCAGGGTTGTTGGAGCCTGCATTATTTCTTCTCCTGCCTGGGCTTCACTGTTGCATACAAGTAACCTTTATCTTCCCGGTTTCTGGCATTGAACTGTTGTTTAGGCTTTTGTGTTATCTCATGAACTGAAGACAACTGACACTGTTCACTGTCTCTGCCACATGTGTATCCATACATAATAATAAAAAAATAAAAAAAACTTTGCCAGATGCTGCTGTAATGTATGGGCGGGAAGAAAGCAGCATGGCATGTGACACTTGATTATACATTCTGACATGCAGCTTAATGGGCTTTTCCCCGCTCGTCGAACCTCATCTCTGATGCAGGGTCACGTTGTGTGACAGATGACTGAAGCCGGACCACTTAACCCCATAGTGGAGGTAATGAATTGTGCCTTCATGGCTTCGCCGCGGCCTCATCGACACGCGCGCAAAACGTCAACCATGAAATGCGAGCGGAGAATCAAAACAAATGCATTTATGCAATGAAGAAAATGGCCCATTTGGTTTAAAGTTCAAAGTGCATAATTCATGAGGCACCGGGTCAATTTGAAAGATTTATCAACGATGAACTGTTTTTTTTTTTCTTCTTCAGTTGTTCACTATTTTCTCTCTTTCTTTTCTTTCTCTATCTTATTATATGTATCCAAGTGATTTTCTTGGTTTTCAGTCTGTACATAAACCTTGACCTGTAGCTACATATACATCTGTGCCTGTGTAAGTGGATATCTATATGTATATATTGTGTAATTGCTGTATTTTTAAGGCCAAAAAAATAATGTTTTTCGTCTTCCTCACTGCCACTTGATGTGATTACATATGACCGAATTGTTTTAATTATGTAAAACCTGTGTTGTTCTTTATTTCTATTATCTTCATTTTTCTTTACTTAGCCATTCCCAGTTTTAATCACTCATGTATTTAAACCATAGGTGCATATAAATCTATAAATCTTTATTTTTTATTCCTTTTTATTATTTGTCAGTTCACTTCAATATGAATGTATCTCTGTCTTTGTTTTTAGATTTTAGGATAAAGCAGTTGAAGCAAAAACAATGCACTCCTCCCCAAAAATAGACGTTGACCTTGACCCACTTGAGCTGGCAGGCGTCGGCGGTGACTGACTGTCGTATTGTTGCAGATGGCAGTCCGCTGTCCTGGTGGCTGGACCGCGAAGGAGAGAGGAGGAGTTACTGGGGAGGCTTCCTGCCCGGGGTCCAGCAGTGCTCCTGCAGCCTGGAGGAGAACTGCATCGACATGAACTACTTCTGCAACTGCGACGCCGATACAGACGCATGGTACGTTTGACATTTCTAGTCCTATGTTTTTATTGAAAGAGGTGTTTCTATCACTTTGTCCATCCATTTCTATCAGAGAGAGTAGGACGCCTCCCGTCACGACACAATTAAACTCAAACTGGAAATTACAAGGAGGATTTATTGCAGGACTATTGTATTAGACTTCATTAAAAACAGCTGGTGATTTCCTGAAGAATTTCTATGAGAGACATTTAAAGACGAGCCAATTAATCTTTGATTCCCACATTTGTACGTCTGTATACTTTTTGTCAGAAAGCACAATTCCCCAACATTTCAATGGGAAGTCTCCTCGAGAAAAATTTAAGCAATTTGACACTAATTATAGAGACAATAGAACTGATGTTGAACTGGCACACAGCCAATAAATTAATTTCTAATTAATTGCTACGCTCACTTTTTTAGTCAGTTCACGGGTGAGCTCAAGATGCAAAACTGTGTCCAAGGCCAGTATATAAATCAACATATGTTCTAACACGCAGACGCGGAAGTGCGCTGTCCCGGGGAGGCGGGACGTGTTTTGTATCGTTATCGTACAGTAATACAGGGCTGCACCTTATAGTGGTCATGCTCCAGACCCTTGGGAGGTGACAAGTTAAAAAATAATCTCCTTTCCTGAGCACTTTTCCTCGACCTCGATGGAAAACGTCACGAGGTCGAGGAAAAGATGTGAAGGGGAATTCGGGCGATCGCGGTGCGGAGAGAGAAAATTCATTTTTAGTGCATTCGACAACGGGAGGGGATTTAGTGAAACGGCTCGTTAACTACAAATTCAAGACGCTTGTTCTGCATGATGACTCCTCACTGGGTTTAAAGAAAAGAAATTATTTATATATATATTTGTGGATTTCAGTCGATCAGACAAGATAAGTTCTGGATGTTGTTACAAACGTATAAAACAGGTGCTCTGATGTTTCTACATTTGCACGGGTCTACTGTGGTGAAACTGCAGTGGCACGTCAAGGAACTGTGGGACGGTGTCCAGTGTTTCTTATGCTAAAGGAGATAAGATAGGAAGCTCCTTTCCTTATCGTTTAGAGAGGTCGACCAGCTCTTATCACGGAGATACTTCAGGTCATTTTCCCGTCCTGGAAGGAACCAATTCCTTGTTGGGTGTTTCTGTACCGTCACTCCTCTTCCCCATCCCCAGTATCACATCCTGATCTTAGTCACAAAGGTCACAAATATGAATTATCAAGCAGGTAACAGGCACAACAACAGACCACTAGACCAAAATATAATCCGGTAAAAAAAAAAAATACAGAGAAGGAACTTAATGACTATTTAGTTTTATTGATTAGACATTCAACAAATAGAGAGAATAAATCACCAAACGCACTCACAGAGCATCAGGAGCAGCTCAGGCTCTGTAGCTCTGCAGCTGCAGAGAACTCACTGTGTGTTTCTTGAAAATGAAATAAATCTATATTTGTCATTTCCTCTCTCCAGTTTTCACAGCTCATTATCTGTTTTTTAAAAAGTCTGACAGCAGGTTTATGGACCAATGTTTTCTCTCAAAAATGATTAATTACAGCTCCTACGTAATATTACAATTATGATCAAACTAATCATGGTTTCCAAGCGCCGGATGGAGGTAACAAAGGCACGTCTCTGCATTTCTGTGTGTTAATCCACTCCAAAGCTTCTCCGGATTCAGCTCGGTTTGCATATTTCCAGAGGCAGTTGTCTGCATTGTGATAGATTGCTCCCATTTTAATGTGTTTACTCTGCGTTCGGTGCTAATGCAGAAGAATGGATGCCTTTATCTAGACCCCCATAAAGGCATCCAGCCCTCGAGGGCTCTGTGTTACTATTTACTCGTTTCATCTTTCTTTTTTTTTTTCTGTCACAGGGCTAATGACACGGGAATCCTCTCCTATAAAGACCACCTACCAGTCAGCCAGATCGTGATTGGAGACACCAACAGATCGGGCTCGCAAGCCATCTACCACATCGGTCCTCTGCGTTGTTATGGAGACAGTAGGTGATCACCTCAGTGTTGCAGCTACTGTGCCAGATTTGGTTGCAGATGGAGGCTTAGTGCTGATCAGAGGCGAACCGTGTTCAGATGATGTCTTTGTGCCGTGTGCTTTTGTGTTTATCCGTGGATGGAGAGTTAAAACTTCATCTGTTTTGTTGCGAGTCTGACGCCGCCTGCGCGAACCGTAACCTGTGAAAAAAAACCTGCCCGAGCCACCGGAGGATCAGTCTTTACAAACTGGTGTTGTGCAGCCAGACAGCGGGGTGGGGGGTGGGGGGGCAGGAGGGGGCTGGACGGCAGCACCGGAACATGAAAGTGTATGTTTACTGCGTCGTGTCCCACAGTGAGCTGCGGACACAGGGCAGTGAATTTTTAACGGCTCGTCTGCAGTAAAATGCAACTTGAAAAACAAAGTTGTTTTAAATGCAAGTGGAGAAACGAACCCAAAGTTTCCTACAGACGTAGAAGATGCAATACTACATTTCCAGAAGCTGTATACTAATCTAAGCTGCTAAACATTTATGAATCATTCTTATCATAATCTATAATATAATGTGTTTCCTTTATATATTTCATGTTTGTGCTGTGTTGCCGGGGTGTTAAAGGCAAATTTCCATTTTATGCAAATCTAATGGACAATAGATTCAGATTCAGGTTCCAAGTCATTTCAATCAGGAAACTCAGACATTTCTCGAGTGAGCAAAGCTTTAATGCCGCGGACAAAACGGTGTGATGTCATCGTGCTGGAGAGGGGAAGGGATGCTGTGCGTAGTGTAGGAAAGAGGGAGAGGGGGAGTGTGAGTGAGATGTGACGTGGAGAGAGTCTTCCTCATTTAATTTACACTAAGCTTCATTTTTCATTTCGCTTTAAAAACACCAGACAAGCTAAATGCTAAGTGCAACAGTCAATAAATAGAATGAGTAATAATAATAAATATGGTTGATCAAAAGGTAATGCACAGTAAAATATGTGTAGGCCTAAAGTTTTAATGTATAAATAATGTCCTGTAAATGAAAAATACTTGAAATAATGTTTGGGTCCTTTTAAGAGACATTGTCGTACGTGGTAATTTTTATATGAGAAACTGATTTACTTATTTATTTATTATTATTTAAGCCTTATTTAATGTGCTCCAATAAAACATATTCTTTCACATAAAGACATGACTCTGCGGAAAGTCTCCTTCCCTGAGTATATGTTCGCTGATATAACTGGACTGCGTCATGATTTGAACAGATATTATTTTTAATTAATATAAATCTGAGACAAAAATTTATATTTTGAAATGGACAGATTTTGAAAGAGGTGTTGCAGACAAAGTAACAGTCTGCTCCTCTGTTTGAACCAACCCTCCGCTGTGAGCCACTTTCAGATCTCACCTGAGACTCAGCAGCTCTGTCTTTCCTCAGTTTGTTGATTTGGGCGACACAACTCAAAAGTTTCCTGACAGAACCGCAGCGATGCTCCGACTGATCCTTGAATCGTGTCAGAAACTTCTTCTTGTATTATTTCTCACTCAGCTCCTGAACTCGTGTCAACATCTCTCAGCGATGACATCAGAGATCACCTGAGAGCCTGCAGCTCACCTGTCTGTGTAGCTCAGGCTGCTGCTGACAGGATTTTCAGAATAAAATGATGCCTGACAGGAACAAACAGTTTTGACAAGCTGAGGCTAATTTAGCTTCTAAATAAAGTTCACGAAAACCCGGCAACTCTGCGTAGATCCTTTAGGAGAACACTATGTGGAATTAACATGTCGCCACTGCCCCACACTCAAATCTACCTCCAGGTTTAAAACCATCAACACTGCGATCTGTTCTGATGCTTTCCTGACAATGAGCGTCTTGTAGCTCCATGAATAACGTCTCTCCTTCAGCAGGAAAGGAAGTCTCAGCCGACAAATGGTCGGGTGTACAAAACGTGTGAATTTTGACACCAGAGATCACAGTTTACTTCCCGTCCCACCACCAGAAAACAACAGTGGAAATATTGGTGACAGATCTGATGTCACGTTTCACTAAATCCCTCCTTTCTTGTATTTCATCATCGCGAGGAAAAGATGCAAGTGAAGGAAAAAATGAGACAATTTAGACAAATGAGACTCACTTTATTTTTGTGCACACCAAGGTTATAATACTTAGGGATTAGTTTTTAGTTTTTATTTAGTTTTGACTTTTACTTTTCAATTTCAGTTTAGTTGTAATTAGTTTTTAAAGCAGGTTTGCTTGATATTATGTTTTGAAAATGTTTTTTTATTAAATAGTTTCAATGTTAGCTTTAGTTTTTTTTTTTAGTGATATGAGGGATTTGTCAGGGACGAGATTCAAAAGGGTCAAAAAAAAGTTTTGTTTGATTAAAAAAAAACTCAACAAAACATCAAACTGTTTTAAAAAACTGTGTTCACTGAGGATGGATGAACAACCATCCGCTGAAGACGACTACAGCAGATGTGTGTTAGTCAGCGTGTTTGTGTCATTAACCAGAAAAATTCTCAACAACAACAACAACAACAACATAAAACGTAGATATGGGCACAAATAGAATCATCAAATGGCAACACAGCTTCCTTCACTGTGCCGCCCTCCTGACGGCGCTGAACAGTTTTCACCCAAGCGCCATTAAAGAACTGAACTCTGTAATAATATCCTGGTATTGTGCAATAACACAGCTAAACTCTTAACAATTGGTGCAATACAGATTATTTATTATTCACACCTGTTTTATAATTCATGTGTGTGTATTTATTGTGTGATATCTTATATTCTTACCCTGAACGTTTGTGCCACCACGGAAATGCACTAATAAATGCATTCTGTTTGATTATATTCTGTTCTGAATGTGTAAAGAGTCGACACAAGACGCAGCCTTAAGTGCAAACTGTGTGTAATTGTGCGTCTGAGATGAGATGAAGGTCGAGTCCGTGTGAGAGAAGAAAAACATGAAAAAACTCTGACAAACTCTAGAGGTTTGATTCATTTTAGATCAACCAACTCAAAAGTTAATTAACAATAAAATAGTTAATTAATACAGTGAATGTTTTGGGACGCCTACAGTGCACATGTACCGGCCGTACACTGAGAGCCAATCAGCTGGTAAGATACTGCTCCATCTGGCACAGCTACAAAATTACTGTATGTATGAAATAAACTGACAAAAACTAAAGACACTTTCTCTACAATTTTAGTTTCAGTCGGTTATATTTTATATTTTTTATAAAGCCTCATTTTTACGTTTATTTCAGTTAACGAAAATGTTCTTTCACATCTAGTTTTCGTTATTTCATCAGTTTTAGTTCATGATAATAACCTGGGGAAACACCCTCTTTCATGAATCATCCCACTTCACCTCCAGTTTTACTTTCCTCTTACAGCTCTCTTCTTCCCCTCTCTCTCTCTCTCTCTCTCTCTCTCTCTCTCTCTCTTACAGAGTCTATATGGAACGCAGCCTCCTTCTACCAGGAGTCGTCGTACCTCTACTTCCCCACCCTGCAGGCAGAGCTCGCCTCTGATATCTCCTTTTACTTCAAGACCAGCGCTCCTTCAGGAGTGTTTCTCGAGAACCTGGGCCTCAAAGACTTCATCAGAGTGGAGCTCAGCTGTGAGTCAACATTCAGACCAGAATAAGAGAAGTGCGGCACGCACAAAGTACACGACAAGGGTTTGCACACAAACTGAGGAACCATACATAACAGCAGCTACAAAGCTGTCAGTGATATATATAAATATATATATATATATATATTTTATTTTTTTTACTTTTCTCAGATGGAAATGTTAGCTGTACTGTAGCTGACAGCTTAATTTCCCCAAGAAGCAGGCTGTCAGGTCTGCACAGCATGATGTAATCCTAATGACACAGTCAACAGCAATGTCATGCTGTCATAGGAGACGTTAAAAGCATTTCCTTATTACCCAACTACTGAAGCTGAAATCCATAATGAATAGACCAGATGGATAAAGAAGCAAGACATAATCCAAATACCTTGTAGATTCACTGTAGCAGATAAAATGCTGTAAATAAGATCTAGCTAGATATAAAAGAAATTTAAAAACCTGCTTTTGTTGACATGAGAACCGATGAAGAAATACACTGTAGGCTTTGGGTTTTTTAAGGGTTGCATTAAAGGATTCAGGGACATGAACTTGCACTTACCAGACAGCATATTTAATAAGCAGCGAGTACACCTCCACTGACAGGAGCGGTTGTTCCAGCAGCACCGCTGTAGTTTATTTATTGCAGGTGTTAAAAAGATGTGAAATCGTTGATTACGGTGTGTTTTGTTCACAAACCTCAGGGAGGAGCTCTCGGGATATTTGTAGCCATTATGTATTACTGCAGCATCAGAGACACTGTGAAATATTGACAAGCTGTCAGCTGAGCCCCTCATAAATCTATTCAGGTCATCAAGTTTTCCCAGCAGCATTGTATCACATTGCATCAGAAGGGGAGGACAGAGGAGCATAAAGAAACCCTAATATCACATTCACTCTGCCCTGACTGTTGGATATATGTGTGTGTGTGTGTGTGTGTGTGTTTGTGTGTTTACGCCTCCCCCCACTGGCCTCCCAGCTCCCTCAGTGGTGACTTTCTCCTTTGATGTGGGAAACGGTCCGGCGGTCCTGTCCGTGAAGTCACACCTCCCCCTGAATGACAGGCAGTGGCACTACGTGAGGGCAGAGCGCAACGTGAGGGAGGCCTCCCTGCAGGTCGACCAGCTTCCCCTCCGCTTCCTGGACGCTCCGGCTGACGGACACCTCCGCTTACGCCTCAGCAGCCAGCTGTTCATAGGTAGGCTCTTCATCAGGCTCAATCTGCCTTTTATTTATTTATTCATACTGACGGTGAGCTGTGAGTAAGACACTGTAGAGGTGAGGGGAACGGCGTAATTCTCTGTGGGTGTATCACTACGACTGACAAGTATCAAAGCCTCAGTCCACAGAGAAATGCACACAGCCTGTATTCAGAAAATGAGCCTTAAAACCAGCCGTCAGGACTTTCTGTTAACTTTGTGATGTCACACCCTCCCCCCCTGCGCCCGCCCGCCTCAGCCCCGCCCACTTGCAATTCCAGACCACTGCCAAACGTTTGCAGGATTGTTTTCTCTGAGTGTTTTTTACCTGAAAATCTTCTTTTATTTTTATTGGATCATCAAAAACAGTCGCCAATCAGCAGAGAGCTCAGAGCCCTCCTCTCTTTCTGATTGGTTTTCAACAAACGACTGTTGCTACTAGAGCTGCAGAGAGAAGCCTGAGAGAGGAGATGTAAAACTACACTGAGATATTTTTTGGTTCTTAAAACCACAAATATATCTTCTTATGGATCAACACTTCTGATAAAACACAGGAAATCTATAAAATACGGAGCTTTAAATGAAAACTTGTACTGAAAACTACTAAATAACAATTGAAATGGGGAAAAACACTTCCTGAACCAGCGGCTCGTGCCTCTTCACAACCCTATTGGTTACTGTAATCTTTCCTCCTCTCCAGACAGTGCTTGTTTTGTGCCAAAATGCACTGTGAAGCGCAGCTGAAGCTAACACCAAGCTACAAATTGCCCTCTTGTTCCCTCTTCTGTGTACGCACAACAACCGGGACAAAACTCCCCACTTGTGTTTTCTAATTCAGACTGCACAAGTCTCATAATTGCATAAGCTGGTACTTTAATGCAGTTTTACACAGAACATGGACCCATCTCTTACAATGTAGTCGCAGTACAAAAGGGTTATCTCGGCACAGCCAGTGTGGAGAGGAGAAATACAGCGAACACTACCCTTTAAATGTCCTGCGACTATTGCATTAATATAGACTTGAAAATGTACAAATCTCTGCTATAAGCTACTGTGAAGAACTCATTTATTTTATTGTTTTTTTCATTATTGCTGTAGTGCTCTCTTTCTCCTGTCACATTCCTCCCGCAGCCTATCCCCCCTCTGACATTTTAATGCGTCTCCTTAATGATAGACCAAAGCTTTGGAAGAGACGGAGATACCAGAGTGGAGAGTTTGTTTTTGAAAGGAGATTATATCCACCTGTTTTCTCTTTTTTTTTTCTTTTTTTTTTTTTCCAGAATTAAGTAAATGCTCGTCATAAATCCTCATCAGCCTTAAAGGCGACTGTGATTACGAAGTCATTATAGATGCTTCTTAGCACAGCCAGCGAGCATTAGAAATGACTAACACCCGTCCTCCTCCCAGGGGGGACGGCGTCCCAGCAGAGAGGTTTCCTGGGCTGCATCAGGACTCTGACCGTCAACGGCGTGAGCTTCGACCTGGAGGAGAGGGCCAGGATGACGCCCGGGGTGAGCTCGGGTTGTCCCGGCTACTGCAGCGGCTCCAGCAGCCTCTGCCACAACAGAGGGAGGTGCATCGAGAAGAGCAACGGCTACGTGTGCGACTGCTCCCAGTCCGCCTACGGGGGCACCACCTGTAACCAAGGCGAGTCCCGCTCGGCCTGTTTTTAACAAAAGCTGCACGCTTCGTGTAATTCTCTTAATAGATTAATGTCCATTATAACAAACGAAAAAAATCGATCACTGTCAAGGTTATTCCATTACAGCGCACCAATAAAAATGCAAGTAATGCAAGAGACAATTAATACTTGTCCTGACCTCAGACTGCAAGAACATTTAAAATGCATTAGACCGAATTATCTCCTGCAAGATGTGAGACACCAACACCGAATCCCAGCGACACCCAACACACAGGCAGAGGAAACAGCCACATAGACGCAGTGGAGAGAAACAGTTTGAACACATTCTGGAGGATAACAGATCCTGGCTGTAAACATGACTAACTACACAGCACTGTTTACACTGTTTACTCCTGCTCAGTCTGTTCAATACGAAAGCAGCACACATTCCAGGACACAGCTGGTCCGACTTCTGCTCAAAGATATTTTTGGTTTTTATTACAAATTATAAGAGGAACAGTAAATCACCGAAATACTAAGTAAACGGCGTGGCGTGTGTAAGTAAGAGTTAGGAGTGTATGGATGGGTGAAGACGTGGTGTGATGCATGTCGGATGGTGCAGCAAAGCAAACCAAAGAAATAAAGGAGGCGGAGGTGGATGCAGCAGGCCGGGCTGAGACCCCGCCCCGGCTGAGACCCCTCCGACCTCCATCTACCATCTGACTCCCGGTGTCTGTAAAACAAGTAGCGGAAGTCTGTGTTTCCGTCCACGCTGCTATGTTTTAGTTTTAAAACGCGTCGCATTTTGCTACTTTTATGCCGGGTGTGTGGTGTCAATACTACTCTAGAAAACGAATAATATCCCCTTTAAGTCAGAGAGAGGTTCTAAATGTGGGTTTTGATATGGGAGCTAAACTTTTAAATCTCTGGAAATAAGTTATTTAACATTTAAAGTGCTGTGTTTTCATCCCTGCAGTATTATGCATATCACTTCTTTTGTTTCTGCATGTTTTATGCTGGTTTGAATCTGTGTCTCGTTTCCTCACTGCACATAGGAGAACTGCTTTATGTGTGGGCTGTTGACAGAAACCCAACCATTCTATTTTCTTTTTATTTATTTAGTGTATATAAGTCAACCACTTGTGTTAAAACAAGCCACCCAGCACTGATACACAGCTGAGCAGCAGGAGCCTCGGGATTATCTGCTCCAGTGGATGTGCTAGCACCTACCACACAGGCAGTCTCACAGTGAATGTGTTGCTGGCGGTGGTGTGAAAGCAAGGCGGTGGTGTCATGGCGTCCTGGTGTGTCGGGCATACTGTGGCTCCCGTACCGTTCCACCCTCCATTAACCCCAGGAAACAAGAATTTCATTTAGAAAAATTTAATTTCCACCCATTAAAACACACATGACCAGGTTGCTTGTCCAGGGACTCTTTTTTTCTTTTTTTGTCTCGGCACCTGCATCGACAGCACTCGTGAATCACTGCAGTGTTCAAGTAGAGTCCTTATCATTGTCTCTTTGTGGAGATGCTTCTCCCACTGGCTTGTTACTGTCATCGCTGTCAATGTTTTATTTTTTTGCTTTTTGATGAGGTTTAATCACCAGCTTCGGTGTGTTTGCGGCAGTAACATCACAAATTAACTTGCTACTGCTATTTTAAATATACCCATCACTTTCATATCCCTCCACCATGTGGGTTAAGCAACAACAACAGCCAGGAGAGGGGCAGCACTTCATCCCGGGCTTGGTCTGATCGCCTCGGGGGACAACAGGCTACCTTCAAGGAGAACTTTACACATCAAAGTCTGTTTACACCACAGATAACATGAAATATTGTCAGATGTTTTGCTGCGGCCTTGCTCGGAGAGATGGATATTGATGCGTATCTCTGGCTATTTTTAATTAAGTGTATTGTAAATCCACCTGAGTCCATGTGCACCTGCAAAATACACACCACTTCATCTCTGCTGACGCTTGAGAGGTCGGTTTTAGTCTTTTAATCTTGTTTCAAAAGAAAGAGTCAGAACTGAGCTTCCTGCACTGAAACCTGTTTTTTTTTTTTTCTTCCTCTCTTCGTTGCAGAGGTGTCGGTGTCCTTCGACAGAGAGTCCTCGGTGACCTACACCTTCCAGGAGCCTTTCTCAGTGATGCAGAACAGGAGCTCGCAGGCCACCAGTGTTTCCACAGAGAGCAGCAGCAGGGCCAGAGAGGACGTCGCCTTCAGCTTCGTCACCTCCCAGAGGCCGGCCATGCTGCTGACCGTCAGCACCTTCAGCCATCAGTACATCGCCGTCATCCTGGCCAAAAACGGTACGTGCGTTTTTTTTGTTTTTTTTTGCAATAGGGAGGGTCTGTGGCTCAGGAGGTCGTCCAGTCCTCGTGTCGAAATGTCTTTGGGCAAGATACTGAACCCCTGATGGCTGTTCCATCAGTGTGATGTATGAATGGATGCATGGGGCGAGTATTGCAAAGCGCTCTGAGGGATCTGTAACAGTGGTTCTCAAACTGTTTCACATCAGGGACTAAACTGACATAAATTAGACCACGAGCCCCCAAGATTTTTGCTTTTAGATGTTATATAACAGCGTTTGAAACCCACAACCAACATAGTCTCACGTTCTTATAGATGGAATTATGGTGAAAATGAATTATTCCTCTTTTAGCTGGGAACCCCTTCAAGGACCCCTGGGGGTCCCTGGAGCCCACTTTGAGAACCGCTGGTCTATTAGACTATAAAAGCGCGATATAAGTGCAGTCCGTTACTTTTATACATACGTACACTTTGGAAGGAACTGCATGTTAGCAACGCTGCTAAAAAAGAAAACATCTGCCCTTTGACGACAGGCCTTTGAGACCAGATTCAATCAGATAAAGATGTCATGCAGTTCACATCGTTGCTGGCAAATAATGGGATGGAAACATACTGTTTGACATATGAAGGTCTTCAGCTCTCAGGTGAAATGACAGAGATGTGACTCACCATCATCAAATGTCGCCTTATTTTGAAGGTTTTCCTCCAGTACACAGGATGAGCAGTCATCGAATCTAATTTTTTTTTCTAGCTCAGAAACTAAACCCAGATGTCAATTTCTCAACTTACGGGCTCAATGATTTTGATTTTTTTTCACCTTTCATGACCTTTGACCTGCAAAATGTACACCGTCGACCACATATTCTGCACAGCGTATTTGTTTCACTGTTTTAAAATCCGCATGCAAACTTTCGAGTAACACCCACAGCGTGTGAAGCTGTTAGTCGGAGTTCGGCGTCCCGATGCCCTCTTTTTTTGCGTTAAACCTGAACGCACCATGTTCCTCACGTCTCTGTAAACACTGAAGGGCAGAGGAGACACTTCATCCGATGCCGACCTTCATCTATAGGAGCACTTGCTGGATTTGAAATGAATCACAACACAAAGCCCTTCACCTACAGACTGGGAATTGTAATATTGACCCAGTTCCACTTGACAATGCAGAGCTCTCTGACTCTTTGATCCGGCGGCAGCTGTGTGTGTGTGGGAGAAACAGTGAGCACATATTGACTTATTCAGTGTGGGAGTGAAGAGCTATGAGATAAATATTTGTATATTTCAAAAGGCAATTGAAGAAGTTTAGACATAGCGACCTATTTATACACAAGCAGCCACATTGTTTCAGTCAGTTTTCTCTTTATAACGCAGTGTACACATCCTGGAAACTAAAGGAGAGTATGTTTAATGTTGAATGCAGTTTTTCATGGAGTGGAGTGAACATGATTGATCATAGTGAAGTGCTCAGATGAGGATTTCTGCGGAGATCTGTTTAAAGGAGAGCGCTGCATGTCTCTTCATGCTGTGTATCCAGGGAGTCTGCAGATCTGGTATCACCTTCAGACAGACAGGAGTCCAGATGTGTTCAGCCCCGCTCTCAGCAACCTGGCAGACGGGCGTCTCCATCGGATCAGGATCCACAGAGTCGGCAAAAACCTCTACGTTCAGGTGAGTGACGGGACACACGAAGTCTTTACCGTGAGGATTAGAAATGAAGCTGTCCTCCTGCAGAAGTGAGTTCATTCAGCACCAATATTTAGTGCCAGTGCAGGAAGCAATGTGCAGTTCAAATAGGGCAAGTGTAAAGATGGAGAAGTGTGTTTGCTCCCAAGTCACAATCTGTTTCATACCAGTGGCCAGTGTCAACATTTTTACTATTTATAGAATAACTGAACTCACGTCTGTTTTCACCTTTGACCAACGGCAGCAGTGATCAGACACAGGGCCCTAATATATTTTCAAGGGGAGTTGAGTTGTTTTTTTAATCATGACCCTAATCTTTATCCAGTGGTTTTAGTGGCCTGACTGAAACCATTCAGATCCAGATGTTGTAAGAACGAACAATAATTGAAATCTGAGTGAGAAAAGTGAAAGAACAACGCTCATCCAAATCCTCATCAGCACCACTGTGGTGCGACAAAAACTGTATTTATCCAGCACATTTTATTCCAGGTGGAAGCACAATGTGCTGCACAAAACATGGATTATCAAGGAAGTCGCAACCACAGCAACTATGTGGATATGTGTGAAGATGAAACATGAGACACTAATTAAAACAGACACATAAATGATCCGTATGAATTAAAAACCATTAGGAAAAATAAAATAAGACCAACCACTGATCAGTAAAAAAGATGTGTAAATTAAAACAAATAAAATGTGATTAAATAAAATAATAATTAATACAATAAAAAATAAGATATAAAACCAATAAAAAGAATAAAAGACAAAACGAAAAAAGGGGGGTTTGGTGTGAAAAGAATGTTTTAATGAGAAAAGAAACTTCCAAACACCAGAAAAATCCAAAACACTTGGGTGATTGAACACAGGTGAAACACATTAGGGCAATCACTGAAGAGGGAAAACGCAACACAAAGACAGGAAGTAAAAACAACAGTGGACACGCAAGGAAAATCTACTTCAAAATAAAACAGGAAATAAATCAAAAGTCCAAACAAATACCAAAAGTCCAGAAACGGTCAAACCAGAGGTAGATATGACAGTAACTTTCCTGTAAACGGGAGCTCGCCTCTCAGTGAAACTGCCCTGAATAAGGTTACAAAAAAAAAAGAAGACAAACATTCTGGCTGAAATGTTGACGGGAAACTGGAAGCCAGTGCACTTTCCCCAAAATGTAATTTCTCAAATGCAAAAATAATTGTAGTGTTGAAGAAAACAGTGAGCACTGACTTGGTGATTTGCAGATCAAAAGGCATCTAGACGTCTAGACCAGGCGAACTCTGGTTGAAAAGATAAACTTTTTCAGAGCTCTATGTTACATATATTTATGCTTCAACAGTGTTTAAATGTATTTCAGTGTGAAGCATCTCCACACAACACTAAAATACAGTCACAGGACTTAGAGCTGAATTTCCTACTTGCTATCCAAACACTTGACAGTGGAGAGGGTCTGCATAGACGTCAGTAGACGTAATCAAAATCCTGCAGAAACAATTGCAGATCCTCAGGTTAAGTGATGTGTCTGAGTCAGCATGGGAGAGCAGAAGTGAAAGGTCTAAATCACTTCAAAGCGAACTGTGGGCGGATATGGTGCCGTGTGAAGCAGCAGAGAACACAAGTCTCAATCTATAATGTACTGAAATGTTCTGCTGCTGCTGCTGCTGCTGGTGTTTCCTCGGTTCAGATTTCTTGTAATCGGCTTGTTATTTGATTTCTCCCCACTCAACCAGATCGACCAGGACATCCACAGAAAGTATATGCTGTCATCTGATGCAGAGTTGATCTTAATCAGATCCTTGACATTGGGCAAAGTCACCAGTAAGTGCTCCCATGATGTCCAGAGAATTGCTGAAAAACTCCCATGTCATGCCTTTATTGTGGTATTTCTGTCCCGCCCATGTTTCACTTCCTGTCTTCCATTATTTCACCGTATTTGACTTGGTCACTCAGAAATTACTGTAATTCAGTGTCACCATCGGCAACGTTGTACATTTTCACGTGTTCAACTGTATCTCTGTAGGGAGGGAGAACCTCAACGAGGAAGTGATGCAAGCGGCTTCTAAAGGTTTCATTGGCTGCCTCTCCTCGGTCCAGTTCAATCACGTGGCGCCGCTGAAGGCAGCGCTGACGAACCGGGGAAGCTCACTGGTCACCATCCGCGGTCCACTGGTTCAGTCAAATTGTGGAGCTCTGGCAGAGTCCACTTCACACACTCTGCAAGGTAAAACACACACACACACACACACACACACACACACACACACACACACTACCACCACATAGTCGATTCCAGGTTGATCTTCATGCTGAGCAACAAACCCGGGTTTAGTTTAGTTCATATTCTCAACATTGAAGAATTTTTCCATCAAATTCAAAGTTGTGTTTGGTTTTTTTTTCAGGCCTGTAAACATCTTGCTAATGAGCTAGTTGATTAGTCATGTGGGAGTTTAGCTTCTAGCTCCAGCTTCTTAATTGTGCAGATTTTCTGTCTTTCTTTATATTATTGTACATTAAATATCTATAAACTGAATGAGTGTGGGGGGGGGGACTGACATGTTAATCAGCAATAGAGCTTCTGTGCTGTATCTTCTGTAACTCAGTACAATCTCTGATTCTTTCATCTGTGTTCCTGTGGTTGTGGTTTACGCTCCATATTGTCGGACTAATCAGCCTCCACTGCAGCAGCTGCTGTAAGAACTTCAAACCTTAATGACTGTTAATAAAGTTAAACATTTAGTTTGTGACCACAGAGAAAAACTACAGCTCCCATGGAAAAAAAACTACAAGTGTTGCAGCGCAGGTACTTTGGTCGTCGTTACATTTCTGTTAGTCATTGTATCATACTTTTAGTATGGCAGCCGGCAAAACCACACCACAGTCTGGTTTCCCTTCGACATCCTCCGTTGTTAATGTGTGTGTCACATTGAATATAGTATAGTACAACAACGCTGCACTCAGAGAGTACTGTCTGCAGTGGAAAAATAAGTACCTCGTACCAGAAGCGAGTAGAGTTGAGTCGAGTTGAGTCAGTATCATGTGGTGGAAAAATGCTCTTGGTTTCATCCATATATCTACATAAAATTCACCAACACTCTCTTCTCAAGTCATTTCTTGTCGAAGAACTTCTACATCATTCAGTCCTCTCATGTTTGAACGACCCCTCGACTCCCTCATGGACTCACCTCTTCAGTCGAGCCGTGGTATTTCACCCGCAGGGCTAGGGCTCATGGGAAATGGTGTTCTTTAACGGCTGCTAAAAACATAAATATTGAATAAACAGCAATATTACATCATTTTTCAGAAAAGTATTTTACAAACACATGAAGTGAATCACACAGCATACTATTGATAAAGGCTTCGTTCCAAAGCTGGAGTTTCAGTTATTAGCATAGTTATAAATGTCAGTGGGATTTTGAATGAGGTTTTCTTACTTCTGGAACAGACCCCAGAAGTCCCGGTTTCACTCCGGCTCCCTATTAAAAAAGAGATAGTTGCAGCTTCAATTAATTTCTCTGTCCAAAATTTAAAGTGCTTGTCTTTGCTGCTTAGCTGTTTGGGTCTTTGTTTTCACTTTCTCTTCCTTTAATACTCCACTGCTGCACTTAAAGATGGCTGAATGAAACTCCACTCACCGCACTGCGTAGAGTTGCGCGTTTACCGATGCCTGTTGCACACGTCAGGCGTATCATACAGACCGAGTTTTGATCAGGAAGCAGCAGGTGTGGGTGTAGGTGACAGGTAGTCTGCAGCTATCAGTGTTTCCCACACATTGATTTATTTGTGGCTGCCTGCCTCAATATCAACATTAACCGCCACATATTGATTGATTTTTTTTTTTTTTTTTTTTTTTTTACTAAAATGAGTAAAATCTTATTTCACTGTAGAGATGTGGGCAGCACATTGATTCACTCAGCTCCTCCTTGCCTCTCTCTCTCTCTCTCTCTCTCTCTCTCTCAGGAACCATCGTGGACTGTCAAAAAATCCATAAAGTTTTTTACCTTCCCTGTCTACTTTTCTGTGCGCCTGTCATTCAGGGTGCACAGAGCGTGCTGCATGCATCCCATTACAACTCTGTTAACTGTAGTGTCCCCCACAACTGTTAGGGTTAGAATAAGGTTGCTAGTAAGCTTAGGTGAAAACACATATCAACAGAGGAACACGCTTTGACACAACACCAGGACTAACCCTAGTCGGAGGTTGTTGTTATTTGTTTGACCGCTGAAACCTTCAGAAGATGGACTGTGTACTAGGGTTGGGTTAGACCTAACAAATCTCTAATCAAACCTTTTATCTCCCTTTATTTGCAAAAGACCAGAGTTGAAAACATGCAGGTAACGTTAACGGCTTCTCATTTATAGACGATACTGACCGTTGCTTTCGCTGGTAAAAATGACCAACGTCACCGTCGGTAGATTATTATCAGCTGTAGCTAATGAATGTTAATGAAACTGAAACTTTAGTCTGTTGGTTAATGTCCGCTCTCCAAGCTGCTGACTGTTGCGAGGGCGATCGCTCTGTAACTCAGTAAGCCCCGCCTGCCCACACCCAGCATCCAAGCCTTGCAGGATTTGGTTTCTCCAAGTGTTTAAGTGAAGCTTGAGAGAGGAGATGTAAAACTAAATTAAGATGGTTTTTGGTTCTTAAATCCACAAATATATCTTCTCATGGATCGACACTTCAAATAAAACACAGGAGAAGTGTTAGATAGGTGTTGTTAGATAGGTGATAGGTGTTAAGCTCCAAAGTATCTGAAAACGGAAATGAAAAACCACTGTAAGGACTAACTGGTTTCCTGTTTAACTGTTAAGAGTTTTGAGAAACAACTTTTAACTACCGTCTTGTGAATTCATCAAATGACAGTGTGACTAAACCAGACACACGTCAGTTGTGTTTTCAGTCATCTGTCTGACAGAGCAGATGCATTTCTATTTTTATTAATGGAGCTGTCACCAGGCCGATAGCAGCAACACAATGTCTCCACACAGTCATGCTTAGCGTTTTTTAATAAGGTGCAGCAGCTACTGCTTCAAAATAAAGTGTAAAGTCTTCAACATAGTAAGCAAAGGCAGAGCCGGTGAATCTCACAGGACGGACCGGTTCTGGGCGTTTCCTCGTTGACATCAAGCCAATGCCAGATTCTCACAACATATACAGATTTACATCAAGACAATGATAGAAAATAGATATAAAACAATTATTTAGATATGCTGTTCCTAATGGTGCTGTCTGCTGAGGCACTGGGTGGAGCTCAGATTCTCTCATCCACGGGGAAATGGAAAGTCTGTCCATCATTGCTTTGGCAGTTACACGAAACAGCTCGTCATGCAACATGCAACCGCCAGCCGCACGCCGGGAGACTCATTCACTCTCATGCGCCATTCAGTCTGACACTTTGACAGGGGTTAAATGGGTCAGCACACATCAGCTAACCCTCCCTCATCAGCCTCCTCCTCCCCGCTGAGCGAGGTCTAACGCAGGTCAGACTCGACCCGGCTCTAATGACCAGGCGTCTCTGTCAGGGATGAAAACTTAAATCAGTGATATTGAGATGAGATGATGGCGATGACATTTAAAAGTCATTTACCCGATCAGAGAGGTAGAGGAAGAGGAAAAAGCAGATACGTCGGTGTGCATGAGGACAGAAACTGCACCTAAACTTTAATCTGGTTATCATGTAATATAATTGTGTGTAATTCTACAGCTCAGCAGTGAAGTGCATTGAATTACACCTCGCTGATAAAGGTGGCAACCACAGATCCCAGAGATCTTAACACCATGCTTGCGTCTCCTGTATAATGGGTACATTAATGAATTCACTCTTTCTCTTCTCTGCTCCTCCAGATCAAGCAGTAACAGCCAATAAAGATAAAGAGCCGCGTGGCAATGGCACCCAGAAGGATTTGGCAGTGATCGCAGGTCTGTTTTTCTCTCCTCTGTGCTGGTTTATTTTTCTTTGGTTAATTGAAAATGAGTCCCAGCTGTTTGTTATTTGTCATTCTCTCCATTTGCCTCCGTCTTAATTCTTTTTTTCTTTTCTTTTTTCTTTTTTTTTTTTTTTTCTGTTCTCAGTCTCAAGCTGAAGCTCATTTTCATCATTACATTGGCTCTCAGGCAGTTTGGTTTTGAAATTGAAATTACCCACACAGAAATGTAATATATGACATATATGCCCCTATGACGAGAGTGATGTTGCCGTATGTGTTACTTATAAGGGGATATATTATTATCACATATATACATCCTCTGGATATATGAAGATACGAGTTTATAACATTTATAAAATACCCACAGCAAATGCAAGTTTCTCAAAACAACATACCTATTAAAATTCTGTATGTGTTTATATGATTTTCTTGTTAATTGCTTATTAAATTTAAACATACATGTCTATCTTTTATATATACATGTATCATATGAACATATATATATATATATGCTTTGGGATGGATATATATTTATGTATACATATATCTATGATATATATATATATATATATATATAGTCAATATATAATTTTTACATATATCGGTTACATATACATATGTACATATATTATTTTACTTCGTATGTACATATATTTCATATGTGGAAATTCAATACATGTACGTGTATTACGTTTGAGTATGGGTACATTTAGGTTGACGATGGTAATGTTAAAGGATTTCTGTGGTTCCCTAACAGGGAGCGCTTGTTTTGCGTTTTGCTTCTCCCTACAGTTGAAATGTTTTGTTTTGACAATAGAGATGACAGATGAAAGATCCAATGAAGTCATGTAAAGGAATAGTTTGACAGTTTAAGTCTAACCTCTTATATCAACACAGTTCAGTTAGGTGCAGGGGAAGGGAGACTATAGGTCTTCAAGCAACCTGAGCACCTGATGAATGAACTAGTGTCTATGCAAAACAGTTGCACTTTATGTCATTAAATTAAAAACACAACCAATAATTTGAATTTCAACCTACTGTTGTGATATCGTGACTAGAGATAGTGTGTAATTCTCCTTAATGTAACATCATGTGTTAGATAAAAGCTGGACTGTACATTGTTATTTTAGGAGATACACTGACTGACATCTGTGTGGTAGATATGAAGCCAGAGCAAGGAGGTGGTTAGCTTAGCGTAGCATAAATACAGCAGACACAGCAGCCTTTGAAACTCATTACTGATTAACAACTTACAGTTTGTTTTTTTAATTACAAAAACCCAAAGTGTAAAAACAACAATTTCCTGTCTTTCCTGTCTTCCCAGGGGGAGGATTGGGTGAAGGGAGGAGGGGGGGGGTCATGTGCAGAAACATGTCTTTGGTCCAGTTTCCAGGCAACCAGCGGAGGCTCCAGACTAGTCCTCCAGGATTAAGAATTAGATCAAGGCATTTTTAAACGTATCAATATCAGCTCGATAAAAGCCTCTTTCATGTCTGGATCATTTATTATTTGTGCTTCAGTTTCAAGCTGCAAAATAATGTGGATCTTAGTATGTTGTGTGATCCACTGTGATGTGCACAGTGTAGATGTGTTTGTATGAAGCCAACTATAGGCACAGATTTTAAGAGTCATTTAGCATCATAGAAAATGAAACAGCCACATCGCATGAGGTAATGCATAAATATTGTATAGACATAATGTTTATCAGAAGTCCTACATAGTACCTTTGTTAAAGATCATGATTTTAATGATAATTTACATTATTATGTTTGAATCACCTTAAACTGAGAAGATACATTCTGTCATTTTTATTTTACTTAATCTTTATTTGTCTCATTGAGATTTAAAATCTCTTTTCCAAGAGAGACCTGAGAACACGAAGCAGTCACACGACACAATCAACGACGACGACAACACGGCTACACAACACAGGAAACTAAGAAAGAAAGAATTAGACAAAAACATTTACAATAGTCATAAAATACATCAAATAATATAGATTTAAAATCTCCAAGGGAAATGTAAGACTCTAGTTTGAGGGCAGTTTGCAGCTCATTCCATTGAAACGGTGCATAGTACCTGAAACCAGCTCTGCCAGTATTAGTGCGAACGTGAGGATCGGGACAAACATTGGAAGCTTCAACAGTTGAGCTTTATAAATGAATAATGTGAGATGCTGGAAAACAGTCGACAACATTGCGATTCCATTGTCACCCACACAGAACACGGGCTCGGTGCACCAGTGGTGAAGTGACGACCAGTTGTGCTTCTCCGTTAGGCAGTGTTGTCAGAGTAACAAGACGTGTTTGCAAGCACATGTTGATGCTGATTTAATGATCTCTCACTAATTTGAGGTTGCTGTGATCTGAAAATTGATTGTGTGATATAGGTTTGTGTGTTTTTGTGTCTAAACACAGCGTTTCTGCGTTTGAAGGTAACAATTTTGCGTTGACACTGACATCACTGGAAGTAGTTTAAATCGGGATCAGAGCGTCACTGACACCTACTGATGCATCTTCCCTGGTGTGTTCTCAGGTGTGGTCACGGCCGTGGTTTTCATCGCCGTGTGCGCTCTGGCCGTGATGAGCCGCCTCCTCTACCAGCAGCGGCAGGCCCAGGCGAGCGGCGGCGGCGGCGGCGGCGGGAGCAGCGGCAGCATCAAAGAGGAGCACAGACACAGCATGTACACAGACTACAGGACAGAGCTGCACCTCCACAACTCAGTCAGGGACAACATGAAGGAGTACTACATCTGACTACAGCGTGCACCCTTTGGCCCTAAGTTGCAAAATTTACCTCTCTCTTCTAAAGGATTAACAGGTGGATGTGCTGCCGCAGCATTTCGAACAACAAAACAATCTCCGTGCCCTGGAAGTCCCCCAGGAACACTGCAAAAAGTCCACTCTCTTAACGCTCAAGTACAAGCAAGTGGCTGAACCTTTACAGCTGTTAGTGTATTTGATGTTGGTGAAACTGTCCGAATCAAGCTGCTGTGGTTTCTGTCGTCCCAAAATGTGTAAAGCAAAAGATGAATGTTCTGGCAAAAATGGGGGGGGGGTTGGACAGAGGGGACACCGTGAGTGCAGCTGCTGTCCATCCTGAACGCACACAACTTAAAAGATTTAAAAACCCTCCAATGCTGAATATTTCCACGTCTCAGTGGGGACTCACTAAATTGTACTCGCAAGTCAGGAAATGTAGGCCAGGCCTGTAAGATATGCGCGCGTTTCGCTGCTGTCTTTGTTTTTGCAGTGGTGGTGAATGTTGTAGAAGAAGAAGAAGAAGAAGAAGAAGAAGAAACGGGGACAATACTGCCTATACTGTATGAGTGCCTAATTTGCATACGAGTTTTTATTTGAACATTTTTGCAGTTATTCATGTGATTTGCACAGAGGCAGTTGCATTTACATAGAGAGGAGCTTATTGTCATTCAGTTGTTGCAACCCACACCACACGGAATAAAAGGAAATGGGAATTTCCCAGTCATGCGCAACATCTGCCAGTTGACCATCAGTAAAGTGAAGTTGTTTTCCACTGCACTGTTTGACGCAGCATGGAGACTGACAAACCTTCAAAAGTCCAAAAAATATAATCTTTTGTTTCCTGGATACACACCAGGTTTCCAGGTCGAGCTTCGTGCACCATTTATTTAGTTGTAGACAATATTTACAGGATGACCTATGAAATCATGGATTTTTATGTTGATTTAAATTGTGCTAATTCATTGTGTATTATTTTTCCAGTACATAAAAACCTGTACCATGAGAGTAGCAGATATAAGAAATTAGTGGAGAGGATTATAGTATTTAATTTAAAAAAAAAAATAAATAAAAATGTAATTTACACAAATATGTACAATAAGAGGTGTATGTACCAAACTGCCTTTGTGAGTGTCGCTGAAACTCTGCAGGCAGCCAGGAATAAAAACCACTGCATATACTGTCTGATACTGGTATATGAGCAACGCAGCTCCCAAGTATCTTTGGATTCTGTGGTAAACAGGCAGTTGTTTGGTGCTGTATGTACAGGAAGTGTTGGGGGGCAGGAACAAATGTAACCAGGTTGAGTCCAGTTTGCAGTAGTATGAAGCAATCACAGCAGCAAGTTGTTTAGAGCTTGTACATCTATACAGTCATCACCGGGGGGGGCGGGGTTTACGAGTTACAACACGACTCTTCTGCCATTGTTTTATTTTCTTTTATTGCAATCAAAGTGGGCAGGAAAAGGTCGTGCGTTGTGTTTTTGCAGCGTGAGACTCAGACTGTGAGGCTGTGGTATTTATTACAGTGTCGAGCCGATGTGAAACCAAACTCAGAAAGTTTTAGTTTGTGCGCTAGCCGGCAGTGTTTAGCGTTTTTTGCAAATCGAAGAAAAGGCCGCCGTGTTACCTGACATCATTAGTTTATTTATTTACTATTTGGATTACAGGGATAAGTGGTGTTTTCTATGTATTTCAAGCAGAAGACTTTTTATAGACATCTTACAAGACAAAAAGTCTAGAGCCACCTAGAGGTCCTGAGAGCACATTACACGTCCAAAAACAATAAAAATCATGAGTTAATAAAATTGAGACCTTCTTCTTTTAGATCCGTCCTAGTAGTGAGGTAAAAAAAAAAACGCTAAATCTGACCTGACGGTGGCGCCAGAGGAAAAGCGATATACCTAAATTTGAAAACCAGCTTGTCTGAGCTCTACATGATGAGTTTTAGCTCCTTATCCACTGGCTTCAGCTGCTCTCAGGTCAGCCGCTTCGTCAACATCAATTGTATTTAGCTTAAAGTGCTAAACACGAGCGTTAAGCCCCAAAAAATAAAGCTTCGTCTGAGGATGAGAGGAAAGCAGCATTTGTTTTTGTTTTAAGTGTCGGGCAAGTCGTTATAATTCCTCCTGAATGTCTGTGTAAAATTTCAAGGGAAGCAAACCAACAATTGTGAAGATATTTGACTGTGATTCCCTTCTTCTTCTTTTTTTTTTTTCTTTTTCTTTTTTGGACCAATGCGCTGATGAACTGATGGATGAGAAGACTGACAAACAATATCACCCCCTTCCTGCAGCCCCCGCCGCTGCCATGGCTCAAGATTACGTGACTGAAAGTGACACGAGGAGAGCGGCCTGGTCGAAAGATAGGGTCTCGAGCCTCCGGACCTTATCTGTGCATGTCCTTGTAATCTAAGTACGTCTCAAGATGTGATAGTCTGCAGATCTCCAGTATCAGAGAATGAATACATTACCTCTCAGAGTGTTTAGGTTATATTGCAATGGGTAATATCACGTGGGTACTTCTTCTAAATGATTTGTATAGCTGCAGTTTTATTAAGGATCTATTGTATAGATGTATAATTTAATAATAAAAGTGAATATATTGTTAATCCTCTGTTGTTAAAATGGCTTGACTTCAACAACTTGAAACAGGGTCTTGAATTGTTATGAAGATGCTTTTTTTTTTTTTTTTTTCCTGTAGCAGACCAGCACTTACTTCCAGTCAGACATTTAACGTGGTGTGTGCAGGTGGGAAGCCGGTGAGGGATCACACCTTTGATTGTGGCTACACTAGCGCCTCCTGCTGTTCGGAGGTGAGATCTGGAGGGGAATAGTATGAAACTTTCATAATGTGCCCTCCAATAAAGGTCCTTAAAGATCTATTGCTTGGCTTTTTTTTAGCTGCTATAGTGGTTTTGACTTTTTTGTCAAATCTAGTTTAAGAGTTGATCCAACGTTCGTTTTTTTAGAACACTTTTTGCAATGTTATTTGTTATCATTGCATCTAACGGTTGATGTTGTAGTTCTGCATCACAACACATACGCTGATAGACAATGACGGCATGTAGCCGACCTAAATCTGCAGTCCAGAGTTAAAGGCCTTTTTGTAACAGGCGTTGATATTTATGTTACGGTTGGTGGAAGGTCAATACTCCCAACTGTTAAAACCCAGGGCCTGAAAACCTCAAGTTATTGTGTTGTCAAGGTTGCTAGGCAACAGGAGACATGCCACACAACGGTAAGAGGGTGTAGCCCTTCATAGATGTCTTAGACCGTAGAGGGCAGAACCAGAATGAGACGGTCTGGAACCACGGAGGATTTACGCTTTGCATCACCAGCTGTGCCCGCCGTTACTGTTACGTCACAAAGCACAGCTCCTGTCGCCTAGCAACCTTGATAACATGTTTCTTTTTTTTTCACAAAAACTTGAGGTTTTAACACTTGCACCGTTAGATGATGAACTGAGCTGAAACTCAACACTTACATTTAAAAGTGTAATCCTCGGGCTCTCTGTCGGGTGCTGTTTGGTTTCGTCACTGGTTAGCAATGAATCTTGGGACAGGTAGATCCTTTGTTTCCCGGGAAAAGAGGGCGACATTTCTCGGCTGCATTTGAAGGAGCCTTCGAAATGAGACAGCCTAGTCACGCCGCTGTGACACAAGGTCGGTCTTCAAATGAAACTTCTGGAGGACACAGTTATAATCACGACGTAAACAGGAGAAATATGGCGGTCATGTTACAAACTGTGAGCGCTTGCATGTATTTGTTTGGCCGAACTAGAGCAAGATGATGTCACCATGTAATTAACAAACGAGCCAATAATAATCTTTTTTTTTTTTTTTTTTTTGTACTTCTGCTCTTGGGTCACAGTTTATGACTGTATGACTTGGTTGGTGACTCCTGATGGATGTAATGTGAACAGACTGAGATCACCGCTGCAGTTATTTTCTTTGAACTTACTGAATTAGAAGACAGAAAATGACTGCATTTTTTTCTTGACCCCTCTCAAAGTAACTAATAATGACTACGTACAGGAGGCTGTTTAGTGACCTCAACAGTGACATGCACCTTTTTCTTTTTTTTTTCCCCCAGCAGTCATAAAAGCAGCCACAACTCTTTGCTTACCACATTCAGTAGCTGAAACCATTAGAGTCAGCAGCACGACTGTAGAAGGGGCCAGCGACCTCTGAGAGCACATGTGGGACCGGCCAATAATTTAATGACCTTTTAAAAGCAGCTCTCATAAACATTGTGCTGCTACATCTTCTGCCAACACAGGGGAGGTACGTGCACAGGCTTACAGACTGAACCATGCACAATCTGTAGCTTAAAAATAAATGTTTTGTAGTTGTTTTTTTTTTCTACTGCTCATCTATTCAAAACTGTCTACGGATATCTTAAAAGAAAACTCTTTGGTGTGTGGTGCTTCTGAGTAGCTGCTACTCCAAGCTTCCTTCATATGTTCTGTATGCCTCTTAGTGCCTGTGTTGTGTGCACAAACACAAATAAAATGTCACACGTTTTTGCCTTTAAAGGCTCCTTTTTTTATTATTATTAATTCACAGCAAAGTCTTGCAGGCTCGTGTCCAAACAAATTTACAAGATATCTACACAGTTTGTGTAAAGGATACTATTTTCATACCTCCAGAGGATATGTGAATCACTGCAGCGTTGGCAGTTCAGCCTCGCCCCCCGTCTTTGAGGTCATATACGAGGTTATATTTGGCCCCGCTTTCACAAGACAATAAATCTTTATGCAGTCTCCATCATGATGAAGCCCACAGTCAGGTCAGTAAATCTCTGTGTTTTGATTGACTGTGTAAAGATGCGGCATGTGTTGCCCCTGTCATCAGACTGTCATCTGGCTCTGCTGAGTAGCAGTCAGGGCTGGAGGAGCTTTGAAATGCATTCTTATGAATCGCAGAGCTGGCATCACTAAATCCAATTTACATGTTGAGTTACAGTAAACAAGCTCAACATGCCATTACTCAGAACCTGAAGTGTACCGGACACGTCGATATGATTCCAGGCAGCGGCGTTGCACGCTTCTGCTGCTAATAGTACACAGCTATTATCCAGCAAGGCTAATAGTTGCTACAAATATGCTCTTTGCTGTATAATTCACTGGCTGATACCATTAGTGTCCGAGTGGGACATAAGGGACCGATAAATACTTTAATGGCCTTTTTCAAATCAGCTTTTTTTAGAGTGTTATATACGGAGCGACCAAACCGGGGGGAATTCAATTTCAAAAAAACATGAAAAATTGAGAGGATGGTAGTTTACAAGTAGCTGCTGCTGCTGCTACAGAAGGAGTGATCATCATCATTACTGGATGATCAATACACAGCCTCTCCCTCATGGATGTTCCCCCGCCCCCGTCATTGTTGAAGGATCATTGTTCCTGAGCTCCTGGAACAATCAAACAAAGCTGTACAGTGAGATGTGGGCTCATCGGATTAAGTGAGCTGTATTGTGCAACACGACAACACACTCAAAGGTGTTACTTAAAACATTGTGGAAACTCTTCCACATTATTATTAAAAACTTGTTCATGGTAGTTTGACAGTGCTGCAAAAAAAAAAACACATCACAGAGTTTTTCTATATTTATTGATCCAAGGTCTTCGTCTCCTCAGCTGTTCGCCCTCAAGTCAAGTGCAGTCCTCACGCCTCAGGTCTACAGCTCTGCACTAGGTTTTGAAACATACAGGACACACATAAGACCAGCACATCTGTGCACCTGTGTACATGCACATGCATATTGGCAGATGTACAAATAGACAGAGGCACACCACAGATGTTCGTAAGTTGCTATGGTGACAAAAACTAAAGCCCATTATCTCTATCAGAGCTCAGTTTCAACAGGCTGGTGCATGTAGGTGTGACAGAGTTGCTGTACGTGTGGTTTTCTTCCGCCCTTATTGCTGTGCTTTTCACCTTCTGCACAGGAAGTGTTGACAGGCTGTGGTGGGAGACTTTCCTGATGTCAAACCAGCTCCCCTCATGGTTCACAGGTAACCGAAGTGCCGTGGTTACAGAATAAACCCTGCGTCCTACGAATTACGCTTATATGCAGCTGGTATTTGCATCCCGCACTGTCACAGCAGGTTAACATCCAGTCACATTTTTAGTTAATTTAACCAGGAGACTCATCTTTCCCTAACCTTGTACCAGGCAGTAAACTAACAAACAACAAACACCCAAAGCTCACTGGCCAGAACTTGAAAATATTGTTTTGATGTTTGAAGAAGTGAAGAAGTTGCCCGACTGTCTGCATTGGACTTCACACAAAATTATTCACAACCTTTTATGAAAGATTCTTTTGATCTGTGGATCTTTACGAACTAAAGGAATATAAATAATGGAAAAGATAGAAAATAGGACTTCACGACTGCTTCATAAAAAAAGGTAGGAAGTCGTAATTTTATCAGTTGACCTTCACAATAGTTTATTACAGTGCAACAGTTACCATGGTTAAAATACATGACGGTCCCCCTTTGTTATTTCATAGGTAAACACATTGGATATTTTAATGATGATGATATTTACCGCCAAACTGGAAATGTCCCAGGTTTTCATTTCAGATACCTGGTCACCTCAGTAAAAGCTAAGCACAAGCATAAAGGAGCAGTTAGTCGATAGTAGCAGAGTAGGAAAGAAAATGTAAGACCAAATCTAATGCCATTTCTTTTTAAGATAACATTGGATGCTTGAAGTGGCTGTAGAGCTCCACAGTGAGTTTCAGCTAATTGTTTTGCTCTCTGACTCAGAGCTTCACTGTTTTGGTTCACTCACTGCTTTCATAGTGTGGTTTTTGTCCACAGCAGGCAGCTGTTTGAAGTGATACGGCTCTAAAAAGCCACTGTCCACGACCTGCGCAGCAGCAAACAGCAGACTGACACAGTGTGAGAGCAGCTGGTGAACAGAGTGGAGCATTTAGCAGCTAAAGAGCCAAATATAAAACAGAGCTATGATTGTTGAAGTTCTGAATAATTTTTTTTTCTGCCTTAAACTCATCCCCACAAAATAATGCAGTCAGCTAATTATGTGCTTATGTGTTACTGCTGTAGGCTAAGCTAGTTAGCACACTGTTTTCACCCTGTTTATGTTGCTTCTGTCTCCTGCCCTACTCCACCTGCCCACCAGATGTCTCTCTCCTCCTGTTCCCATCTCCACCTGCTCAGCTGTTTCCCGTCCCCAATCAGTGGAGCCGCCCTGCCTACCTCCACACCTGTTCCTCATTACCCTCGTTTTCTCCCCCGGAGTTTCCCCCCATTTAGTTTCCACATTGTTGCACAGTGTGTCTCAGTGTGTCTCCCTTTCTTCTGCTCATGCTGTTGACTTTCTTGTTGCCTTGCACCTGCTGCCTGTATTTTGGTACCTGTGGTCTGCCTGTAACCCTGGGCTGCAGTCAAAAAGTCAAAAACGTCTCCTTTACTAACCGCTTTTCCTCAATGAGGTGAAGAACTTAGGAAAAGACAACTGACTACAATTATAATTTTTTTTAAACCAACTTTATTTATAGCACATGGAGGATAGTTGTAATAATAAATAATGCTGTATGCCTACAATTCAAGTGTCTGGTCCAGACCTGAATGATACCTCCTAAGAAATTGTGTTTTCAATGTTGGTGACAACAAAATTGATATTGTTAAATAAAAAAACGCCAATAGGAACAGGATTGAAATGTCTAATAGAATAACATGAGAGAAAATATAAGAGAAAGTTGAGCCACTAATATAATAATTAAATAAAACTTGAGCAAAAGGCTAGAATGAATTATATTTAGACATGAGTATTTAGACTTTCTTGGTGTAGGCGCTTTTGACATTTTTAATGGTGGGTTGAGTGTAATAGTATTAATGTGTACATACTATTTTGTAAAGATGGTTTTATTTGCTAACTAGAAATTCAATATGCTTGTTCAGGGACACATTTGAAATAGAAGAAATCTATATTTATGGATTTGGAGCTCAGCCGATCACACACGGATTCCCATAAGTGTTGGATCGAGTGAGCTGCCTCGGAGAAACTGCAGTGGTCTGTTGCTTTAAATGTTGCTACTGCAAAGAATTGTGGGCCATTATCTCCTTCCCTTTCATGAAGGACGGTCGAGTGTTTCCAAGGAAGTACTGAAGCTCCTTTCCTCAACATTCAGAGAACTGGACCAGCTCTCATCATGGCTGCCGCTTAGATACATCCGGGTCATTTCACTCAGTTAGGAACCTTCCTCAGCAAAAAAAAGACTTTTCAACCGCAGCCATGGTCTTCATCATTTGTTCTATTTAAATGCACCGTCCTGCCTGTGCTTCTGCCATCACTCTTACTCCTACATGTCCAGTTAAGTTTGGATTTCTCGGGTCAGTGTATGTGGCCTTACGGTCAGGCCACACGTCAAAGGGTCATGGCCGTAACAGAACCTCATATTGATATGTGTTCATTTCAGAGCTGTGCAGACTATGGAGCTTGTATGAGAGTTTATGGAGGTCACTGTGCGTAATTATCCACACCCATCATGCTAAATTGGGCAGGAAATACACAGTACCAGACACAAGTTGTGATAAGTGAATCTCTGTCACTTTGATTTAATGAAATAATAATGTCATGAAGTGATGACTGCGTGTTGGAAACAGCCTCACAGCTGCTACTCATTTTAAATGACCCCAGATGGAATCACATGTGTCCCATTCACCAACTGTTGCCCTCCATGTGTTTGAATTTCTCTCTCCTTTGTTCCGAGATAAGAACACACACACACACACACACACACACACACACACACACACACACACACACTTGTGTTACAAAACAGAGAAATGAGATGAAGTGGTTTGGATCACCTCCACTGCTTATTCATTAGATTCAGTACTTTCTGTTTTGACATCAGGGCCACCTACACAAACTCCTCGCAGCGCAGTTTCGGTTTTGAGCATTAAGAAAAGTTGGCGACAGTTTCTTTCCACCAAAACTCTGGAGTTAATGAGCTGCGGTGTACGAGATACTCTTTCAACTTCCTATAAGAGAGGAATTTTACTGAGTTTGAAAAGTAAATTATTAGAGGATTCAGTGTAAATTGTATTACGACTGCAGTGCTGCTGTATTTTCACAGCCTGCACATCTCCATCAAATAAGACACATATAATGAAGCTGCAGTATACGTGTGGCGGTTGGCGGCGAGGTTTGTGACTCACAGAGGCAGTATCTCAGAGATTGCTGCTGCCGCTGCTCAACAGTTATTTCAGGTGCTCATTGTATGTCTAATGACAGCCTGCAGATACTGAGCCACCAAGGGTGAGGATGAGGCAGACTTTTGAAACTAATTACAGTACATTAAAAGTAGGCAACAGCAAGCGCAGCTAATTCAGGCTTATTTAAGCTTGTAGAACATCAAACCCCGGACACAGACAGGCAGAAAATGACAGGAACATATTTCGGCTTTTCAGGAAGAGTGACAAAAGAAAACCTTAATACACTGGAGCAGGTGGAACCGAGTCTGGTAAAGTGACAGGGAGGGACTTTTCAACTAATGAAATGCTTCCTGCGGAGGCTCCCACCATCGGGGCTGAAATACTCAAACACTGCGAGGCCACCATGAGCCTCCGACAACTCCCACACTTGGCTGCCTGTGGGCAGATCCATCGAGCTGTCAATCCCAATACAATTTACTGCTACTTCCACTGTTGTTTTTATTTCAGCTCACAGTGATGCAGAATTATGAAGAGGCTGCTTCTGTTCTGAGTTATTTAATGAGTATAATACCAAGCTGCAAAATTATATTCAGTTACTCTAAAATATATGAGAGTCACCTGCCCTCATTATGTGTGTAGGTGCACAGCGAGTTAAACACACTTCAGTTTGAGGTTGTAGACAGGAGTTATTCTTTTGTGGTTTTTACCTGAAGCAATTCTGAAACAGTGAAAAGAGGTCGGAACAAAATCAGCACAAAACAAAAAAGATAGCAACAGGAGCTGGACCTGAGGTGTTGTAAACATGAACTGGGACTGAAACAAGAGAAGTGGATTTACAGTCTGTAAGACAATAGTTGCATTTGCCAAGTATCACCAGTAAAGATTAACATTATGTCCCTAAGGGCAACACGGTAATACACACACATAGAGTATGTTATTCCAACAGTAAAGGAACAGAGTTACACATTAGTCTCAGGTAATATAAAAGCTAGCTTCATTAGCTAAACTGATGTCAGAAAAACTGTCGATTTGTGCTTTTAATAACCTTCACAAAGCAGCCATGATGAAAAGGAGTACATACAGATAACACTCCAACAAGGGCATTTAGAGAGCAGATAAAAGATGCCTGCCAATATTTGCTTGGCACAGCTCATCTGACAAAAGGCTGACGGTAATAATGTCAATTAAGCCCCATTTGTGACGGGATTAACATTACAGTGGGAGGCGGGCAATGATATATTCACTGTGCTCCTCTGTAATTTAACTCATCGTTGTGGATGGGATTTTAACCATCTGAAAATTACAGTCTGTCTAATAGACGTGGATATTCAGCAGGACAATAAGTCTTGACAAAGAGGAAGCCAAGATTCTGCATGAGGTGAAATCGAGTCAAAAATGGTTCTGAGTTTCAACTCGGTCGACTCTCAACGAGGCAGTAAACACACTGATATGATTCAGTGTGATTTACACTTCCAGATAATGTGGGAGGTTTGATGTTCGTTGATAATAAATCTGCAGAGAAATCATAGAAACCACAGTTCAACTTGCCTAAGAAATATCACCTTTTTACATTTCCTCCAGTATCAAGGTAATCCACTTACACTGCAAACAGGAACTGTGAATACGTAATTCAGCATACTTTTAATGGTGCCATGATGTAAACAAATACAGGCTGAAGGAAAGAAAAGACAGAAACAGGACAAAGAGGAGATCCTGCTCTCCTCTTTAATTTTTGTGCCGTTATTTTGGTTTCCAAATAAGCTTATATGTGATGTTAGCATGTTTATATCCATCAGATGAGCAAAAACATTCCACCTCCGTTCAGAAATTAAATGAATTTACTGTGCAGACTGAGACAATGAAGGAAAAGTAGGACAGGCAGCTTTTCATGCAGAAGAAACTCAGAGATCCACTTTAAAATACAAGGACCTCTCTCTGGATGGAATATAAATTACAGGAGGACCAGTGAGTTCACATGAAAACTATAATTGCAGCTGTAATTATTATTGGGGTGGGAGTGAAAAATTACCCTCATACATTCGATGGGATTAAAATCAGTGACCAGCAAAAGGTAATGGTAAAATCACCCAACCTCCGCAGGAAAAATAAACCCAGTCGGAATGAGGCTTTAAACTGCTGGAGCTGAGACAGTGGCAGGTTGTTACTAACAACAGACCACCCAACTGAAACCAGCTGCAGGTGACAGAACACTCCCCACCTGACAACCTACCCACTGTGTTTTATTTATTTATTTATTTGGAGCAGTTATTATCTTTGTCCTTAGGAGGAAGGATGACTTCAGAGACACGGCTCAGAAACAGTAGGTTTACAGTGATCAGGGCAGTTGTGGTAAAATAAAGGGTGGGTGAACCTTCCCTCAGCTTGTCTGTCGCTATGTTGCTAACAGCTAGTGAAAAAAATTAATTCATTTTGATTCAATCCAATGTGATTTGATTCTACATTTCCCATTTTAAAACTATAGGTCAAAGATTTGTTTTCCTTGGAAAATGGAAGTTGCAAAACGACTTAAACATGATTATACCTTTATTCATAGGCCTGCATGTGCAAAACAGTTGAGAAGGAATAATTTTAAAAAAACCTGCACCAGTTACAAGGGTATCATCGTTATTCATGTTTTAAGGACCAGGCTAAATGCTAACCCGTACAGCTACACATGCACTGTCAGTAGCAGATGCTTCAACTACATACAGACATCCACTTTTATGATCACAGTACACAAACTGAGCGTCTTCTCACTAGCTCATCTGCACAGTTTGTGTTGACAAGACGTCAGCCTGATATCTGCAGACAGCTGTTAGCTAGCGTTAGCTCTCCGACAGGCACAGTCTGAATAAAGTAGAATCCACACAGACTCCACTCGACTTCCACAGTTTCACGTCTCCTTTACAGTGATCATATCTCTTCCAACAAACACAAACAGAGCTCAGATCTGTCTGAAGAGTCTTTTTGTTTTCCTGTCTATCCCTCTTGTAGATGCGATTTCAAAATTCGCAGCCAAATAGTCAGCTAACCATCCAATCTGCAAATAGTGTTAAAGGTGTCGGCTCTCTGACCCGCAGCTTCGCTCACTCACTTTCACATCAACCCTCCCATCAAATCCCTCATCATAATGATAGAAATTGCAAGTACAGAGTGGACAGCTTTTGTAAGTAGCATATTCTCAAGGCCAAATACTAATGGATTTTGGTATGCATCATTGTGTGTGTGTGTGTGTGTGTGTGTGTGTGTGTGTGTGTGTGTGTGTGTGTGTGTGTGTGTGTGTGTGTGAGCCTGCATGTCTCCTCTTGTTTGCCAAGGAGAATAAAAAATCCAATTAACCAACAGCTTGCTCTCAAGTGGAAGTGAGAAATTGAGAAACTTAGACAAAAGCACAGGCACAGAACAGACTGGAATAACAATACAGATGATTGTAGGAGATACAACACATTTCTATAACACTGTTTACCCTGAATGAACTAAAAAAATAACCTAACCTAACGTGCGCTCAAAACGGTTAAATTTACATGTCCATAACAATCACAATATATTCAGTAAAGCTGAACTAATTAATATTTTTATCTTAACAATGGAAAAATGACTCTATTGAAGCATACATCTTTCAGCTTGTTGTTGTGTTCACTGTTTGATTCACTCTCACCTTCCATCAACCTGTTTCCAGAGTTAAAACTGTTCATAAACAGCAGCTAGTCGAAGTTAGCAACTAGCTTGAGAACATATAGCGTAGCATTTAGCAACTAAAGTGCCAGATATTTCCCCTGGCAGCTGGTGAAGACCCAAAAATGACTTTATTGAAGCATTATGTCTTTCAGCTTGTTGTTGTGTTCACTGTTTGATTCACTCTCACCTTCCATCAACCTGTTTCCAGAGTTAAAACTGTTCGTACTGTAAAGGCAGCTAGTCAAAGTTAGCATCTAGCTTGTGAACATACTGTAGCATTTAGCAACTAAAGTGCCAGATATTTCCCTTGGCAGCTGGTGAAGACCTAAAAAATGATTTTATTGAAGCATATTGTCTTTCAGCTTGTTGTTGTGTTCACTGTTTGATACACTCTCACCTCTCATACACCTGTTTCGAGATGGCAGCTAGTTAGCATCTAGCTTGAGAGGATAGGTTAGTATTTAGCAACTAAAGTGCCCTAAATTTCCTGGTTTTATTTAATTTCACTTAATTTTACTGACTGCTTTTGCTTTTATTGACAACTCTTTTTTTCTTTTCTTTTTTTTTGGTTTTATTGATTTTTACTGAGCGCCCTTTTGCTGGTGACACTGCCTTTGGTCTATTTGCACTAAGACACTTAATTTTAATTGTATTTCTGATTGCTTGTTTTAATTATGGACCTGCATGTTTTGTTTTGCTGCCTTGTGTAAAGCACTTTGTAGCATGGGTTTAGAAAAGTGCTCTGTAAATAAAGATCATTATTATTATGATTATATTTCCCTTGGTAGCAGGTGAAGACCAAAAATGGAGCTAAAGGCTAATATTGCTCCATATCAGCTGAATGCTAACATTTTAGCCAAACCGCAGCAGCTAAGTGAAATTGAGCCATCATTAATTTTATTATTTGCATCTGTGGTTTTCCGACTGAGAAACGTCAAAATGTCCAACGGGCCAATTGTTTGCATCTGGCAGTTGGTCCAAGTCAAGCGATGCAAAAATCAATGACAATCTAAATGCAAATAGTATGAGTGAGTTCAGCAGGTTTAGCTTTGGCTTGAATACATTTTTTTTCCCTTTTTTTTTTGCACAACATTTTGTTTTTTGACTCGTCCTAACATGTGTGAGGGAGCATCATTCATTTCCTTACAAATGAATTGAAAAACTTTCCAGTTCCAGTTTAGTGGATTAATTCATTTGCTTTATTGAAGTTATTTTTATTCACTTACCGGTTTCTTCAGTTTCTTGTTTGCATCTTCTATTTTTAACAGTGGCTTCCTGAGAGCTGCACTTCCTGGTTGAGCTCAGTGTTCTCATGAGCGTGCACACATGATTACCCAGATAAATATGCAGAGCTAAACAAAAGCCTGGATGAGATCGATACAGCTGCACGGGCTGTTTTTAAGTCAATTTACAGAAATAACAACTCTTACATCTGCATGTTTCCTCTGTTGACTTCGGAAACATTACCTGTTCCCTAACAACAACTTTTTCTGCAGTTTGCGTATCGACCATAAATGACATCAACATGTCTAACATGTCAGTCAATACTGATTGGTTTAAGCAAAAATAACACAACCACCAAAACAGAGACCAAATAACACAAACAGAACATTACAAGATGAGGCTGCTTTATTGGGGATGTTTGCTCCTTGATTGTTTCTCCGTAATGTTTAATTTAATTCATTAACTTATGCTTTCTCAGCTGTCAAAATAACTCAGCTTCCAAATTATTGAAAGCTTTTATTCAATCATCACATTTCAGCACAGGATTCTCAAGGTGTTTGATCGGACTGGTGAAAGCACGGACTATATTTACACCACAAAATGCCTGAGTCGATATCAGTTATACAATGAGAACTAGAAACATCGGCATCCTCTGCAAAGGATGCGGCTCCTACAAATTAATATCAGAGTTGGGGTTTGTCATTGATTATAGAACACAGTCATATAATAGCTGCTACATTTTTCCCTCTTATTTTCATTGCCAGGTAAAACTTTGAAAATTGCTTTATTAACTTTCCGAACCCGGCTGTGTTCTTTGCAAACATTAATTAGCATCCAGCCATGCTTAGCAGGCAGCTGCATCTTAGATCTATGCTGGAGATGTGTAGGTAGAGCTGTTTACCCCATTTCTGTGAAAAGCTACAATACATACATAAGAAAGGAAAATCTGGTTGCTGGCTTGTGATAAGAAAATAATTATTCTGTGATCAACATAACAAACCGGTTACTTGTTTTCCGTGATTATGAAATGGTTCTTTTATTAACTCAAAGTAACATCCGACTATTTTCTCCGGATAGTGACAGAATCAAAATGTTCCCTGGGTGAATTGAGAGGTATCAGAGTTGTATTTCAATCACACTTAAATCAGGTAAATGACAAATTTTGTGAAGTGTTTGCAATGCCACAGATTAAAAATGTAACACTGGGATAAACATCAAAAAACAAGCGTGATTTTAAACACATAAAGGTGCACATGAGACAATACAGTAATTTGTTTTATTACAAGAGCTACATGAGAAGATCAATACCAAGCGCCCACACAGAAATGTAATATATGACATATATGTCCCTATATCAAGAGTGATGTTGCCATATATGTCATGTCATGTTTTATTATCATATATATATAAACATCCTCTGGATATGTGAAGATATAAGTTTATAACATATATGAAATACCAATAGCAATATTTGTATATACACACTTATCTATGTGAGGAATTTCTACGTAGATTGTATATGTTTTCTATGTAAACATTTTTTGTTAACATTACATATTTAATTTATTAATGCAAGTTCATTGAAGCAACATACATGTAAAAAAAATCCATATGTTTATATATGTTTTCCTTATTAATTTCTCATTAATTAATTCTTTTTAAACATGTCTATCTTCATATTCTGGGAAGTGTTCTCAGATTTTTTGACCATACTGTTTATAATATCAACACATCCTGACAGGATGGATATATATTTATGTAACACCTGTCTAAGCATACAAATATAAATGTATATACTTGTAAAAGTTAGATATATATGTCAATATATTAAATTGTTGTATATGAAAATTGCATATATGACATTTGCGCATGGGCGCTTATCGATTCATCAGGAAGTCAGTGCAGACAGCCAAGAAATACTCCCCCTGATTTGCTGACTAACGATTGTTGTATCAGCCTCTTTTCGACTTCTATTGCAAACAAAATTTTCCACACTTCATTCCTCACGTCTTTAGGTTGTAGTGTCACACCTGCTTGAAAACCTGTACTCCCTGTACCCACTCCAAACGCCTACAAAAGGCTGCTACGCCTGTTATTTGGGTTCAAACCTGGATTAAATGAAATTGTTGGTAAATTCAGCCCAACTTTGTTCTTCACAGATGAGATTTCACCTAAAACTCTTCCCTTGTGTAGCTTAAATGATGAAGCACGTCCTTGTGCTGTCTAATTCCCAAACTTGACTTCTTAGTCTTTGTGAAAGGGCAGGAGGTCCAGCAATATAATTCCAGCACTCACAGGGGAAGATTAACAACCCCTCAGAGGGCTTGGCTGTAGCTTGTCAATCAGGGAACTCACTGCTTTGTTCTTTGAGCTGATGCAAAGGGCACCTACTCGTGTCCATCACTTGCAACTCCTTCAGAATATCCTTGCTAAAGTGCCCAAAGAGAAAGAATTGAGAAAGAAAGGAAAAAAAAAACAATTTTAAGATGAAAGAAAGGGATAGTTGACATTCATCTCACGATCTTATTGCTCCTCAAGTATGAGAAGCAACGCTTTTATATGGGAAAGCAAGGCAAAGATAAGGAAATGGCTTGGAAATTACATTTGCTATACAACCATTTGTATCAGTCACCAGATAACGAAGGAAAATTCTATTCACATTATCATCCTCTGCAGACTTATCACGAACCAACCGCAAATTTATCCTGCAAGCCTATTTCACACACATTAATTAGCAGAAGACTCCAAGACATGGAGCACATGTATATAGGACCATTTGTCAGATATATGCCGTGCAACTAGTGCAATAAATTTTCCTCCACTTCCCACTCTTTATACTTTCTGGAAAATCATGAGGAAAAATCAAAGCAGACAAAGAAGAGGAAATCTTCACTTGAGCCCAATACTCGCAGTTGACATATTGATGTTATCTTTTGAAAGTGTCACAATGCATTGACCGAAGCAGCTCAGGGATGGACGGCTCAGAAGACTGGAGGACACTCAATTACAGTTTGAAACTGGCACACGAGGTGGGTTTTTTCTGCACAATGGACCGGCTGCAGTTAGTCTTTTTCTTCATCCCACAGAGCCTCTTGGACACTCTGTTTCTTTCCTGCCGCCACATGTCCACTTCTACACAGCCAGCAGCGAGTCGACATACAGAAAGAAAAGTGTTGTAACACTTAGTGAATTGTTTTTACCCATGAACTGGCAGCAGATACAGCCTGCAAGAAAAAAACACATTTTTGTGAGAAAATAGACTATTTAAACCAATGCACTAATGTAATATATGTATATATAATATACACATACATCAGAAATTGGAACAAGTTCATGTATTGACAAAAATATCTAGCCCTTACAAATATATAGCCTATGTTTATGTACGTATGCCTATATTGTAGATGTATGTTATGTACATAGGCTAAATATTCCTCCTAAAGCCTGTTAATTTGTTTTCACGGTATAAATGTAAATATAAAAGATAGACATGAATGTTTAAAATGAATAAGAAAAAATATGTAAGCATATAGAATTTTTATAGACCTATATATGTTGTTTTAAAGCAGCTAGTTGTAAGTTTTGCTATTGCTACATAGCCAAAGTTAGCATTGACAGCTGTTTACTAACCAGTCTAGAAGAAACGTTGTGAGTTCAGCATCAAACTTTGTTCCTTTATTCACCAAGAGCTGTCTCCAGCAATGTAAAGCAACCCTCTTGTTTTGCTTCTATTCCTATCACTTTTTTTCTTCCACTGATGTTAGCACGCTAACCAGCTAGCCCTGGCCCGTCGCTTCACTTTCCAATACAGAGTCACTGTAGCGTCCAGTCTGCCCTGAAGAAGAAGCGCTGCTCATACAAACATAATGATGAGCTCTTGGCAACACAGGTAAAGAAACAGCTGTTAATGCTAACATTGGCTATGTAGCAATAGCAAAACTTAGAAATAACTCCTTTAATAAACTTGCATATGTAAATTAAACATATATTGCTACAGTGGATGGGAAAGTGGTCTCAGACTCTTGGACCCTGCTGTATATGGTTGCAAGATATAAAACCATCATCACATAGACATTTTTAATATTTGTACATATACAAATTTTACTATGGGTATTTCATCTATGTCTTTATATGTCCAGAAGATGTTACATTTTCACATGGAAAACTTTGCAAGTTTTGACATGGAGATAAATAAACTCACACTTTGATTTCAAACAGAAGAGCAAAGAAACTTTACACACATCTTCAGCTCATCTTCTCTAATCAATTGTTATCTGGCTATGGTTAAACTTGGCTGCTACCGTATATTTTATTAATGCTGCAGCTGGCTCTGTTTTCACATATCAATACTAATCCCACACAGCTCTTCCAGCGCTGAATCTTCCTGAGAAAAAAAAAAAATTTAGAAACACTTTTGGGCCTCGGACAGGGTGAAAATAACAGGTCAGATTAATGGTGCGCGAAATCAATGAGGTGTACAGTAGAATGCTGCAAACATCCATGAGAACTGGAGGCGCTTTCACTCAAATATCACACTTGAACCAGAGCAACACATAAAGTACCAGAGGCGACAGATTATCAATAACCCTATTATATGACTTGTCAGGGGATATGACAGAGAGCCCTGCCACCATGTCACATCACAACACCCTGAAAACATTATTTGTTGTCAGTTCTTTTACAGTTAGCGATCCAAACGGATGGCTCATGTTGTTACATTTGCAGTTTGTGTTCGCTGCCTGTGTGAACATCTAAAATTAACAAAAGGTGAAATCCTCTTACCAAGTGCGGACGCCTTCGCCGCGTCGATATGCCAAAAATAGAGCTCTGATAGAGATGACTAGAGATGTAAAGTGGCAGTGGGATTTGTGGGAAATAAGACTTACATTCATTTGCTGCGTAGACTGTGGTAGGTGCCTCACCTACAGTCCACTCCGAGGCTTGGATGGACATGCAGGTCAAAATGGGAGTGACAGTATTAAAGTATCAGGATCTATGATATATAAAAAAAAGTCAAAGGTACAACCTGTGTACATAAATCAACCTGTCTCCTAGAAATAACATTTGAACACCACTGAAGTGCAACAGCAAATACTTTTAGTAGGACTGGACTACGTTTTCTGTTAACATGTTGTTTAAAGATGTTGTTTATTTATGTATTTGGCAAGTCGTGAACAACGTCAAGGTTTAGTACTGCATTGAAGCTTTAGTGATGTCCCTCTCTTGTAAATCTCTTTGGATAAAAGCGTCTGCCAAATGAGAAAATGTAAATGTAAATGAACGTCTCAGTAAAGTGTTCACAGCTCGGCTACGTTTAGACTCTCGGAGCACTCGGTTAAGGCTGGAGAATGATTGTGGTTTGGTTTAATACAGAGAACGTTCGGTTTCTTCAGACACAATGTGTTTACCAAGAGTCTTTCCGAACTTTAACCAGAGCGCTTCTGTTGCCTAAACCTATAACCACCGTCAGGATTCTGGATGCGAACATCCGCCATCCACTTCATCCATCTATCTCATCCGCCTCCCGGCAACTACTTAAAGAATTAAAGATATCTTTGTGACCCCTTTTTTAAATATATATTTTCTTTATAAGAATGAATGGGCTTATGGCTAAGAGTCATGGACTGTATCATACATAGTTAGTATTAGTATTATATACAGCTAGTGAATTAACACATAATTGAACACTAGCTTTATCTTTTAAGAAGAGAGGCTAACTAAAATTCCCAAGGAGCGTTTTGCTGAAGAAACAACAAGTCACTGAGCTTTTTATAGCTTTCTTTCTTTTTTTTTTTGAACTGCACAGCCTGCTAACACCACCCTGCAAGCTAAGTCTTTCGCTTTGTAAGAACCAGACACAACATTCAGCAGTTTAAATCAATCGACTCTCAGATAGTGGGTCAATTTTAGATGAAGTCAGCAATTATGGTGCAACGCTACCAACTGAAACATCGAAGCATTTCATCCTGGAGAGCTGCTGTGTTTCTGTCCACACATACATTTTCTACACCCACATATCCTCTGTTTAAACCTTACCTTTAACGTTACAGTGGAAATCTGCAGTAACCACAAATAAACAAATTCACAGGTAACACTTTACGACTAACGTCCAATAAATGGTTAATAACACACTATAAATACATTTAAATGCTTATATAATTAAAGCTGTTGTCACGCTTTATCTATTTATACAGCAGCCTCCACCTATGGGTTCCCACAGGGGGAGTTATACTCAACAAATATATTAGGAAATGCATATATCTCCTTACCACTACATATATTTTTAAATGTTTATTTTAGCATTTATAAACACTGTACAAAGTGTTGCTTTTTCACATAATAACTCAGGTATCTGGCAGTGTGTACTTTGCATTTCAGTGGCGTTACCCAGAGGCACAAATGCCCAGAGCTACATACACACTGTCAAAACAATACCTTCCCCAAGACAATGCTCTCAGGCTGCACGGATCCAGATAGCAACACTGCCATCTGCTGCCTCCACCCTGATGCCTGATGGGATGCCATCAGACCTGCTTCACTTATAGACAGAAACCCTAAATAAATTCATGAGGAAATTATTTTATTAAGCAGTTATGTTGCGGTGATTAAGTAATGTTAATTAGCCCCGTTGATTACGGTGCCCTCCCCCTTCATTTTACCCTCTTGCTCTGGTTTTCTTTCCCAGGCTCAGGGACTCCCATGATGCCGAGCAGCAGCCACAGCTCACTGCAGCTGAGAAATGAACCCCAGCACCAGTAATCTTCCCTCAGCTTCATCACTGAGTCACTGCGAAGCGTCCCAAGGCGTTGTGATGGAACAAAATTTGCTTTCTGGCGCAACATGTTCAATATCAGTCCGCTGTAAAGCGTTAAATTAGTTTTAATCCAGGAGGCTGTGAGTTTTAGATGAAAGTTTAAAGTCGGCTTTTAGTGGAGTGCTCTGCAGGGATGTCAATTCCCAAATCCCCAACACATGACAAAGCTCCTGCAGCCATCATCTGCCTCTAAAGCCTAGAGACCCATTCAGTTTCATGGTACAAACTCAGGCCACTGATTAATGACAGGATTTTTTAAATCTCCTAAATTCTACTCTTTTATAGTCATTTATACTGAACTATATATTGCTGAAACTCTTGGGCCAAGGAAAGGCAGGAAGGGATTAAATCAAGTATAGTTTATACAATATACCTTTGAAAGGGGAAGTAATAATAAATGAATACTGACAGGATGGTACTATTTGGTCAAAATTCATCAATTTACATGTATGGAGTGTAAAATAATTGGAATAATAATCAGATTTATATTACAGATTTAACCGGTGAACTTCTATGGGGGCAGAATGTCATAAATCTCAATAGACAGAGTTTAATAGAGTTACTTGGAGCACTATTGTATAATTGGCTTATATAAATATTAAAGTGGGTATTGAATGGTACTTTTAATGCAAGTATTTCAATCCTGTAAATCTTATTTGTGTTATATTTGATAGATTAGTTTCTGAGACCTCATCATCATCTGCAAGATCAGCCATAACCTGAAAAACGTCCTGTATGAAGCGACGAGAGCGGTATTGGTCTTCTTGCATAACGCTGTTGTCGAGTGAATTAGAGATTTTCCCAAAATGTTGAACTATAAAGTATAAGATTCTTTTCACAGACATTCATGATCCTGCGAGGTTACCAAGGTAACATGTGTTTAAAAATCTAGGTAGCTATTGTGGATCATTTAAACAGCTGAATCACCAGTTCAAGGCTAGTCAAATCTGTTTGTCCAGAAAGAAAACATGCTCTTTTTAAGTAGTTTTTGTGGATTAAAGTGATGCACCACATTGAGATAAAAGTTCAAGTCAATGAGAATCACTGCTGCAGTGTGGCTGGAGAGTGGTGCCTTGATTTATGGGTGCTTCACACTATCTCAAGTTGCTGGTTGCCTGTCCCACCTCGGTCCTCTGCCTAATGTGCAAAATTCGTATTTTCCAGTAACTGACAAAGAATGGGGGCGAGCAGCAGCAGCGTAGAAGTGAGGGGAAAAAAAACATGGGAAAAACTCTCTAAATAACAATATATATTTTTATCTGTCATTTTGAAAGGTAATGTTTTTAGCATTATAAGCAACCTACTGTATTAATGTAGAATGAATAAATACGACAGACTATTGCTTGAATGTAAAGCACTGTAAGTGTTATCATAATATCATACAACAACAATTTTTCTCAGGTAATCATTTTTGAGCTAAAGAGCTAACTAAAGAGTTTTTTCTATTGTGATCACAATCGTTACTGATGCAAACAAACCTTGAGCAGCAGCAGCCACAGACTTCAGACTGAGTTATTATTTAACATGTCAAATCACATCAAGTCAAGACAAATTTTATTTATATAGCATCAAATCACAACAGAAGTTATCTCAAGGCACTTTTCAAATAGAGCAGGTCTAGACGCTACTCTCTGTAATATTGATTGACGAGACCCAACAATTCCCACCATGCCCAAGCACTTGTCCTGTATTAAGACCAGTCACTCAGTTTGAGAGTGTGGCAGCCAGGGTCTAATCCTGTCTTTTCAGGTTTAACACTGGGGCTAACCTTTTCTCATGCTACTTCTGTGTTGCAACAGCCTAGGCTTCACATGTTGGAAACTAATTCCCCTTAACTCTGCAAATAAAATGGGATTTCAGTTAAGTCTTACTTAGCTGTTTTTATTATGAAATGCACAACTAAAGTAGTCCTTAGTTAGTAGGCTGCTGCTCAGTAAAACGACTTTCCACCTTTGTTTATTTTCCACAGCATTGTGTTAGAATGAAACTCTGTTGCCCTGCAACTGATCTTCTTAAAATAAAAATAGCACCAGAAACTGCAGTTTTTATCTTCTCTGTTTTGCCACAGTATGAAATGGGGGTAAAATTTATAAATAACAATGAATAAAATTAGCAAGGAAGCTAGTTCACACACCAAGAGGTTGTAGTTCTCAACCTGTTGTTTAAAAGTTCCCAGACGTTTAGGTTGGTATATACATTATAGAAATAATTAGCTAAAAATATAGTACACATCATGCTTGTTGTAAATTGGCTGGACCTGTTAGCTAGACAAGTTAGCATGCCAGCTACTATGCCAACAATGCTAACAGGCTGATCTGCAGTTGCCAGTTAGCTAGCAATTCGGCTATGTAGCTAGCTCGCTAGGTAGGCAGTTTGACCAGAAAGCTTCAACTAAACTACAACTACTTTTAAATTTCAGTTGGTTTCTGTTGATTTTAAAAATGTAACTGTAAAATTGTAATTGTGTGCTACACCCAACTCCAGGCCTCAAAACATATGCAAATATTGAATTTCCATATATGTAATTACATTTTTATTTTATATGTAAAAATGATTCATGAAACCCATTAGAAACTGGAACAATTTCAAATATTGACATATATAGGCTATACAAATATATACATTTATGTATGTATGCTTATATTGTGGACATATGTTACATAAATATATATCCATCCCACAGCCTGTCAGTTGATATTATAAATAGTAGGGTCCAAAGGGGTCTGTGCAAGAAGTATAATTCTTCTGCAGTTGATCAGGTTGTATAATAAAAATGCCAGTTTAGGGGGTATTGCCTAATTTCATTGTCCTACTTGTGCTAAATGCAAATGTATGTTGATGTTTGTGAGCTTGTTCTTCATTAGCCGATGCTGCGTGTGTTATTGTCCCACTGAATGAAGGCGTGCAATTCAATTCAGCGCACCAAAGCGTCAGTTTGTTCCCAACTTGTACCATGAACAAGGAAGTCAAGAGCCAGAAACAGAAACAGCTCATCTTCAAAGTAAAGGTTGCACGTTTTGAACATACGTGGTGGCTGCAGCGGTCAAAAGCTAAGCTAAATAGATAAATAAACAAACTGTGTAAACTGTTGTCAGTGTTTAACTGCTAGCCCACAACTGATCGGGAATACATTTTCAATGAACACTGGAATTATTATAGAGTCTCGCGATTCATGTTTGTAGCTATTCATCAACTTATTAATCTCATTAAGGGTTACTTAAATTGTTACTTTGGGCGAACATTAAAGGTGTGCACCTGGACAGTGAACTGGACTGGGCCCTGAACACGGATGCCATCTACCTGGTGGGGCAGAGCCGGCTCCTTTTCCTCTGGAAGCTCAGGTCCTTTGACGTCTGCAGTGAAATGCTTGTTTTATCAGTGACTGGTGGCCAGAGGACTCTTTAATGCTGCAGTCTGCTGGGGCAGCAGCATGTCCAACCATCTAATTATTATTGTTTATTTATTATAAACTGTTTTTATTATTATTATTATTATCATTATTATTATCAACAATCTATCTATCTATCTATCTATCTATCTATCTATCTATCTATCTATCTATCTATCTATCTATCTATCTCTCCAGTCCTCCCTCTGAAATGTCTGCAGAGTTACAAATCTATTCTGCGAAAAATTCCCACCTTTTCCCCTGCAGAGTCTCACTACTGATAAGGCCTCAGTGTTACATCAGACCAGACAGGATACTGTGCCAACCCTCCTTCTCCAGAGTTCATGTTTTCCATCCTCCATTAGCTGAATGTGACTGCACCGGGCTGCTGTGCTGTCAATTATTCACACTTCCTTTGTCTGAGTAGTCCTGACGCTCTGGCACTGCGAGTGCAGGTGGACAACCTCTTTTCAGCTCCTGACAGGCGTCTGGCCTCCACTTTCTGCTGACTGTCCAGCCCGAGGAAGAGCTGATTTCTTACTTTGTTCCACTTTGACTGACCTGTGAAGTACTTTTTTTTTCTTTTTTTTTTTGCTTTGTTCACACTTATACCTTTTTGTGTAATCAGTTTGTTGATACATATGGCTTTTTAAAATGTAAAAATGTATTATATATACTGCGTGTTATCTGACAGAATAACAAATGAAAAAAAATGTAATAAGCACATTTATTTATTTATTTTCCCGCTCTGCCTTTAGGTTATGTCACTATCATTTCGCACCTCTTCAGTTCCGAGGGTGGTTGGAGCTTGTTATAAGGGATGTAACTGTCTCCCAGACCTGAAATATAGCAGCTCCTCAGACAGATATTTCTCCTCTGCTCTCAGCAACTTCCCCATTCAACACCAGGTATTTGGATCCGTCAAGGAGCCCTCTGACAGAACACCCCTCGGGCTTGTTTGGGGCACTTAGGGTCTGAAGTGTTGGAAAGGGAATAACATCTCTTCTGTGGTTGGCAGAACTTTCATCAACTTCCAAAGTTTGCAGAGGCTGAAGCAGCTCTATGTCCTGGAGGGAGACTCCTCTCCGGGCATGGACTCCTGGCTCCCGGCTCCCGGCTCCTAACCCCCTCCACCACCCCCCCAACCCCCCGCTACCTCGCTGTGTCCTGGAAAACAGAACTTCTGAGAATCTCTCGTTGAAGCTGGACTTAAAGCGCCTAAGTTATCCAGCATGTCAAGTGCAGAGCTCTGAGCAGCATGTTGTGCACCAGAGGAGAGTCTGGGGCTGGAGGCTTATGGTGATAATTAGAAGCCAATCATTTATATGACAGGATAATGAGGGGATCAAAGTTAATCACCACTTCTTTGCAGAGTCCCTGATTACTCTTGAATATTTTTAGTCCTATGGACTTAATTATAAATAGCAGATCCCTTTTTTTTCTGTATGTTGGACCCTTATTTATATTGAGATAATTAATAGAGTTTTCCATTGACTACAGGAGGCAGAGTTCTGCTCAATCATTAATGCAATCGACACGGCGCGCATCATACAGGACTTCGGAGGAAAATGCTGCTTTGGCAAAAATCAAGAAACGCGTGAGAACTTGAAGAAGACGGTCCGTTTGATCCAGAACGGTGAGAGAGAGGTGGGTCGCTGAAGTCACTCACCTGCGGCCGAGCTGGGAAAAATCAGGGTTCTAGATTCAGACAAGAACAGCTTGGTCTGGTTCCATAACTCCTGTTGTCCTGATGATGGAGAGGCGAGGTGGGTACTGTCTCTGTGTGGCTCCTTGTACCCGGCTTTTGCCGACATATCCAGCCAAACCAAAAACACTTTCATGAGCCGTTCTCCCCTCCATTTATCTTTATTTATATCTTTATTCAGGAAGATCTGGGGGAGGAGATTTCAGAGGAGTTGAGGGATCTCATGTTTGCGTCCTCACCGTCTCCTTCACCATACACACTTCACTAAAGTTTTATCATGATGTCGCCAATCTCCTGCTGCTCATGTTCATATGTTTTGGTCCGGCTCTTCCTACTGGTTAGACATTTTCAGCTCAATTTCAGATTGTGTCAGGACTCCATTTGAACCAACTGCAGTCACAGCATTCTTTATGGATCAAGGACATTTTCTACTTTGTTACAGTGGAAAGAAATGTGATGTGCTATGAACGGTTATTCCAGAGTAAACAGCTTTAATCAAAAGTCTCCAGCCACTCTCATGTGCACAGGTTTTTCTTCTATCTTGTTAACATTGTATTTGTCATCTTTCGCCCTGACAGACACTTTTTGTTTTGAATCTTTTGGACATTTTATGTTTGATTGTGTTGGATTTAATTTATTCCTGTTCTAGTTTGTATCCCTTTCCTTGTGTGTCTTGTGGTTATTTTAATCCCTGTCTTTGTCCTGTTTCCCTCCTTGTTGATTGTCGCCCCGCCCTAATGTGTTTCACCTGTGTTCAATCACCCTGGCGTCTATTTAGTCTCTGCGCTCCCCTTTGTCACGTCGTCCTGTTTGACCCAGTTGTACTGTCCATTCACTCCAGTGTTTTCCTGCGGACTCCTTACATGTTTCCCTCTTTGTCATGCTCCTGTGTTTCCTGACTTCTGGTTTTGTTCCTGCCTAGGGTTTTTTTGGGGGTTTTTTGGGTTTTTTTTTTGGTGTTTTGTGATAAATCCAAAAAAACACTTTGATGAAAGAATTACGCAAATTGCCCGTGAAAACTGAGCTCAAAAAGCTTGTTTCTACGTCTCTTCATGCGCGGAGGGCTTTTGATATCCTGTGAAGTCTTTCAGGGTTAAACTAAACAACTATTGTGAGGCCGTCCGAGCCAAAGCCAAGCAAGGCGTCATAATCCAGCCTCTGGCTCCAATGTTCTATAACTCCTGTGTATCTTTGGTCCTCAGTGCTTAACCTTTCTCACATTTGGCCCTTCCTTCATCCTCAGGGCTTCAGAGGTTGTCATGTCTCCCGCTGTCCTCGAGGCAATTGATATGTAGGGTCCACAATCCGTGCTCTATTCAGTGGTGATCAATCCCAGTACAGGTAGATTAGACTGGGCTGTTGTGGCGAAGACAGAGCTGACCCAGGAGATGGCGGCGTAGCAGAGCGAGATCTTTTGCTAAGATCTGGCAGTGGGAGGCAAGTCACTGGGGATTTACCCACATCTCTCTCTGCACACGCCACTGAGCCCAGTTTATCCTTGTATCTGTGCTGATGATCAATTGTTGATTACACCAAGAGCCTCCTCCAGCAAATAGGAAACACAAACTAATCAACTCTTACAAAGACGGGGAGCTCGGGCCCAGTCATTCAAAAATAAAACTCAAGGCCAAATAAGTCGACTTCACAGAAGCAGCACTTTGTGCAGCTCTGAGAGGCTGAGGGACGGCGGCAGTGGGTGGTGACTACAGATGTCACAGGAAAAATATAATGAAATAGAAGTTTTGAAATAAAATAATCTAATCAAAGAAAAGAGATCATGAAGAAAAAACAATAAAATATCCCATAATGTGTTGAGTATTTTGCACTTTACATGTATTTTATTGAACGTTTTGTTTGACATTGGTCATCTGGACTTTTAGTGGAACCAAACAGACTTTTACAGAGGGAACCCCTTGTGTGAGTGCAAATATTTGGCTTTATATTACTATATAATCACTTTTTAAATGCTATAGAGCACACTTTCAGTTGTAAGCAGATACAAGTGTTTATTTCTTTATTTGTTATAACTACAGCGCCTCCTGTGGACACCCAGAACTGGAAGCTGGTATATTAACAGATAATGAATGACATTATAGTAAAACACAGTTGTAATGTCTTCATAGGAGTAGTCACAATTATTGACAAATACTTCACATTGATTTTGTTTTATTCATTTTTTTTCTTCAGTCACTGTATATGTTGTTTTTAAATTACTGTAATTACTGTTTTGTATCTTCGGTTCCTTGGTAGTGGCTGATGGGGATCCAAACACATAAAAGATAAGCATTTAAAATGTCCTTACAGCTGCAGACAACTACATTTATATTTATTAAATGTTTGTGAATTGAGGAAGGAGTTGCATTTACTATACAGAATCTGAATTATTTAGCCTTTGTCTTGTTTTGGTTTCTTATTTATTTTACCCTTTTAATATCTTATTCAGGATGTCAAGCCTGATGACGTGTGTTTGTTTATTATTTAGTTTGTGACTTTATTGTTTTGTCTTGTCATGTTTTTGTGTTGGCACTACATTTTATAATAACAAAACAAAAACCACCTGAGATACAGCTGTAGTTTTGCTTTAAATGCAAGTAGAGTCTGACTGTCCACGGTGCTGTTCTATGTAAGAATTTCTATCTTCATCTCTGATGAGTCTCTAACGAGTCAGAACATAAGACAAGACATTCAATAGATTCAAAATTTATTATTTTAATACATACATATTATTTGGGATGTACAACAGAAGACGACCGGATCAATAATGGACGAGTGGTCCAGAGTTCACCCAGGGAGCCGATCAGCCAGTGACGAGGGTTGGATTTGTTGAGGGGCCGATGAACTCGCTCACTTCAGCCAGATGTATTTGTCTCCAACATCTGCATTATAACCGGGGGCGTACTTCTTCCCAGGCAGCTGCACGGATTAAGAAAAAAAAAAAAGACTGAAGATTAAAACCAGCAGAATCACGATACGCTGAATATAAAGACATTTAATTGACATGTAATGCAGGAAGAGTGTTTATTTAATCAGCAGGGAGTCCCTCCATTTTGACAGTTGAATAATCAGGTAACGAGTGAGTAAAAGAAAATCCTTCGTCTCATGTGATTTTAAATGTAATATCATCAGGGTTTTTTTTGTCTCAAACAGCATTTTGCTGTAAAATTTACAATAGGAGCTGCGATACATCAGAGCTGCAAATGTCTTTCCATGACTCTCAAATGTGGTGCGGGAGATCACGCCACCACGAGTCACAGTTTCTCATTCCCTCCACCGAGGTCCGGGCTCACGACAATATGTTGGGTCACAGCCTCCTGTAGCATTATGCAGCCTGATTTTTGCAGCAGGGGAGACAAAAAAAAAAAAAAGTCTCCAGTCAAACAGAAAAGGTCAAACCCAAATGTTTCCCCTGCAAGACTGATGATACCAAAAGCCCTGTAGAACATTCCACGTCTGACATTTGCCTTCTTGTAGCTACGAGTCGCTCAATATTTCAGGGAGGGAAAATGAGTTCAGTCATGCTGACAGTGCTGCTCCACGTCGGAGAAGGTAGAGAGAAGAAAAGTACTCAGTCCAAAGAGAACAGGCACGGGTGTCACAATAATATGATTCTGTAGGGTTTAATAAAGCGCTCGATGCGAGATTACGCAACTTATTGTTCCATTCAGGGAGAACACCTTGAAAAGAGCTACGGGGTTAGACGTGTCAGTTCATCTCCATGGAAACACAAGATCCTCAAGTCCTGCTTCATAGTGCGTTTCACCCCTTGTTGCAGACTTGACGTGATGACAGTGAAGACGTCACTGTGCGTACGACCAAAGGTCAGCGAGGGCTCAGTCCTGAAGTCCAGAGGGTGACATCTGCATCCAGCCTTTTGCCTTTGAGGGCAAGTTGATGATTATTATTATTTTTTTTTTGCTCTTTGCTGCCACCAACTGTCGAGGAGTGGAACAGCCTGCGACAGGAATGCACACTCAGCGTAGGATCACCACACTAACACTGGGGGAGGCCAATGAAGAACACTGACCTCACTCCGACACTAACGCTGTGCTGTAGTGAATAATAAGGATTCTTGTCATTTCACTTCATACGACCGGTAACAGATAAGGCTGCAGTTCCTTGTATCCACAGATGACGTTTGCTTTGTGACGTGGAGGATTGTCCTGCTGGAAGTAGCCATTAGAAGACGCTAAATAAACGGGATGCACATGGTCAGCAACAACACTGAGATGGACTGTGGCATCCAGACCATAATTGTTATTAAGAGGCCGAAGTGCCAAGGAAACGTTCCCCACACCTGGACTGTTGGGTCCACGGATTCATCCAGATTCATCAGACCAGGCGACGTTTGTTCCATTTGGAAACTACGACAGTCTTCAACTATTGTGGTCCATCCTCCTCAAGGTTGGACATGTTGTTCGTTCTGATGCTTTTCTGCTCACCACAGTAAAGAGTGGTTACCTGAGTGACTGCAGCTCCGACCAGTCTGTCCGTTCTCCTCTGACCTCTCTCGTCGACAAAGGTGTTTCCTCCACAGAGCTGCTGCTGCTGCTGCTGCTGCTGCTGCTGCTCACTGGACGGTTTTTGTTTTTGTCTCCACTCTGAGTGAACACTCTAGAGACTGATGCGTGTGAAAATCCCAGGAGATCAGCAGTTTTTAGAAACGCTCTCTCACCAGCCCATCTGGCACCGACAATCACGCCAAGGTCAAAGTCACCGAGATCACAGTTCTTCCTCATCCTGAAGTTTCTGAAGTTTGACGTGAACATTAAGTGAAGCTCCTGACCTGTATCTGTATATACACTGCACCGCTGCCACATGGCTGGCTGACTGGATGACGGCATGAATAAGCAGGTGTACAGGTGTTCCTAACACAGTGTATTGCTAGAAATACTTTCATATTCCGGTTCTGACTCATTGGATGATGGAGCTACAGTGACAAAAATAAACGCTGGTAATGGGGTTCTATATAAATATATTAGATCCAGAGAACATGTTTGCCTATCAATCTACACTCAGTGAGACATAATGACAAGATCAACATGTTCTTTTAGACGTTTTTTCAAATTTAAAATATCAAAAATTGTGCATGAATACTTTCTGTAGCTACTGTGTGGATGAAATGAAGAGGATAGAGAGATGGAGAGAATGAACAGTTTGTCTCTACGTACTGATTTATAGGCGTAGTATTTTTCATCATAGTCGTGAGCCCCGATGGTGATCTCTGGCAGGAATCTAGGTATGTGGGTCAGGGTTGCCACCTGCTGTTTGTCTTCCACGCTGTAAAATACAGAGAACAAGAAAGAAAGAAGAAAGAGGAAAAAAATGAAATCAGCCGGGAGCACAGTGTTTAAAACTTGCACGGCAGAGTGAAAGGTGATGAATTAGAACACATCTGCAGTTTCAGTTCTCTACATAATTCCCTTCAGGTTCTCTGCACATTTTCCATAATGAGAATCACAACAGCAGGCTGAGATGATGACACGTTTGTGTGAATCTTCACCTGTAAGAAATCTTCACATGTGAAAATGTGTTCAAGCACTCACAGCATCCTCATGTGGTGGTAGGTGACGTCATCCTGCTCCAACCACGGTCCCTTTTCAAACTTCAGATACTCAATGTCTTCAGCCACCTGCAGACAACAAACAGTTAATAAGCAGTCTATAGAAATAGAAATACTAGATTTTAGGGGTCAAAATAGCTTTAAAAAAATAAAATCCACCCAGCTACTGTCAATTACACTCTTACCCTTTCAACGTCTTGGGGTTGGGTTGCATCGTAAGCGAGCACCTCCGACACTTCACTTAAAAGAAACAAACACAAACAAATATGAATCATGGTTGAAACCTCTGCAGTCTGACAGTGGCCTGATATCTACTACACCTTTACCTGATTTTGGGCAGAAAAGACTTCTTGTATCCATCCTCGATGCCCTTCAAATATGTCAGGGGCACATTCTGAAGATAGGACTGAGAATAAAAAGATCGTTTTTATCAATATCAGTGATTAAAAACATCCCACTTCACACTCCTCAGGTGGATTTTAGGCTGTTGTTCCAGTTGAAAATGGAATATAATCCCCTCTATGGAAAGTTAATGAAAAGGCTCGATATTTCACATAATTACAGCACCCTGCACAGATCACAGTATCCTGTGGTTTCAGTCTCATTACCTTGCTGCTCTGTTTCAGCTTCTTCTGCACCTCCTCGGCTGGCAGGTCTACATAGATGACAAGGTGTGGAGGCAGAAACTCACAGACGCTAATGTTCTTCACCTCATTGTAGTGCTGCACACCTGCAGGCCACAGGAGGTTATTTCAAGATGTGCAACGTGTGGGTCACAGTTTGCTGTTGTTAAAAACATCATAATGTGTCCTTTTTATCAACGCATCCGTGTGAAACCAAATGGGATACTGAGGTATAAGGCGTTATATTTTAATAGAAGGTTAAATCAAGGATATTTACTTTTCATTGTTCTGCAAACTGTCCAGTTCAGCCAAGTCTTCTTCCCTGTATAACTGCCTAGCTGTGGCTACGGCTCAGATGGTACTAAACTGTCCTTGACTTCACCCTTGCTAAACAGAAATCCTTATTACAGGCTCCGAGCGCACCTACGGTCCAGTTCTGCCTGCTCTCGCATCTCCAGCTCCACGTGTGTTGAAAACCTTGGATTTATTTTAGACCAGAACCTCGTCTGGATTCTTGTAATGTGGTGTTTACATGCATCGGTCAAAACGTATTTGCACAGCTTCAGCTTGTCCAAAACGCAGCTGCCAGTCTTAAAACCAAATCACAAAAGCATGATCATGTCTCTGTTATTTTAGCTTCCCTTCACTGGCTGCCCGTCCATTTCAGAATTAATTTTAAAATTTTACTCTCACCTGTCTGAGCTTCTAACTAACTATCCACCATCCCATGGCTCGAGATCTTAAAGTGACAGGGATTTTGCTGTTTGGGCTCCAGCCCTCTGGAATAGCTTGTGAGAGGAACTTACACTAGAAAACTCGTGGTTTACTTTTAAATCGTCACTCACAACTTATTTTTAACGTATGGCTTTTGTTTAAATATTCTACCGTTACTTTTAACTGTTTCACATTATTTGAATTTTAGACTGAAACTTTGTCTTTTACTACTTTATTTAATTTGTCCTTTGTTTGTAAAGTGCTATATAAATAAACATATTATTATCATTATTATCTTTTTTATTAGTGACACTGCATTACTCACACTCTTTCCTGATGTAGCCTTCTTTGGACATGGCCTCCAGGAAGACCATGTCACTGAATGGGGAACGCTCCAGGATCACTCCCTGGCCTTAAACACAGAAGATCAAGATGGAGATGTTAATACACTGTAAATCATTTCACACCAATCAGTAAATATTACTACTGACGTCAATCTACAAATATCACAAGAACTACAAGTATAATTCAAGTCCAGTTCCTTTGTTAGCTGAGCACGGGAAACTACAATGAACCGCTGAGTCTGTGATACCTGTGGTGAGCAGGTGTTCGATGGCGTCCGCGTACTGAAGCAGCCTCATGGTGTACATCCACAGCTGCAGCCTGTAGCTGTTTCCATCAGCAGCTTTGGGGTCTACGTAGAACTTCTCCAGGCTGCACATCCCATTGAAGTCGACAGAGAGCGGCTGCTTCTCTCCGCACATCTTGTCCAAGTAGAAGGTGTCAGGCTCAGGCATGTAGAGCATCCCTGTAGATACAGAATTATAAGTGTGAGCAGCACAAATACTGTTCACACTGTTTTTCCCACTGCAATTTATTTTTCAAATTGTATTACTGTCGCTAAGACAACATAAGATCATAAAATCAAGTGAAGGATCCCTGCAGTCAGATAGTTACCCAGCTTGTCAGCCAGCTTCTGGGCCAGTGCTCCTTTCCCTGAGGCCAAGTTGCCATCCACAGAGATGATTTTACTGTTCTGCGTTAACCGTGGTGTCGTCCTTTCGCCCAGTGCATAGGCCCACCAGCCATACCGCAGGCTTCTCACTGAGCTTGTGTGAACACCTGCCTGGATGACAGAAAAAAAAACAAAACACCACACTTTAATGAAAACATGGGGGTATCACAGACCAGAGCCAGATAAACTCATCTGTGGGCTTCAGAGCACCTCACACACAGCTTCCTCCAAAACCATTCTGCCCAAAGTCCCAAAAAACAACTAAGTATTTCTACACTGGAACACTACCCTGCCCCAAGCCTACTATTAGTAAATTAGTTTGCAATAATTTGATTTCATTCTAATTTGTTTGTGAATATGCACAAAAATGTTTCAGTTTTTATTTCGATTTTAGTGGTACATATATTAAAATATTGCAATTAATGAAGTTTCCCCACAATATAATTTCCAGGCAAACAACCAGCCTTGCCCACTTCATAAACCAGCCATGACACAGACTAGATGAACTATAGATAAATGATGGTAGATGATATAGATAGGAAAATAGAGACTAAAGACTCCTGTGTCTATTATACACTATAAAATGGTAGTAAAGTAATACACTGGTGCAATTACTGTCCCTGTGAAAACTTTACTGTAGTGGCAACAACAAACTGTATACAACAAAGTGAAGATAAATTGAGCAATGGTAACAAACAGTTTGGGAGGTTATAAAGTTCAATGTGGTGATTCAACTTTATGGTTGCGTTATAATGACAATTGTTTCTAATAATCTGTTCACCCCAATGAGTGTGCATTTGTCAGCAATGACAAGTTAGCTTAAACTCACTCCATGTGTTGGTTTCATTGCGTTATAATATTAACAGGATTTATTTTCATCATTTTAAACAGACATTTGAGGGAACATGAAGATACAACCTGAGGATGCAGCACAGCGCCGAATAAAACGTAAATATGCAATTAATGAAATAACTAACAGACTAAACTCTGGGGTGCTGAGGTCAACAATGAGGCTAGCAACAACTTTAAACCGACACATTTCTGGATTAAATTTCGCTAGCAGCATATCTGGACTAGCTACAAGATGCTATCTGGACTTAGTTTGTTGTGAAAATGTTACCCATCTACTCAATAATATAACATTATCTACTTCGATGTACTGACAGCTTGTTCTGTTTACTTCTTGGCCGTCAACATTATTAACTAACCAGTAGGAGAATGGCTTGTTGTTGACCGATTGTGATGCTAGCGGCTAGGAAGCTAGCTAGCTAACTCAGCTTGCCCTTGTGAATTAGAAGCGTCCGGCAGGACAGATAAGGTTCCCATTCCGTGTGTTTTCTGGCCTCACCTTCTGCACAGCATTCACCGATTTGAAAGCATTTGCTCCCGACGGGATGACCAGCCGGATCACCCTCAGGGCCATGATTAACTGTCCTCCAAGAACCCTCCGACCTGACCCGAAAAATCACCGCAGCCTATTCTGCGACTGAATTATACGTCAGAGGTGGGGCCTTTGGCTAGTCTTGTCTCATGCAATATACGCTAGACTGTGTCTAGCCAATTGCCTGAATCTATTTCGTTTTTAGCTTGTTTTGAACAGCAAAAATAATAATAATATTACAATGCACAGTAGATGGAATTAAAAAATAGAGCTTTTTTTCTAAACAAAACAACTAAATTTAATTTAAAAACTCTACTGCGCTGTTTGAATGAAAGGTAGTTGATCCATAATATTAATTTAACTGCTGAATTATTTTATCTATAAAATGTTTTTTTCAGGGCCCAAGTTACTTGTTTTTTTGTTTTTTTTTTTCTTTTTTTAACCTGTAGTTCAAAACTCAAATGTATATGTTGATCAACACATTGATTAATTGACTAATCATATGGGTTCTATTATCAAATTTGTGTGACTATTATAATCATTCTTGTACTTATCTTTGGTTCTGATCATAGACTCCACCCTTCCCATTCATACTGCAATCTGTACATCTCCATCAATCCCTGTGAGGGGCAACTACTGTATATACTGTACTTGGACTGTTTGGCCAACTAGATCCAAGCCTGGTGTGTGTCTGTCTTTTCACTGTCATGTGGTAGTATCAATTTGTTTTAATTAAGCCTGCCCTGCCACTGTTGTCAGTAAAAGCCAAAGCCTATAATGTTTTCATGGCAATGTGACCAACTGCAGTCAAAAAGTCGACAGGAATACAAATTAGCAACTTTTATTACAGGCCCTTGGTTTTTCATCCCCAAGGTTAGTGGAAACAATTAGTTGGCTAGTTGGAGCGCTAATACAGACCAAGCTCATGAGACAGATGGGATTAACAATTTTGCTATGTCTGTTTTCCCATAAGAAATGTTAATGGTCATAGCACTACACTTACTGTCAGACAGAACAAATTTCTTGCTCAAAAAGGTGCTGCTCTGAAAATAAAGATAGTGTCTCTAAGGTTTTGTGTGAGAGACTGTGAACAGCAAGATTCGCTCCCCTGATGCCAGTCTTTATGATCTCAGTTTCTTCGTTTGTCACTATGGCCCTGACTTCAGCATTACATCAAAGGGAAAATCCTAGATGCCAAGCAACCAAGCTACTTTTATAAATGTTTCTGATCCAGCATGAAAATATATTTCAATGCTAGGAATCTTAACAACCTGGACTGGAATCTACATAATGTGGGTCCAAACAATGCTCGGTATCTCAAAATGTCTTTGCAATACAGTAATGACTCAGCAATGTGACAGGTAGTGTAAGAGGTGTGGTGGAGATGCTGTGATTAGAGCCTCATAAGTAGGCTGTAAGTGTAACACTGCTGGCCGACAGAGAGTGATACTCTGACAAATCATCCTATTCTCTTTAATTCTTATTTTACAATGGTAATACTGAATTCTTACCTTCTGTTTATGGGCTCGTGTTTTCCTGCACTTGCACTTGCCCCTACAGCTACAAGCTCATTACCTTCACTCATGAAATCTCAAGACTTTACATAACACCTTCAGCTTGTCAACATACGAGTATGACTCACAGGCTGTTTCCTCTGTAGGCTAGGAAACCACCAATGTAAACATGGCCGTCAATCAGCCACACCACTTCATAGTTCATAGCACTAGTGTTTCAGCTTTGCACAGTCAAATCTGCTTGCACAAACCCGCTGGCAGATATACATTTTATTAAATTAGTGTGGGAACTGCCCAGAACACCAGTTACTATCATCTCTAACTTTTGCAGCGATTTATGTTCCCCAGCTTATCTTCTGACTTCTCTTCCTCTCTATGGGGATATTATTGTAGACGTATTATTTGCAAATGTGGAGAGTTGAGAAACTGTATCTCAATCCATATGTGAGTACTCAGATTTGGAATCTGTGAACAAATCTGTAAATGTATACACAAACACTCAAACACTGACCTTTGATGCTGCTTTTTGCATGTTTCAGTTACCAGCTTTCGGCTCTATTTGAGCCACAACACATTTAGCTAACCAATCTGATAGCCAATGTAGCTGCAGCTTTAAAGTTCCTCACCAAACATGTTTTAAACTCTGTAAAATACTCTGCTATGATTAATATTTTGTTTAACATGATTTTGACACATAAAAGGTGAAAAAAAAATCAAGTTAGAAGACGTATCAGAATGATAAGCAGCGTAGTTAATTGGTGATCCTGTTTGTTAGCTTGTAACTGGCAGTGGCGGACACAGTTTTAGCGGTTGTGCTAATGCAAACTCTCGCTCTCTGTACTGACAAGGTTTCAGTGACAGGTGAAAGAGCAGCACATATCCAGATGGTTAGTGTTAGAGGAAACATCGGAGAGACTCAGCCACATGTTTGAGCCTCAGTCAGACCCAGACTCAGATGAGGACTGTGTTGTGACTAAAATCGACAACTAGCAGACATATCAGAATGGTTAGTGTAGTTAGCATCTGTTATTTGTTTATGTTCTTTGTTAGCTTGTAACTGGCGGTGGCTGACACAGTGTTAGTGGTTGTGCTAATGCTAACTCACGCTCTCTTTACTGACAAGGTTTTGGGTTTATTTTGCCCCTCGTCCCCCGTCCCTACAAGTTGACCGGATTGGTTACTTATTTTAATGACATATAAAACCCTTGCTGTCTGAATCCATTTTTATGAGACTGTCCTTGGTTCACTGTATCCATTGGTGATTGTAAACAAAGTTAAAACCTTGATTTTTATCAAATCAAAATCCCAAGCCCAAATAGTGGCCTCCAGAGGCTGCGATGTGTGTTACACCCCACAACATGACGTTCGTAGTCGATGATCTGAGGGTAGATAAAGAAAACACTGTAGGGAAATTATAATCAAACAGGGTTTGTCTTGTTGGAAGCAGATTTCATGGAGTGAGATGTTTCATGCAAGTGGAAATTTTAATTTGATGTTGGCAGCTGGGTAAAAGTCAGTGTTTCATCAACAATATTGCGATTCCTCCTCTAAGGACCATGCATATCCTCTGCAATTTTCACAGCAGTCGGGCCATGAGCTGCCAATATTTATCTTGTTTTGGACAGATGATTGGATTAATGGACAACTGACTAATTTTTACCAGCTGTAACAGCATGGCTTGTGTTTTCATTGTGTGTGTGTGTCATTATGGCAAAATGTGGTCCTGGATCGGGAACTACCATAGAGGCGGCTTTGAGTGCTTTGACAGGTGTTTATATGTCTGTGGACAGATGTTGTCACCACGCTACTTCCCAACCATGCAAGATCCAGTCACGAAACTTTACAGGTGTGTAGTTGAGATCAAAATGAAGGCCAAGCTTGAAGATGGCTGTGGTCCAACCCATGAATACGGTGGCCCTGATGGCCCAATGCACTGCAACTTAAGAAAACACAATCAAATAGACAAAACACTAACAAATTCAGAAAACAGCTTCATCAATTTGACAACACTGATGAATAAAGGACTAGTAAATATAGTTTTTTAAACAGCAGATTGAAGTTGTAACGTGTAGTGAAAGAATAACACTGTGAAGGAAATGTGTGCAAGCATTAGACCTTTGCAGCCAATGTTGAGAGATAAATTCATTCAACACACACACATATGGTACATACGCACAGTTACAGTACCAAAACTTTCCTGTGTATACATCCTGACACACAAAGACACCCCCCCCCCCACCCCACAGGAACCGGAGTAATTAGTCAACAGTAAAACAACAATACTCAACATTCAGGTCTCACGGTTGAAACCCTGTGAGGCCAGCTGAGGGGTTTGGCAAATCTCTCTCTGCCAAATTTCCCCTGGTTTTACAGCAGATTTTATTTCTCTCCTCTGCAGTTTGGACCGGTTTTAACAGTGCCAGCAGGGAGGAGGTTAGTCTGCACTGTTTATCATTAAAACAACTGAAAAACATGGCAACCAAGATGGTAGCCTACATTTTCTGCTCTACCCTACACCTGCCTGAAACCATACAAAGAAACCTACAGCAGCAGAAACACTCTTCAAATTGACTTTATGAAATATACTATATACTATAAAGGTCTTGAGTCAGAAATGTTTCTTGGTGAGACAAACCATATTCTAATCCCATAATATACAGTGTTACAATTGTGTTTTGTGTCTGCATTCACATTTGAACGACTTATCGATAACTAACTGCCAAAATGTGTCACTGTTAATGTCACGTTACATAAAGAATTAGTTTTACAATTACGAGTTTTACAATGCACCTGGTCTTGTTTTTGTGTTGTTGTTATTTTTTCCAATGGGGTCACTGCAACAGTCTTTGACCGGAGCTGAAACAATTGGTCCATTCATTGATTAGATGATTGAGAGAATTTAGACTAATTGCTTCATTGTTTAAGCTATTTATCAGGGGAAATTGTTAAGTATTCTATAGAGTTCCAGCTTCTCAGTTTCAACGATTTTTGTTTTCTGTGTTTTTTTGTGTTTTGTTGTGAGTTTTTTTTTGTTTGTGTTGTTTTGTCTTCACAGAAAACTGAATAGTCTCAGGTTCTGAAATGCAATTTGGTGACATCACCATTTTTCTAAACTAAAGAATTAGCCTAATCAATCAATCAATCAATAAATCAATCAATCAATCAATCAATCAATCAATCAATCGAGTAAGTAAGTAATGAGTTTGTAGCTAACCAAATATTAGCCTAACCAAAATGTTTCAAAATGTGTTGGAAGAGTCAAGTGTCAAAAGTTTATTTTTGCTCTTGTTGCTGTGAGCACTCAACACTGAAGCTAAGTTGTTATGAACTGAAGGGCAATTTTCATAGTATCATCAAAATCTATATCCCATACAAAACATTTAAGGGATGTTAAACTATAAGGGGGCAGTGTAAGTAAATGATGTCACGTCTTATTATTATGATAACAAAACATTTATGTTATGTAAAGTGCAAAATGTTTCCCTACAAGATCCCCTTATATAACAATTAGTGTTTCAGGGCAGCTCACAGTAGACCTACAGCACTTGGTTAAAATTAAAGAATGATTAAGATCTTAGAGAGACATTTTTAAAAGTTAATGCTCATGCTTCTGCATCATTTCCCAGCACTTGACCCTGACCACCATCCTCCCTTCAAGGGAGCTTCAGTTGCCCAACCACAGCCTAAAACCTATGGCTTCTGTATGTGTAGACCTACTTGTGGTATGTACTTCCAAGATTTTATAAGAACAAAAAAAAACAAACAAACAACTCTCCTGGTATTTCTGACAGTGAGGTCTCTCCCTCTGGCCTCCCACCAAACACACAGTAACCTCCATACCTAGATAATGACATCACACCACAACTCATCGACCACACAAGTGCAGACGAACAGAAGTCATGATCCTCACAACCTGATGTTCATTTCAGTGGAGCTGTGGCCGAGGGTGTAATGGAGCTCAGTTACATCTCACTGTGTTAAAAACGGCGCCCCCACCCTCCTCCCCCCACTCACCTCCCCTCACCCCCTGTCTTTCACACGCAATTCTTCCCTGCACAGAGGGCAGCAGTCCTGCTTCTCGTCAAGCCTCTGCCTGTTTGAAAAGGATTCTGCTGATGGCCAACAGGATATCTGATGCTTTACTTTTCCCTCCCATGACTTCAGCTGCAGCATCAAATCTCATCAGAAACCTGTAAAATAAAAACACTGATGAAGTTTAGATGGTGTACAAATGAAGAATGTATGTATATAACAGGAAGTCAGAATCAAGATTTAAATCATGCATGCGAGTGTTCTGAGTAAAAAATTATGACTTATTATCTGATAATCATGACATTGTGGTTGAAAATGATAAACTGTGAGACACATGCAGTGTAGGTTTGCTGACCACAGATGGTGTTAATTTAACAATGTGCAGCTCAACACTCAAACTTTCACACATTTTAACTAAGAGAGTCAAATTCTTGAGACGGTATATCATAGGTTATCCCCTCTCTAAAGCTATGACTGAATATCTTTAAAAGTTGCATGCTGAGGCGCGGCTTGTGAACAGGCAGCTGCTTTGGGGTCCCAGGCCGTAGGGGCCCGCTTATGATAAACTGTATTTTCATCATTGACATATTCATTTATTCCCATATTCATTTGTTTTCTTGGTCTCAAAGAGCTTACATGCCGAGAACAAAGAAGAGAAAGCAATCTTCATTTCTTCAGCTTTAAATACTTTGACCCCAGGACGAGACCGAACTGTTGAAATGATGAAATCGAAAAAAAACATTGCAAGCTCTGCAGTGGGTGGAGAACAATAAAAGCCAGTGAGGTATATCTGGCCTTCCTAAATGAAAACCACTGCAGGGCTGAATAAAAATATTACTGTGAAGTGAAATAAAGACATCGAGCCTGGTGTTGATGGCCGTGCGCTGGTGGCTCTCACACAGGAATGCACCGGGCCAAATAAACAAGCACACAGGACTGGATTAAACCCATGGGAACAGTTGCACAGCGCTCACCAGCAAACCACACGCCAAATTCTGCGGCGCGGCAGCTGCCATGCTCGCATTTCCCATTTTCCACAGTCCTCGGCTGGATTTCTCTGTTACCCTGCTCAGTGTGGGGGTCTCTGTCACCACATGTAGCCTGTGGGTGGGTTGGTTAGCTTTAACTAGCTCTCAGGGGAGGAGCGGCCGGATGAGCTGAATTGAAAGTGCTGAAAAACTTCTCTTCTCTGTTGAACTTGATCCATTTCTCAGATGCAGTGTTGGAAAAATCAGGAAAAAAAAGTAATTATTCATTACTTTTACATTACAGTTACACTTGTTTAATATATACACTGCTCTCTTGTTCATAATTTGCCTGACAGATGGTGATTCAGTATTTCCTGCACCATCCAGCCTGACACTCTAATCTAGCTTCTTCAGCAGGAGCCACTTTCACTAAAAACAGACTTTGACTACAGCTCAGATCAAACTGACGGTCAGACTTGAGGTAGAAGACATCTACATCCATCTGTTGCACAAAGCTGTCTAGCTCTTAATTGTCTGAAGTAGGACTAATTTACCGTGATTTCTGGGTAAATTAAACAGAAAAACACGGCTGACTGAGCCAGCCTCGTCAAACTCGCTCGGCTCTGTTTACTCCAGCAGAAAATTCTTGCCTTCTGGAAGAATTCAAAGGTTACCAGAAGATTTTAGTGGGAAAATTCAGCAGAGACAAACAATACAAAAAGCAGCATAAAATCTCAGCTACTGTGGCGTCCTAACACGGCAGGGCTCAGCTCTTCTGCAAACAGACAGAATGACAGATGTCAGAAATATTGTTGCGGTTAGAATTACTAGAAAACCACAATCTATGAGCCATTGCTCTTTTTTGTTATTTGGTGTTACTGGTTAGCAGGTGTCACTAAGTTAGCCCGGGGCATCTAAAATACAATTTGCAGGACACATATGAATAAGGATGTGAGCCCTGGTCTCTGGTGTGACATACTTGTGTTGCAGTTTATTTCTATAGAAACTTCATTTCTAGGAGACAGAGGTTTGCCTGAGGGAGGGTGACGAACTTTTCATGCTTAAAATGAGACTGTCTTCATTCTAACCTGCATTAAAGACTGGCCTAACTACTACAGACCAGTTCTTAAATATCTCTGTGAAACTGGCCCCAGGAGTTGAGGTATTCTCACCGTTATAGCAGCATGAAGTGGCTCTTTTTCCTGCCTGTTTTCTGATCGGGAGCTTGATTGTTTGTGCAGTTTGCAGCTGCGGTCACATGATTGTGACTTTTCTGACAAGTCATCTCAGATTGCAAACATGCTTGTTTTCTTCTGGCCCAGTAGATGCCCGGTTTAAAAGCCCAAATCTGGCCCATGCACAGCATGATGAGTATGATGGTGAGGATAATAGCCAGATTTGGGCTGTGGGGCCGGGCGTATACTGAGCCAGAATAAAACAAGTATGCAGCCCAAGTGTCATTTTACTATCTTGGATGACCAATAATATTATGTTTTATATTGTATGCTGAAATATTTCACTTCATAAATCGTCTTGGTGCAGAGGCTGCTGCACATGTTGTTTTGTTCCTTTATGTAAGCTGACACGGGTTTTACTGTAGCCTTGTGCACATAGTGTAATTCACTCTTTCTTTAATGTATGACATAGTAGATTTCAGTTTTCACCAGGAAGTAATTAGTGTAATTGCTAGAAATTGAGCACTACCGCACTCATCGCATCACTGAGAAAAGCAACTTGATTACAGACAGATTACCACAACACAGCTGATGCCCACAAGTATGTAAATGATTAGTGGCATACAGTGTGTGTGTGATAATGAAGACATCTATGAACGACTGATGATGACTGTGTCTAACCGATCATCAGAATTGGTGTTAAAGGTTTGATTCCAGTGGATTCACAGGATCGTTGCAGAGATATGACCAACAAATAATCAAGTATACAGATTGACCAGCCAACAAATAAACAAACAACAGTTATTTCAACTCAGAATATCTACTTCGTCTGTGAGGGTGTCATGTCTACACAGCTGGTGTTAGGCTTCAGAATCGGGAGAATGTGACTATGACTGAATATGTCTTTTTTCGAGTCTTGATACCTGTGGCCTGAGGGCAGAGTGTATCCTCTCTCTGAGACAGAGACATAACAGAGCGAAGCCTCCACCTCAGGCGTCTCTCCGTCATCTGTGAGTCAAACTGTCAGCTGTCAAAGAAACACTGCAAACACACTGCTGAATGATGAAATCAATTGCTCCCCTTCTTTCTTTCTTTTTCTTCAGCACTTTTTCTGCACTTTGAGGTTTGTTGCAGTGCGTTTGTGTTACAGCTTTTCTCTTTTATTAAGATGTAAATTTGGAAACAGAAGTACATGTTTTTACAAAGCTGACACAACTACAAAACGGTGTCTGAAAAAACACTAAAAACTCACTCACTAGAGACATCAAACATAAAAACACCCCCACGGTTTATTTTATTGTTTACAAAACAGTGCATCAAATCATACATTTATAAATTTATAAACAAAAACAACATTAAAACTGCATGTTGAAATCTGCTTTTAAAGATACTACTTCTGCTTATGTTTTATGTCATGTTATGTGCTGCCATGTTTTTATGTTCTTTGTGCAAAGCAAATTCCCAGATGGGAAATAAAGGTTTCATTCATTTCATTCAGTGACTGACAAACCTCAGGGAATGTGAACATACAGTGACAGACAGCTGTTATGAGGAAGTAAAATGTGTCCAAGATAAATAAAATAAAATAAATACGGAGGAAGGGTGTGGAGAGCGGGAGGTGAGCATGGTCTCCGTGTTTCTCACTACCACTTTCTTAGAAAGAAGCTTTTCAAATAACTAATTAAATCAAATTATGACTGCATAGTGCAGAGCCTGACCACATAGTGAGCTTCTTATTTCAAAGAGGAGATTAGTAATGGCTTTAATCAGTGAAGCTGAGCTGTGAATTGTACATACAACATACAACAACATACAACATAATTTTCGTCCAAGGAAAATGTATCAAAAGAAATAAAGAATAAAGAAAGATAAAAAATGCATAGTAAAGGTCCCATATTTACACTTCCTGTGTTTTATTTGAAGCGTTGATCCATAAGAAGATATATTTGTGGTTTTAAGAACCAAAAACCATCTCAGTGTAGTTTTACATCTCCTCTCTCAGGCTTCTCTCTGGAGCTCTAGTAACAACAGGTCGGTGAGCCAATCAGAAGAGAGGAGGCTCTGAGCCTCTCTTCTGATTGGTTGACTGTTTTCTGACTGATCCAATACAAATATAGCAGATTTCAGGTAGAAACACTCAGAGAAACCAAATCCTGCAAGGTTTGGATGGTGGGTCCAGGTGGGCGGAGCTTGGTGACTGCTTTGTTGTGACATCACAAAGTTCCAGAAGTCCTGACGGCTGGTTTTAAGGCTCAGTTTCTGAATACAGGCTGTGTGCATTTCTCTGTGGACTGAGGCTTTGATACTTTCACAGTATTAATATAGAAGCTAGACCTGATCTATAATCAAACTACACATGGACATCTACTTTTATTCAATATGGGACTATAAACTGGGTGGCTAAATTATTAGAAACCAATATTCAACAGCACCACAAACTACATCCTCCAAAATGATCATGAAGTTGAATGTAAACCTTCATGATGGTAACATTTATTGCAGAACTGTTTTATTGGCTGCATTGGTTATAGCTAGTTATAGCTAGGTGTACCTAATAAACAGGCAACTGGGTGTATGTCTTCATTTTTTGCAGCTGTGAGCAGCTCCTCCATTTCCTTTGTGCATTGCATTGTAGGAAAAAACAGCACATTCAAAAAAAAAAAGACATTTCCAAGAGGATGTTGAGTGCAGTCTGACTAAATTTGCCACTTATTGTCCTACCTGCTTAGAAATACATTATACAGCCAGTGTGGTAGACAGCTCTGACGGCATACATCTGATTATTTTTGTTCTCAAGCTGTTTCTCATGGTTGGGCTTGGCTCCTTAGTTCAAAGAAAATTAAAGGGAAATCTTAATGCTACCGCATACAATGATAGTTTAGACAAAGTCTGCTTTTAATGTTGCGGCAGGCATTTGGGGAAGGCCCTTTCCTGTTCCAACATGACAATGCCCCTATGCACAAAGCCAGCTCCATGAAGAAATGCTTTTCCCAGATTTGTGTGTGGGAGAGATTTGAGCAGCTTGAACACCTTGGGCAGGAAACATCACCCAACATCGCCGGTCTGATCTCAGAATGGAAACAAATTCCTGCAGCCATGGTCCCAAATCTTGTGGAAAGCTTGAAACTGGAGTAGTGGAGGCAGCATATCACCGAAAGAGACGCTCAACAATCACATATGGTGTAATGTTTGTGTCTCCACATACTTTGTTTGAGTGTTAACATACTTTTGGCCATGTAATAAAGTCTGTAGTATGAATAGTTTACAAATAAAAAGTGCCCACCTACATGTATCTTTTTAACTTGTCCTGCTGGGACAAAACTTTGTGGCTGTTTATCCTCTTTCTTGTTTAAGATCTATAGCGGCTTTGACCATACTAGACGTTGTATTGCTCTGAAATGTGTTGAATTAATTAACATGCCATGAAAGGCGAAAGGGTTCTGTTTGAGACTAAGGTTTAAATATATGATTACAACAGCATATCTTAATATAAATATAGTTGGAAAAATTACATTAAAGACAGGTTGTAGCTGTTCTGCACCTTTATGATTTACATATTGAACAAAAACAAGATAATATACAGTATTGTGCAAAGGTTTTAGGCACTTTTGATGTTTGGATTCTTGTCTATCACACAGTACTGTAAGGGAAGCATCTGATCGGACCTGAATTCATTCTGCAGCAGAACAACAAGTCCGAACATACAGCCTGAGTCATAAAGACATTTCTTCAAAGACAAGAAGAACAAGGAGTCCTGCAACAGATGGCTGGACCCCCACAGAGCTCTGATCTCAACATCATGCAGTCAAGTCTGGGATTACATGAATAGATAGAAGACACAGAGACGGACTTAAATCTGAACTGAGGCAAGTTCTCCAATATGTTTGGAACAACCTTGAAAAACTGCATGCAAATATACCTACGGTGGTTACACAAAATTTGATTCAGGTTGTTTATTGCACTTTTTTATTAAACTGACTAATGCATCTTCATTTTACTTTTAGTGCCTAAACTTTTGCACAGTACTCTATGTGCATCAGATATTATCCTGCTGAATAGCTCAGGAAAAAGTCCATTTATGCAACATTTACATTGCCTGAATGTGGAAACTTGCCTAAGTATTATGGAAATTATTAGGGAAACTTTTTTTTATGTATAGTATTTCCAGCTCTGGTAGGAAATCTCAACCAAACAAGAAAATTTTCCCAATTAAGTCAACAATCTCAACACATTGTGGATGTTACAAGCAGCAGCAAAACCTACTTCAGTCATAAAGAGCCCAGTCCACCTTAAAAACACAGCTCCGACAGACTGTACGCACATTTCCTGAAAACGCCCCGTGCAAGAGAAAAAAAAAGGAAAACTTAAATGACTCTGAATAATAATAATAAAGCGGCGTTGTTTATCCAAAGAAGGTGGGTTGGACATAGGCTGAATTCTACGCCAAACTTTCCTAAACTTCTCCTTCCTCCCCCTCTTCACAAAACTTAGCAGCCGCGTTCAGTCTAGTGCCACAGTTTCACCCTCACAGCACCGCCGACCAAGGTCAGCGACGGTGGCCGCCCACAGGATCTGTCAACGCGGCAGCAAACCTCCGCGGACCCCGGCAACTTTTTTTTTTTCTTTTTGGTTTGTTTGTTTGAACATGGGAGTTGGACTCAGTGGCTGAACAAACCACAGTCCACCGACCACGGATGGAGGAAGCCCCGGTAGCCCAGGAGTGAACGAGGCAAACAAACGTTAACCCCAACGTCAAGTTTGTGAACGTTAAACGAAGTGACACCATGTTGGGAAACCCGGGGACTTATGCTAACAAGAAGAGGAAGAAGCCTGTTCTCAAACAGTAAGACTTGTCCGCAACTCTAGTGCTAAATATACGTTTTTTCTGTTTAATTTAAACATTCAAGTTGTAGTTTCTGTGGTTATCCGAGTTTCTGTTAAACTATTGGCGTAAATTTTGAACTAAAAGTTACGTACGTTTCACATTGGCCAACGTATAAAACAGTAAATGCAAAAAAAAAAAAATCGGTTTACTTTAAGTGCTGCAAGTTATAAAAAGATGGGTCATGAATTAAATGCTTAAAATGAAGATAAACCGAATTAAAGTCGATTGCAAACGTCTATCATCGACATATGACCTGTAAATTCAGAGCAAAAGTTATGATATCAACAAGTAATCCTCGTTAAGTTTGGTTCGTGTGTGTGTGTGTGTGTTGAGAGTGAGTTATGGTCTCTTTTTCTTTTCTTTTTTTCTTTTTTCGCTTCCCACTTTTTCGGACTACCTTAAGAAGTATGTGTCTAGCTTGGATCTGGCATGGATATCTTGCCCTCGCGCATTAATCACAATCAAGTTGGAGAGTCGGCTGCTGCTCTCACGCGATGCTCCGAGGAGGAGGAGGGGGGGGGGGGGGGGGGGGGGGGGGGGGGGTATGCGAGTATGTTATTGTAATCTGATACGGCCTTGCTCTTCATCGTTCTGGGATCCATGCTGGCTGTATATATATTTGTGTGTGTGTGTGCGTGTGTGTGTGTGTGTGTGTGTGTGTGTGTGTGTGTGTGTGCGTGCGCGCGTGCCTGTTCCTCTGTTTTTTTCCCACCTGTTTTGTCTTCTTGACTTTTTTTTAAAGTTTAATGCTCAGTGAACCAGGCAATACATTTATTCATAGACTGTACTTGGGACTTTATATTTCAACACATTTCTGAGGGAAATATGTTACTTTTAAAACACCACTTTATTTATTTAACAGCTAATAAGATAGATAGAGTAATGGTAGACCCATTGCTATACATGTGCTGAATATGCACTGTACAATGGTGGTAATATAATATACCATAATACGCGGTACATTAGTGCAAGTTGGGTGGCTATATACAGAGAGCTGCACAAACTTTGAGGGATCAGATTAATCCGATATATAATAAAAAGTCCAGGTGAGCAGTTTGTCCTGTTACAAGAGGAAACTATTGTGTCAGAACACAGAGGAGAACCTCTGTAGCGCAAATTTTAACTACATTTTTGGGAAAATCGTGGCTGCAATAATCCTGCTTCCACATCAGCTTCAGGTTTGTTCCTGTGCAAGTTGGGTAAATTCCTTAAAGCTGCACTCATCAATGTATTTCTATAAACAACAGATCACATGACTGTGTGATGAGAAAAGAGTTGCTTGTAGTGACAAACCCACAGAGGATTATCACTTGTTTCTGTTATCGCCTTCAGCTTCATGAATTGTTTTAGTGTTTTTCACGTCATTGTTTTGTTTTTTCCGCCATCATCAGCCTCATTAACAGCTTTTTTTTTTTTTCAGCAACAAAAGCTCCGATAAACCCATTGTACACTACTGGCCCAGCCCCAAACAATAGACAGACACTGGACCATTTAGTAGCTAAAAGGCCAGGGGCCAGTTGCATAAAACACCTTAGGTTTTCTACAGAAGTATGACACTTAAGGTTTAATTTCTCCTTAGCTGAGATAGTTACTTAAGGGTGTTGTTAAGTTATTTACAGCAATGAAAGATATTTTACAGCTGGTAAAATTCTACTGTTTCCATGGAGACTGCTAATTTGCTGTCATTAGCATTTGTGATACCTGTTGTCGCTTTTGGGAAAGGAGTAACATTAAAGAAGCTCTCCACTATCTCATCCTCCCGTTGTTTGGACAGGAACTTCACCATGGTGAACTTTGGTCGCTAAGGTCTTTTGTGCAACAATTTAACCGACTTTAAGTTAAGTTTAAGACTAAGATAAGGAGAAAACCTTAAATACTTCAGTGAACATTTTAAGGAAACCTCAAGGAAAAAACTTTAGGGTGTTTGTGCAACTGTTTTTATTTTAAAGAAACTAAAACTCAGACTTTAAGGGAAATCTTAACTTAAGGTCTTTTTGTGCAATTGGCTCCAGATGTTTTTCTTAGGAGTTGGTGGAGACCAAAATAGAGCAAGAAGAGTGAGTATTGGACATTTGTGAGTGACCCAAAGTTTCATACATACAGTAAGTGGGACACTTGAGCACATAGCTTCTGGTAATCTCTAATTAAACCTCTAATTGCCCCCCATCACAATTCATAACACAGGACGGGGTCCAACCATTACTTTTAAATTGACTGACACTAATTAGCACTAGACAACAAACTTAACTCAAGTAAAAGTTTGTTTACAAAAGTAATTGTAAACACAAAGTGGTAATAACGCCTTTTTAAAATGAGTAGCAGTTCTATTTTACAATGATTTAAAATCAGAGTGTAGTAAGTGTGAATAGGCTGTTCCCAGTGTAAATCCCAAAATAAAGAAGTGGCCTGTATGCAGACGTCTGTTTCTGAAGATGTGGGACTGAGCACTGAGGACTGAGGTTTCCTGGACGGCCCAGCTGGGCTCAGCTGCACAAAGGCACCACTGAGGCTGACTGTAAAAAGCTGTGGTCACTCAACAAGGGCATTCCACGGCAGATCTGGCCATCCAAATTCTCTGTTTTATTACCCAGATTCCTTCTGTGTGTGCTGCCAGTGTGCTTTGCCATGAATTCAACTATGTTATTAAAAGTACCTATTTAATGTTTTCTATGCACCACTTTGCAAATGAGAACAAGTCTCCCAGCAGTCTCACAGCAAACCTTTTTTTAGTCAGTTTGCAAGCAACATTGTTCTCATGCATTTAACCACTTAAACACTCAATCATTTACTTAACGTCCAAAAATGCGAACTCACAAGTTCCAAATTGGCGACCATCCTCTCATGACAAGCCCACATTTATAATGCTACTGTAGTCCTTCAGTTTGACAACCAAACAGCAAGAAGTGACAGTGATTTATTGCATTGCTTTTCACACATTGCTGTTGTACTTGCAGTGCAGCACTGTTGAATAAACAGTAACACCAGAGTAAATTCATTTGGAACCTGCTGCATCATTTCTTACCCCTGTACATTATTACTTTTTAACTGCAGCTACATGTTGCTGTGAAAAATAGTCATCTTGAAAATATGGGTTAATTATACTGTAAAGGGCTCATTAAAAGCCCTCTAGAGTGCTAAGTGGTAATGTGTGTGAATGTGTACCTAACACTGTGGATCATAAGTTGATTATAGGTTATACACTTTATAATGTGGCCATTTATTTTAGCAAGCAATGGTATCCTTAATAGGATAATAGGGATAATATGCTTCAGCAAAGGAAATATTGTTTTGCACAGTAATCTAAAGGGATTGTGAGAAACACACACACACACACACACACACACACACAAACCCACAGGCAGGCAGACATGCTGATAAGAGGTGTGGCACAACGCCAAAACACTCCTGGTGAACACCTACGCAGTTACCCTTTGTTCTTTGCCCTTTGTTTTATTTTCAAAGAAGAGTTAAACACTTTTTTATCATGTCTAACACTCTTACTGGAAGAATTACCATCAAAGACAGAGTTTGAAATAACATCTAAATGATGTGTGTTGAATGGAATATTGATCTAATGTAACTTTAATAGCCCTAACCTCAAGTAAAACTCGTTTTCTTATTATGTTATTATCTCATTAAAATTTGAAAACTGTAATGGTTTTTAATTAGTCTCATATATCATTATGTCGTATATGGTGGAGCAGGGTAAAACATAAACACATATTCTTGTCCAAGTTCCTGCTAAATGAATATGATGTAAAATATATCTCAGTACAGTGAAGCACTATCTCTAAAAGTTATAAAACGCTTTGCATGTGTGATAATAAGATAGAAGCAACCACTGCTTCCCTCCCTCACCTCTTAGACAGCTGAAGAGGCTGCTTCCTAGAGGACTACACACGCCAGAAGTTTCAGCCCAAACAAACTCCAGCCCTAGAGCTTTTAAAAAAACTTTTGGCACAAACCTGACTGCCTCTGAAAAAGTTTTTGATTTGCTCCTTCCTGGAGGATGGTACTTTCAGTGGACTCCTATAAGACACCTCCTCCCTCTGCCCAAAAAATGAAAAATGTCTTCTCATAGAAACTCCTGCATCCAATTCTCCACTGTGTCTCCAGATAGTCCGCAGTTTCTCCAGAACAGAGCCAAATACCCCACTTTCATGTCTCTGAAACTCCTCTGGAGATAGCAAATTCAACCATTTGTTGGCGATGCCTCAGATTGAATCTGCCCTCGATGCCCTTTCCTATGTGTTCATGATGCTTTTTAATTTTGTTTTGTGCTTTGCTACTGAGCAGCATTTGTACCACTTTCTGAGTGATTTTTTTTTCCCTCCCGGCATCAGCATTAAGTCAGAAATCTTTACGTTTGTGCGACTGCAAAACTCTTTGAATGTTCAACAATAATTGCTGCCACTCAGCTCCGTAGGATTGAACTGCTCTTGTTGTAACTCAATCATGTTCTTTGTTCTTGTACATTTATGTACAACACATGTTTTTGTATGAGCTCTCTGTCTGGAAAGCTCTCTCTAGGCCAGAGGCTGCTTTTGTAAACTCACTTCCAAAGTTGCAGTCTTTGTTTGTCTGCAGTCAAACATGCGTATAAAAAGCACACTTTTCATACTTGTGAGCCGATGAGTCATCCCTCTGGATGTGGCGGACACTTCATCTTCTTTAAGCAGACAAATGTGTGTCAGTAGACTTGGTTGCAACATGGGCGGCCTTATATCTGGGGCAGAGGTGTTTGGGTTCATGTCTTAGATTGAACCCACCCACTCCCCCCACCCCCCCCTTCACTGTTGAGATAAGGAATCCCAATAGAAATCAATGAATGAGGTAAACCTTTTCTACAATGAATGCCCTGATGTCTGCTGCTCAACCCCGTGATCCATAGCAAATCAAGGTGGAAAAAATGGTTCTGAATGCTGGCTTTTGTCTCCGCGAGGCATTTCTCGAGAGTGAGATCAGTCCTGCTTCATTTCTGAGAAGGTACGGCTCGGGTCTGTGGCCAGCAATTGAGTTTAGGCTCTATTCCCTGCAGACTATTCAGTGGCAGAGGAGGAAATTTAATAGCCTGTCATTAACCGAAGTTTCGGTAAAGAGAAAAATTTAGGCAACGGTAGAGAGCTTGAAGCCTGAAACTGCAGATATGCTACAGCAGTAGCTGACCTGGAATAGCTGTTGATGTTAAGCATACTCTGATGCATTTTAGGGCTGAAACCAAGTGATTTAATGTGATTAGAATTGGCCAGACTAATATAGACCACTGAGACGTTCCTCCTCCTAAACATTTGGAGAGTAAGCTGGGTCTCAGCCAGTTTAAACAGCTGTATGCTGAACATTAAAAAAACTATCAGTGACTGAAGTTCACTGTCAGTCTCATGCTCAGGGTTTGCATGGTAGCCATGTTTGATCTGATCTGAAATAACAACAGCAGTTACCAATTAAGTTAATTAACCTTAATAATTCATATTTAATAAAAATCAAAGCTATTTTTCACTGTGCAAGCTTTTGTTAGTACTTAAAGATATGTTCTTGACAGAGCGATTTGGCAACATCAAGGGGAACATTGCTTATCAATACCTCATCTATCAAATTGGGTCACATAACCTCATCAGACTCCACACTCCTCCTGCACAATGCAACTTCACAGCTGTACATCAGGGAGGCTGGCTTGGTGATAGAGATGCCCAATCCTGCAAGAGAGAATTTAGATTCATCCAAGAACCGATTCCCAACAATTAGGGGATGAAAGCACTTTACTAGAACTAGACTAAACTTGTAAGATGATTCCTGCTCAAGTCAAGTTATCTGCAGGGCGCTTTTCCTATAGAGGACTAGACGTTACTATTTATAATATTGATTAAAGAGATCCAGCAATTCCCAACAGGGGTTAGGAAAATTTCCTTTTAAGAGGCAGAAACCTCGAGCAGAACCAGGCCCAGGCCGGGCGGCAGAAATACCTGGGGGGGGGCAGGAAGGAGAAAGGGAGAAGAGAAAGAGAGGATGCTCATGTGCCTGAGGGAGCAGGCAAACTAAGTAAACAAATACATCATCAAGTTAGTTATGATGGAAATTACATTAGTTCATTTTGAGTTAAGTCATAAATCTGAGGGTTAGCATGTATCTGTATCTCTATACTGCCACACCTTTGGTTTACTGTCATAATAAGATACTTATACTCTTGAGACTTATCTATTTGTTCCTGACAGGAATGAGCTGACATATATTTTCATGTGGGTGGGTTCTCAACGCTCCGAAAAGGTTCTTTACCGCTGAATGTACCGTAGGCCTGTTGGGGTCTTAAAGCTGTGAGCCGCTCTGAGTTTTCCTCAGCAGGTGTGTGGCAGAGGAACGACAGCAGCGGTGTCGTGTGCCGTCCCAATTTGCTCCCTTTCCCTGACACTTGGTTTCACTCCCGGTGTAACATGTGTGTCTGATTTGTGAGTAATGACATGTATCTCCAGCGAGCCTCGTGAGTTTGTGCTCTGTGCTTTCAGCATGGGTGGTCAAGAGAAAGTCAAGCGGAGCAAATAAAGCCGCTGTCACGGTAAAACACTGGATTCCATCTTGACAAACTACATAAATAGCCAATGGAATGAGTTGTGGTAATTTTGTATATTTTGCGTGCTGCTGTCTGCACTATTTACTCTGGACTGGAAATTGTTTCCTTGAGAGAGAAACACCACTTTGTCTTGTTTTCGTGTTTGAAAAAAATAGAGAGTGGACTGGCTTCTTTTTTTTTCCTTCAATAAGACCAAACAGACTGGTTCATCTCACTTAAGATAAACAGTCTCGGGCATGGTATTACTTTACTTTCAGATTGGTAGTTAACAGCTGCTATAGGTAGGTAGTTGTTGAGTCCAACCTGAATGTGAGAATCTCCCAGTTAAAAAGTTAGGCAACTAACATAATTGATTTACACTTATTAACCTTAATAGCTCCTAATTGAGACCTTAAGGATTCAGGGATGTTAAGTAGCTCATGCTGTCTGTCTGTGAGCTAACATTAGCTGAAGCAACGTAACTTACCAGGAGTTTATCTTCATTACTATCACTAGGCTTGGGCAACTGTCCGGCCCAAATATCATGATATACTATATTTTCTCAGGAGGCTGAATTTTTAATGATATAATTATATATTATTACATTTTATAATGTATGGTAAGAAGTGATGCTGCCACTAAATAGCAGTTCAAAGTTTTATTTATCCCATGCACAGTAAGCCAAGCAGTAAAGTCAGGGTCAGACTCGTTAGCAGGGCAAAAAAAAATCGATATTATGGAAACATTACATATGGTGGGAAATAATAATAATAATCTAAATTATTGAATATTGGCTCATACCTAACTTTAACTGGACAACTTTGTATGTGTTATGGAATAAATATTGTGCCAAACCAAGAAGAGAAAATGGCTAAAAAATAAGGTAAATATGCCAAGAAGATGTTTTCTCTCTCACTGTCAGTGTTGCTTTTCCTGATTTTTTTATTTTTATTTTTATTTTTTATGTAGAGCCAGTTTCTGTCCACCACCACAAACACTTGGGGTTCATTTCCCAGTGTGGTACTTCCAGCTTTGTACAGCATTCAGACGGCCCTGGCATAAAAATGTTAAAAAAAAATAGAAATAAAAAGTCAGTCCCATGAGAACTTGTTTATGCAGCACAGTTCAGTATCATCTGGGAAAGCATGGTTCTACTTTCTGTTGCTGGACTGGGGAGTTTCTACTTGTTCTTTTATAGAGAGCCAAGCGGACTGATACTGATTTGTTTCAAGCTAAATGAAAATAATGATTATTGTGTTGGCATTCAGCAGCTACAGCACTCCTGTATTTAACACGCTTAACAATGGAGCTGATGTTGACTCAGAGGAACTGCAGTATTTATTAGTAACTTTTATGACAGCCTGTTGTTTCTCTGAGTAGGTCTGAAGCTGTTTGCAGCATTGCTAATAGTTAATATGGCTCATGTTTAATTGGCATATGTCACACTGCACCCCACAACAGATGCCATGGCCTGGCAGCGCCGGTTATCCAGGCCTGAACTCACTCAGTGTTGGTCCACACACTCTTAATGACAGGCTTTTTCAATCAGCATATTTAACACTTCAATAACCAGCTATGTTTTTTTTCCATTTTGGCCCCACAGAAAGAAAGTCTCTGAAGGCAATGAAGTTGTTAAATCAAACCCTTCAAAGCGACACCGGGATCGGCTGAACGGGGAGCTGGACCGCCTGACGGATCTCCTGCCCTTTTCCGAGGATGTCCGCTCTCGTCTGGACAAGCTGTCAGTCCTTCGCCTCAGTGTGGGATACCTGAGGGTCAAGAGCTACTTCAAAGGTGAGGAATATGTCTTACCTAGGATTTTCTAAAATGTCAAACACTGTCCGTGCAAATGAGACAGGACATGGACCTGGGGAATCAAATCCTAATAAGCGTTCTGCAGCTCTGACACTCAACATTGCACTATATGAACCTGACACCGCTGTCTAGATTGACACACGGTAACTGCTGCTTCAGAATAATTGCATGTTATTTAAATTCCTAGGAAACATTTTGTTCCATTGGCACAAAATTTCATTTTAAGGCTTGCACATTGTTGCAAAGTCTTCACAGACAGTGGAGTCATAACCTGCAAAAACAAGGTTAGAGAGAGTTACCAGAGTCAGACCACCACTTAACACTGCTGGAGCTGAAAGTGAATTGAGAGCAGCACATGCAAATAAACTGGCAGTACCTTTGACAGCTGAGGCAGGAATGAGAAGCATGCAGGAATCTGGTTTTAGGAAACAACACATCCTCAGTGCTCGCAACCTTACTCCACCCTCTCACCGAGCAGCACCTACAATAGTCACAAAACATATATATATACATATACATGTGTGTGTGTAATGAAATGTTTTTTTTAAGATCCAAGTCTTTACTTTAAGATAATTAGACTTGCAGGCACCCTGGTTTGTCTTTGGAAATCTGATGAGTCATGTGCGTGAGTCCATTATATGTGTGAGTCACGCACATAACATCTCCACCACCTGCAAATGATAGTTTTCTTTTGAGTGAAACAGACTAGCTGAGGTGTTGGCAGACGAGCTGCTGAGTAAGTTGCTTTAGTGCCTCTTGGCGTCACTGACGTTAAAATTTATGTGTCTGGTCTCTGTTGCTTTTTGGTACATTGTCGCTGCATTGTTCAACCTTTGTGGTACTTATACAAATCCATGTGAATCGCACATCGATTAGTGACTATCTTACTAACCAGCAGAATATAAATGAAGTTGCTTTGACGAGTTATAATTTGTATGGGCTTTGGTTTACTACTATGCTAGCTTTTTTTTAATCAAAGAATTTTTCCCCCAAGAAATAAAGTGAAGTAAAGCGTTCCAACACCATGAAATCATCAGGATTAGACATCTTTATTATTGATTTTCCATTACGATATGTTTGTCTAAGAGGGTGCTACTACACTAAGGCAGTTATCCTTCTATAATGTATTCAGTGCCACCTAATAACACAATAACATGTATTGTTATTACAACGGAAGTTTTTACATAACTAGCTGTGTTAACCCAGTGAAATTATGAATGCAGTGAAAGGAAAACATAAATCAATAAATCAGTTTATAGCTGCAGACTGTGATTCTCTCACTTGCCAACTTGCTTTCAGTGTGAATGGACGTGTTACGTGCAGTCAGAGGAGTTGTGACATTCCAGCGCTGCTTGTTCTCACACCCTTTTTTTTTTTGTTGCTCTGCAGACAAGATAGGCCGAAGTGCTGGAGTTGCGCCATCGTGTAATCATTTCAGATAGTCCTTTCCATAAACTTTGCACACCTGTGTTTACAACGTGACATTTCTAACTTGTGATGAACTTTCCCCTCGGCTTCGATTACCTGTTTTAAATCGGTTTGCATTGGTTCGTAACAGGCAGCTCATGGATTCCAGGGAGCATAAGTCAAATGTTTTGATTTCTACAGCTTGATTCATAGACAACATGTGTTTTATCAAGAGAGAACAAGTTTGTCAGTTTATGCAACTCTAGTCTTTTGAAAGCTACATTACAGGTGTGTGATATGTCATAAATTAAAATAAATTGCTTTAAATCATAAAAACTAGTTATCCATGCACGGCAGGTTCTGCCTGGTTTGCCTCTACTGTATAAATAGATAGACAGCACATGTGAAATATCAGTGGAGACATGTCAAACACCTGGGGCCAGATGTACAAATGATACATACACGCTAAAACTATGCACATGCCATTTCTCACATTTGAACCTGTACTGTTAAAAGAGCTATGCTGCAGCTCATGCAAACAGACAACCTATGCAAAGAGGGTGAGGTGAGATGGCATTCCTAATCTCGTGCATGTATAATTTGTTTGTGCAAATTTCCTGGCTTCATGCATACACAGTTTTAGTGTTTAAACTACATACTACAAAAAGAAGTTCAGCAGAGGAGAAAGCTGTCATCCTCTTCAGACATACAAACAACAGGATCTGGGATTACATGAAATTTGTGTCCCTCACCAATCACATGATACCGCTATCTTCATTTACAGTAACTTCCTTTCTTTTCCCTCTGTCCCAACTTTGACCCACAGCACTCCAGTCAAAGGTCTAGCAAAGAACATCCCTGCACCAAAGTCCCGTTGCCAAAATAAACATCCACAGAAAAGTGAAATGAAACTACTTTTCTCTGCAGCACTGAGTCAACTGCCCCTGTTTCTAAAATCAGGCAGCCCACCCGAAATAATTTTGTTGGTCTTTACATAGAAAACCTGAAATTCTTGTTGAATGTGTGCACTGATTCAAAAGTCTGCTGCGATAATGGTGGATTCATGTGCAGTTGTTTTGGAAAAAATGACATCCCTAATCAGTTTTGCTTGTGAATGCAGTGCCGGTTTCCAGCTAACTGAGTCTTGTGTCAGATTTTGGAGTTTTGACCACAAATAAACATTAAAGCTGTGGGGAACGCTAACAACTGCAGTGGCATTTGCTCTTTGTAGAGCATTGATCTCATTTGGAAAGTTCTCTGGAAATACACTGAAATCTGGATTTTTTTGAAGTTTAGTCATTCTCTTTAGACAGTCACGGACAATTTCAGGGTCTGTAATTTTTATTTTTCTTCTTTTTAGATGTTTAAGATCCTTTTAATAATATTTATGTTTCAGTGCTTGGGAGCAGAGTACATTAGTTATTGGCTGAAGACGCCCCATCCACTTCAAGATATTCATTGGTTTCCGAGAGAAAGACAAAGCACGCAATCAGTAGCTGTTAGCAGGCTGTTAGCTGGAAGAACAGGAAGTTTGTTGTGGTCAAGAGACCATTCAACAATATGAAAACAATGGACGAGATAAATTTGATGCATGTCTCCAACAGAATATCTTTGGTTTTGCTTCCTACATATATTGCATCGCCGTGTTAAAACTGATAATCAGAGCTTCACAGGGCCTTTAATGACACTAACACGTCGGCACATTGTGCTTACTGCACTTAGCAGCACACTCACATTAACATATCAAGAATATGGGCTGCACCTTGCATTGCTTACCTACTGCCTTTACACATGAAGTGAGACTATCATGGTTTCTGTGGCTTATGAGTTTGTCAATTCTCGGCTTTAGCAGAACATTTGAGCTACAAAGATGCTGTCAGGGAAATGTTGCCATGGGTAACACGATGAGAAAAGTAGGAGCTAAGTGTTTTATGACGCCTGAGCCACACTGGCCATTAAATAGTCAGGATACCTCAACCGCTGCTGCTTTAATTTCTACCCCTCTGTCTTTAATCTATCTCTTGTCATCCCCCTAACCTTATGGAAATGTAATACTCAATCACTGGACTACAGCTTTAATCACATTATGATTGATGTGTATGTGAAGGTTGCCTCTGATTACTCATGTCCTGCTCAGAGTAACACGGTGATGTGGGTCACATCTGGGTCAACACTCTTCTTCTTGTCCCTCCCCCTGAACTGAGACAAAAATGGGTCAGACACTGTCTGGCACTGGCTGCGGTGACCAGGGTTCCTCGTTAGGGGATGGAAAATTAATTAAGTGATAATAATGTTTAAAAGTCATTTTAAACCTCGACTCTTTGAAGAAAGAAAGAAAGAAAGAAAGAAAGAAAGAAAGAAAGAAAGAAAGAAAGAAAGAAAGAAATATGAAAGAAAGAATGAAAGAGAACAGGAGAGAAAAAAAGGGAAAGATTGCACGTGTGGATGAACAAGAGAAAGGAAACGTAACCGGTAATTATGTAATGTAATTGTGCATAATTCTGTGGTTGAGCAGTAAATTGTAGCTAACGCTGCAGACTGGAGTCTCTGCTAACAGTAGTGATCAGAGATTAACCCGCGATAGTCGTCCCACAAGAATAGCTCCAACGCAGGTTAAATGCCTGTCCCCTGTATGAAAGTGGCATTAGGGTGTGGATTAAAGCAGAAAGTCCACAAATGCTTTTACGGGCAGCAAACACAGCCTGTCACCCTCGACCTGTCAGCACTGGCACTGAGTGTTTATAAAAGCCCTGCTGAACAGGATCTGGTCTGTACTCGTGACTCGGCTGTTTGGGAGCCAAAATAAGTGTGTTGTTCGTTATTAGGCGGGATATCGGATTGCACGATCGCGTATCTCAGGGTTTTGTTTATCCTAATTTCACTCACCTTTAGTAAGTCAGGCTACTCTCTCTTTATTCCAACCAAGGCGTTGAATTCGCAGACACTGGATCAGAGTTCCTTCAAATTACACATTAATCCATATGACCTTTATGAGATAATAAAGTCACAGGAGCAGTGTTTACTGTAGTGCTCCTGTGGTTCACAGAGTACAAGTCTGACACAAGTTACTGACCATGCTTCATCAAACACAAAGGTCATTAGTCATGTGTCCATAAGCTTATGACTAACTGAGGATCCTCATTTTATGTTCCATAAGTACATCTTTGTTTTTCAGCACTTGAGTCGTCCATGTATCGGTGGAGAATGATTAAAGGAGCTATTTCTAAGTTTTGCTATTGCTACATAGCTAACACTAGCATGAACAGCTGTTTACTTACCAGTTTAGAAGAAGTGTTGTGAGTTCAGCATCAAACTTCATTTCCAAGAGCTGTCTCCAGAGGTGGAAAGCAACACCAATGTTAACTCTTGCGACTCACTGCAGCCTCCAATCTGCCCTGAAGATGTAGCGCTGCTCAGAGGATGTATTACAACCTCTTGTGTTATAAAGACAAAGTCAAGGTACAATCGCCACCACCCACTCCCCACAAATAGCCCCTTTAAGGCTGCAGTGCAAATAATGGATGAAAGCTCAAATTACATTTTGTGGACAAACCTCTAGAACTGCTCAGTATAGAGACCCATGTCAGCAGGCATCTCATGTTGCATTCGTATGATTGCTAGAGATGGCCAGATACAGATGTGTGTCACATGACATAGATTTTGATGTACATGTTAAACAGTGGGTGGAAACTTCCCTTTTTATTTTGAATCAAACACATTCACATGTTAAAGAAATGTAGGTGAAGGGAGGAGGACATACGGACTCTGCTCTGGCTCTGACGTAAGGACTACTTTAGTCTAATGGTGCAGCCCTTATGAATAAAGGCAGCAGTGGGGGCTTGTTACATAGATGCACAGTTCTGATGTGTTTAAAGACATCTATACACTGGAGAGCAATAGCTTAAAGTTGAAAACATAGAACTGCATTTCAACAGCTGTGCAGTATTAATAAGCTCTTAAGTTCCACTCTGTATGAAACTCTGTCGAGTTAAATCATTTAAACTCAGCCCTGATTTTAATTATATCAAGTTGGATAAGATGAAACATTTTGGATTCCCAAAACACAGAGCCTTTGCTGTCTATCTAAACGAGATCACCAAGGTTGACTCTCGGGGGTTATCCCAGTCAAAACATAAGCCTGGGATGGGTGTTCAAGTGGGGACGTGCCTAGGATTTAAGATAAAGATCTCATAAACCGTTAGGTAAAAGAAAAGGCTTTAGAGAAAAGAATAAACATAAGCAGTGTTGGGGGGGGGGGGGGGGGGGGGGGGGGGGATGCAAGTGAGATTTACAGACCTGATAGCGAAACAAGCTATTCACGGTGGCCTTGAAAAAATGGCTGATCTCGCTGGGGTCAGCTGGGGTGTTCGCCTCATAGCGTGACTTTATGAGGCATCGCAGGATATTTTGAAAGGCTTGTGGATCACTGCTGCTGACATATTTGTGTGACGCTGTTAGAAATTTGAGAAAAATGTGGACTGGCTTTCCAAGCTCATTGAAAACATCCAGGGCCTGTTAGCAATCACAGTTGATGTGGTAACACCATATTATGTGCTGTAATTCAATATAATTTGGTATTTGAGTGTCTGAACCGTGTACACACAAACCCATGTACATGACACAAGTGTAACAGGAGGAATAAAGAGGTAAGAAAAACATTTTAGGATCAGTGCAGGGAAGCCCAGTTTTGTTTATTATTGAATCCTGGTGGGTTCATTATGAGGATTTTTTTTTTCTTTTTAATTTGAACATACCCTTAAAACCTCAGCATAATTCACCTGTCAAGTCAGTGTCATACTGTGTGAGAGGAGGACATCTTACTGTGGTGACAGCAGCTGCCTGTTGGCTCTTGATTCACGACTCGCCTTTCAGTATATCGTGAGAATGCGAGCGACCGCTGGGAGACAGATTTAATCATGTTTTCATTTTTTTTTTTCCAATTTCCATTCTCTGGAAGGTTTGTTCTTAGTTTCTCCAGCGTTAAACCACAGCACTACATCTCCCTTCATACCCAAACCCTTTTTTTTTTTCCTTCTTCTTCTTCTTCTTCTTCTTCTTGTTCCCCCGTTGGCCAGAGCCGAGCTCGCCCACCAAGGCTTTCTGTGACATTTAGAGTCTTCCAAAAAATGCTGTTGTTTGTTTATGAGCCGAACCAAAATCAGCTGTCGTCCCACTCAGAGTTTGGTTGTGGGGATCAGAAACACAGAAGATGTATTATTACATTTATTTAAGGATGATGGTTAAAATCTGTCAGAGTTTGGAAGGAATTTGAAAATATAAACTGTGATTGTTATTCAGGACAGTAAACTGGCTGTGTTGATTATAATTTGCATATATTTCCAGACTTTAAGCATTTATAATCGTTTCCATCTACCAGCAGCTACAGCATCCAAGCACACGCTATCTGATTTGCCGAGGCTAAAGTTAGACAAACGTGTAGGAGGTGAAGTCGGTATTTCTGGTTCAGACTGTCGCCTTCGGAGAACTTTGACTGACCGCCTGGAGACTGATAAGAATCACGTCTTCAGCGACGTGATACGTGAGGCATGCCTTAAACATCAACCTGAATTTTGCCTTATTTTTTTGCTTTTGTTGTTGTTTTTTTTCCCCCTCTGTGTGTGTGCCCAGACCAAAATTGATGGCATTACTTTTCAAGCAGATAAAAAGGAGCCCGGACTGCCAAAAATAGCTCAGAGTGCTGATAAAACAGATGCCCCCAGACTCCACCACCACCACAAAAACAGACGACGTGTCTTGAATAGCGTATAATCTGTTTATTTTGATTTGCCATCATCAAGGTCTTTTTTTTTTTTTTTTTTTGCTACAATACACAAACCTTTTCAAACCTGTGTTTTTGGGGCCCTAAACTACAGTGAACCTGAGAGCTCAATGCACTGCAACTTAAGAAAACACAATGCAAATTCAGAGAACGTTGAGCTCTCAGGGCCACCGTACTAAACACGACGTGATGACAGTCAGTCAAAGAAGAAAATACCAATGGTACCAATGAAACTATATGTGTTGTGATTATAAAGAGAATCTGTACGAAAACATGTAATTTTAAATTGTACTTCCTAACTCCCTTTGAAATCCCACAATTAGCTCTGCTATCATCCTTATTAGCAGATTAGCAGTACCCCCGTATCCATAACAAGCCTCGGGCTGCTTCTGCAAACCTGTTTTCCCTCCAAAGCTGCTCTTTTCTTTCTTTTCCTTGAAATGCTTTCATGACACTTTTGTCTGATCACCACAAAAAAAAAAAAAAAAAAAATTTAAGCCCGTTTCATTACCCTAAAGTCATGGAAAGTAAACGGGGACATTAATCAAAAGACTGATGGGAGGATGAACCTATGCACCGAGTGACCCAGCTCATTGGCTGCTGCTTGCTGCGAGCGCTGCCCTTTCCTGCACATCTGCGTGAGAACAGAGATCTCTGTACAGGATCTACTGGAACTAAATGTTTTCAAATCAAGATAATATTCCCCTATGCATTGCTGGCATGCTTTATACTCTCTCTCTGAATGTGGCAGGCATCCAACCCGTGACAGCATTTCCTTTTACTCTCCTTAGTTTCAGTGTGTATGCTGATACTTTAAAGTAGAAACTGTTTACAGAGGTTATTTTAATTCAACATACAGGTTTTCAATATTTGCATTTTTTTTAGTTCAGTTCCAGGTTTTTGGTTTTTTTTTTGTTTTGGTTCTAACACCATCCAACCATTTTAAATGCTGCCCAGAATATATGACTTTAGCCAGCTATGTCTGTGCTTTTTTTCCTCAATATTCAGTGCTTCAAACTTTATTTTACTCTGACTTGTTTACCTGAAAAGTCAGGTTAGATTACAGGTAGAAAAACTCCAGCCCATCATTGTTTTTATCGTTTTTCTTGGATTTCTCTTAATTACCCCCATGATGAAAAGACGTCAAATCCTTTAAAGGCTGCCTCATCCCCTGAGTGACGGGGATGTTTGCCTGAAGTGAATCTTGCATCAAAAGCACTCTCTGTGTTTCACCAATCCTATAATGGCCTGTTGTCTGAAACAGGAAGCCATAGTTTGATGCTGAAACGGAGCCTCTCTTGGTGTCAGATTACACCGTGACTTGAAAAACAATTTGAAAGTTTTGGAAGGAGCTGTTGGCTGTAAAATGTTTTGCATAAGCATGCATAATGCTAAATATGGTATGATGACTGTTTAAACCAACAGTGCGACATTCTCTCGTTTGTCATCTATCTACGGGTGCATAGATTGTTTTGCAAATACCACCATCTTGGATTTTAACGAGCATTGTTGGATAGTTTGGGAACATTGCAGCAAAAGTTAGCTGTCACCACACAGTGAGACTAACAAGGTATAAGTAAATGAAGAAGAAAACTGTATCTGTTAGACAGTGATATCCCGTCACAGACTGATAGAAAGGTATTTCCATATCATATCAGATGACTCATGTAAAACTTAACCTGAGGGCAGCTCCACCATAGAGCAGCCTCGTATATGCCAGAACCTCCCATCCCCCCATGTTGATTTCTATTTTCCAGAATAGATGAAACGTATTTTTTATCACTTTGTAGTTTATTTACAAGCAAAAATATAAAATAATTAATCATACAGTGAATATATTGAGAGCTGGCAGGTGAACAAGAGTGGACTGATGCTTCTTTTCCAGGCTGATGGAGTCTCTGAGGTGTAACTCTGACCAGTTTCAAACTTGTGAACAGCGTTTATGTCCACATTTAAGTCCTGAGTATGAAGAGGAAACTGACATTTTTCTGAAATCATTAATAAACTATATGTAAATATGTCAATGTATACAGCTAATTTTTTGCAATAATACAACCCTAAACCAATATAACATGACCACGGAATGAGTCTGCACCTGTGCAAACATGAAACTACAGAGTAGATATGTGTGCTAGGTCGTGGCCACAGAAAGTGAGGTGTCAGCTTGGGTTTCTAGTAGTTGTTCTACATATTTCCAGAGTAAGCAGCGTGTCAGTGTCGATCCTGATGAACAAAGACTAGTACCAGACAAATGTGCATTTTGTGATCCAGCAGATACATTACCACGGGAAACCTTCTCTCCTTGATGATCCCTCTCTATCAGGAGGTGAAGGAAATAATGTAAAGTCAACTATTTCAGGTACAGTGAATGCAATCATCCATCTAGTGTTAGATGGCGGTGCATCAATCAAACATAAACTCCCATTATAAATCTGCCCCAACACCACCAGAACAGCTCAAAACATCTGACTTCAGTGTCAATATAAGTGTTTCCTGGCCTGAGGAAACACAGAGGCCATTAAATCATGTCGGTACAGCAGTCTTGGTAAAATTATTTTGCTACAATATTTTGATCACATATGAACAACACCCCCCTTCCTGCTCTGTGAAGGCAGCGTCTGTGTTTGATGTTAGTGGGAATCTGTGGTTTTCCTCCCTCGCTGCCTCCCACAAACTCCCAGGAATGTCTCTCCAGCCTCTGGTCAAGCTCTGGACAAGTATCATTAAACATCCCTCTCCTGCAGCGGCGTGGAGAACCGTTAACTGCACACGAGGAGCTCCGCACAGCACAGTGCAATAAACTGTTAATGCTGTTAGCGATGGAAAAAGACGGGGAGGAGGAGGAACGCGGCGCGAGGAGTTCTGGGGAAGTAAAGTAGAGTGAAAACAAGCAGACGGCCACAAAGAGGCCCACTTACTCACGCAAATGCTGAGTAGAGAAAAAGAAATACATGAGGGATGTGTTGGATTATCTGGATTTGGATTTAGCAGCATGGTCTACAGTTGTTGGTATATTTGGCTGAAGCAGGAAGAATCAACTATGTGTGTGCATATCCATTTATTTAATTAAATAAAATTTTTTCCTTACTTTTATTGCACTTAATTCATAAGTTAGTACAACCAGGAAGGTTGGAAGGAACAAAAAGAGTAATTACATATTCAGCTAAACATATACACATGGATGCACACAGATATTTGTAGGTAACCTATATACATAGATTCATACCTGCTCATGGATATAGTTACTCTCCCTTATAGATATAGATTATTATTTTATTATATATTAAAGGTCCCGTATTTAACACTTTTCCTGTGTTTTATTTGAAGTGTTGATCCATAAGAAGGTTTTAAGAATCAGAAACTGTCTCTGTAGTTTTACATCTCCTCTCTCAGGCTTCTCTCTGGAGCTCTAGCAACAACAGGTCGGTGAGCCAATCAGAAGAGAGGAGGCTCTGACTCCCTCTTCTGATTGGCTGACTGTTTTCCAAGTGATCAAATAAAATTGTAGCAGATTTCAGGTAAACACTCAGAGAAACCAAATCCTGCAGGGTTGGATGGTGGGTCTGGGTGGGCGGGGTTTGGTCTTGGCTGACAGTGGTGACTGCTTTGTTGTGACATCACAAAGTTCCAGAAGTCCTGACGGCTGGTTTTAAGGCTCAGTCTCTGAATACAGGCTGTGTGCATTTCTCTGTGGACTGAGGCTTTGATACTTTCACAGTATTAATATAGAAGCTAGTCCTGATCTATAATCACACTACACATGGACATCTACTTTTAGACCATATGGGACCTTTAAGATAACGTAGTTTAACTGAAGATAACTGGAAATATGTGTGCACTGGTTTTCCCAAAATCTACCTCTTTTGTTTTTAAGTAATTTCCTAAGTTAATGAATGGCCTCTTATCTCATCCACTTAAACCAACAACTTTTATACTTTGTCTCTTCATTTCCTACTATAAGTTATTCTTTCCAGTTCTTAGATGTACAGTTTACCTTGCATCTTTGAACTGATGGACATGAGGGATTCAGCCAGTTCTTAGTGATCTGCTTCAGGGCTGCGATTCTGTTTTCTATATTAATACTGATCCGTTTCCTGCACTTCCTGGTTGTTTTTTTTTACCTGCTATGACTCAAGACCAACATGAGTTTAAAAAAGGGGAGAAACTAATATCGATTCATTTTTGTCTGATAGTTTCTGATGACAGTGTTGCTGGGCTGCACATGTAACACACACTATATGCTGATAGAAGTCAAAGGCCTGCAGCTTTGTGTGTGGTGGATGTGTGATTGTGCAGGTCAGGGTGTTTATGTAAACGCTGTGTGAGTTCTAGCTGAGGGGTGGGGACGGCCCATGTATCCGTGTTAGAGGGGAGCGTTCAGGGGCCCCTTCCCTCCTTAAAGAAGTTGCGTGACAGGACTGGACTGACGGGGTGGGAGAGGCCATATCCTGGGATTTTCCTGTAGTGGCCGTCCAGATAAGGGAAGCACTCTTGTCGGCTATTGCTTACAAAAAACCCCCCAGGGACCGATGCAAGAGGACCGAGTGTGTTTGTGTGTGTTTTTTCTGTGTATGTGTTATGTGTGTGCGGATATGCAGGCTGCCAGATCAGTTTTCCAGCAATGAGAAAACCTGCCTTCTGGCCGGGCACCAACAATTGAAGCTCGACCAAGCCAGAGAGCTGGCTTTGCTTATTCTGCTGCGCACTCATGATCTCACATCCAGATTATTTATAGATCCACAAAAGGACACAGGGATGTGAGAATGCAGTCTGCATAGCAAAAGGTATCACACCTGAGCAAAGTCATTCAGTCATTCAGCTTATGAACGACAAAAAACAACACAAGTATAAATAAATAGATAAATGTGCAGAAATAAATAATTAAATAGATAAATAAATGCAAAATAAATACATTTTGGTAACGAAAGATGCTACATTTATTTATTTATGTGTCCGTGTGTTAATTAGGTAGGCGGTGCCACCTCAGTCTAAAGCCTGATCGGTTATAGTGGTGTGATCGATCAGATGGATCTACTACTTCTGCCTTGACTTGACTGAAACACAGGAGCTTTAGCTTGCTACTACATTACCAAAATATATTTATTCTGCATTTATTTATGTGTTTAATTATTTATTTCTACATTCATTTATTTAGTTATGTATACTTCTGTTATTTTTTTTGTCCTTCACAGGATTTAATCGTCATACAAGCATGTATAAGAATTCAGGATAAATCTTGACTTGTTCATGATAACCAGTTTCAGAATGGAACGAAGTGCATGAGCTGCTGCTGCAGGGTTATCTTCACCAACTTCTACTTTTATTTGCATATTTTTGCATCACGTTCGGGATCGTGAATGGCAGCACAGACGTGTTCGACCATTTCAACCATAAATACGAAAATTGATTCTCATGTTTCACAATACAACTCTTCAGAATTTGAGAAGATCTCTAAACGTGACATGACACGGTGGGTGTGAGGTGATGCAAATGTAGGAACAATAACCATTGTACTTGGTGCAGACTGTCTTTTGATTAAGTGGGGAAACGTCTGCCCACACTTGAGCTTTGGTTATCTGTTTATCACACTCACACATCTCCCTAATATAAAAAAAAACAGCAGAGACGTTGCCAAGTCTCTCGTAATCCCTTACCTGGAAATGGTTGTCTAATCCGTCTTTGTTCTCTGGCTGCCATGTGTCTGACACTCGGCAAATCACATGAATGCGAGTGGTGTCCTGTTACATCAGGTTCTTTAAGTCACAGGATAGGAGTATGTTATAGTAACTTATACAATTACATTTCCAACGTGACCCAATTGTTTAATTCTTCAGAGGACTTAATAAAGGCTGAATGTAGTTTACTCTCAAAGTGTATGTTATTTGACATTTTGCCAGGTTGACTATATAAAGGACCCATTGTAGATTTCCCATTCAGAAAGTATTCAGACCTCATGCTAAAGTCATTTAAATTCATTTTTCCTTCATCAATCTACACTCAATACCTGAAAGATGATATTTCAGTTTTTCCTTTTCAGGGAATTTGCAGAATGAGTGTTGAGTGTAAATTGATGAGCGAAACAATAGATTTAAACAACTTTATCATGAGGCTGCCTACATGACAAAATGTGAAAGAAGTGAAGGGGGTCTGAATACTTTCTGAATGCACTGTAATCAGTCACAGTTTAGAGATCAGGGTAAGATCTTCCATAACTTTGCTGCAGTAGTTTATGACTTAAATAATGCAAATATATATATACTTAATTTCAGTGGAATAGCAACAATGACACATGTCAGACATTATTTATATCTTAGTACTGCCTGCATGTGGTTATGGCTCTGAACTTCGTTAGCGTCAGTGATGATTGATAAGAGGCCGGCCTAAGAAAAGACGTTCAGATAATATTGAGGAGGAGATAATATTGAAATTCACAGGGAGTCACTTTTGGAACTGCGAGTTTTTAATAGAGTTGTTGAAATTAACTGTAGTGACCTGCTCATCCCCTGATTCAACATGAGTGGAATAATAACCATCGAACAATAGCATTTCAGATCATTTCATCAGGAGGAATTTATTATTATAATAAAGGCTGCTGGACTAAAGTGCGGGTTTGTGAACTGGCCTTTTTGAAAATTTCTGGAAAATAAAAATGACTTTGAAAAAGACAATTTAATGCCGTCAGTGAAACAACACAGGACTCACCAATGCCCAACAAAGGACATCACTCAGGGAAGAACTGTTATTGTTGAAGCTTTGACTATTACTCCACTTGGTTATTAAACATCCGACAGATAATTCAAGGTCAGGAGACGAGGTCTACCATTAGAGAGTGAAGTAAATCAGCAGGAGAAGCAGTCTGACAGTTTAACTATATATTACAAACCAAATTATTAAAACTAAGTGAAAGTGAAGGTGAGCGTTCAATTGACAATCCAAGCTGCCAGCTCTAAGTGTCAGTTAGGTTTTGTAGAGCTAAGTAATGGTTCAACTTTGACCTGCTGTACTTACCGTAGTTGTGTGTGTTTGCAGTCTTTCAGAAAATGTGGTTAAAATGTGGATTTTTTGCACAATCAGTTTCTCATGCAGTACAATTGTGACTCAGTTCCCAGATCTCAGTCACTTCTGTTTCTTAAAAAAAAAAAAAAATGATTCTGAATATTCCTTTTAACATCCGCAAGGGGTCTGACGTGAAGCACCGAGGCCTTTCATCACTTTAAATCCCTCTTACATCCCTGTCAGTCACACAAAGTCGATGTAGCTGAGGGATATTATTTATGTCCTCGCTTCAAATTCTGAAAACCTCTTTCATGTTAATGTTAATGCTACCTCTGCTGATTCCCCCTCTCTGTTTTCTCACCTTGTGCGCAGCGACCACGAAGAACAGCGGCAGCAGTCTGACGTTTCCTGGACTGAACGGACACAACGGGAACAATGTGGACACGGCGGGCTTCTCTGAAGGGGACCTGCTGCTCCAGGTACCAGACAGGAATGAGTTACCAGCTGTAAATGCATCTTAAAGCATCACATTTGTACATTTAAACATTTAGTATTTATTGCCTCTAACGCCTCTGTACACTGTCACACCAAGTTTAGGACTTTGGTTTTACAGCAAGCAGCAAGTCTTACCTGTAGGTGTTTTGGATTTATTTCTAACTCCAACCAGCAGCACCTGTGAAACCGCCAGCTGTCATAATGATAAATTAAAGCCAGGCACTCTAAAAAATATTGTAATTACACCTTTAAACAGTCTGACTGAATCTTTCTGCTGCTGGCTGAGGACACAGTCTCATGGCCTGATTGATTACTGAGCAGCCTGAGGCTAGCAGGTGCATAAATACCTAGTCAGGCTTTGTTTATTTGCACGCTGGTAGTGTTGTGTCGAGCTAATCCAGGTCTATCCATCCAGGAGGAAGTTGTGACAGGTGACGCTGCTCACCTTGGTGCCTGTTGCCAAAAGCCCCGGCCATGCTTTTGTGACTTTTAACAAAACCTTGTTTATTGACGATCACCTGTCATGTACTTTTCACACTTTGCTTTGCAAAATAATCACAACAGGAGGTGATTATACAAAAGGACCTGTGAGAAGCAGCTGTTGACGTTATTGTGGATTATAAGCAGACAGCAGGATTTACAAAGCACAAACTGAGAAATGGCTTTTATTTATAATATTTAATTTTGACAGAATGAGACCTAATTTGTGTTTATACTTATCCATATCTACTGAATATTTGACTATTAAAAACTGGTGAAAAGTGGATTATACAAACATCTTGTGCGAGTCAGATTTATGGCTTTTATTCCTCTGAGGATTGTGGCTGATCTGCAGTAATCAGTTGGTCTATGTTGTTTATTTTCTCTCAATTTTTCCCTTCACTTTGTGTTAGTGGAAACATATTCAGAGCCGACCTTGCCACCAGAGGACCCTGTTTACTGTAAACTCTGATAAACAGTGTCCTCTGACAGCAGCAAACACTAATGACTATTTGATGCATGTGGAAATAAAATCCAGAATAAAATCAGTTTAACCTTTCACTGCTCGCCTGCTAGCACTCATATCCCATAACAACGTATTTGTCAGATAAGACGAGATATTTTGGGGGTATTTGTGTCTTGATAACTGCTGTGCATGCATGTGTGCACTATATGTGCATGCACTTTAAAGCTACTTGAAGGAACCTGTGTGTGTGTGTGTGTGCTGTCTGACTCTCTGTTTTCCTGTGCAGGCGCTGAACGGGTTTGTGATGGTGGTCACGTCGGAGGGATTGGTGTTTTATACCTCTCCCACGATCAAGGACTACCTGGGCTTCCATCAGGTGAGCTGCTGGCATTCTTCAAGCACTTTAATGTTAGATTCAAAATTCTTTTTTGTTAATGTCAAATATTTCATCCCTCTTAGACTTGAAATGTGGCTGTTAACAGTTGGTATTTTCCTCCTTTGAATTCATGTCGGTGACAATCAACAGAGGAGTGATAAGAGGAGGTGGGGAGCGCTGGTGTGTCTGTGAGGGCGATAGCTCATGATTCACATAATTCTCATTTTCATCAAACCACGCAGAATATGGAAGCATGTGCATTTTTCCACATAGTCATTTTGTCACCCACAGGTTTTCACAACATGATCAAACTCCTTATAAACCAATACTGAGCACTGAGTCGTTTCATGTGTTCAGTATGTTTCTAAACACTCGTGGCTTAGCCAGGTTTAGTGCAGCCTGAAGTGGTACACACCTCATGTCCACAGGTTATTGAATTGTTGATAAAGTGTTGTGTTCCCTCCTCTGCCCACAGTCAGATGTGGTTCACCAGAGCGTGTTTGAGCTCATCCATACTGACGACCGAACCATGTTCAGACAGCAGCTCCACTTTGCTCTAAACCCCCCGTCTGTTGACCTGGATGGAGACGGTGCGTATGATGTTGGTGCTTATGAATGGGAAAATAAAGCTTTTTTTTTATTTTTTTTTTTTATTCATGTTTTAAACATGTTTTTATCTCTGTGTTCTCAGTCCTGCAGAGTTGTGGTAACACAGTGATGTACAGTCCGGAGCAGCTCCCCCCAGAGAACTCTTCCTTCCTGGAGAGGGGCTTCGTGTGTCGCTTCCGCTGCCTCCTGGACAACTCCTCTGGCTTCCTGGTTAATACAATACTTTACATTAAACTGTCAAAAACAGCCAATAATGACATCTGATCCAACAACATCTGATGCAGCTCCTATTAAATACTGGGGGCCAATTCAACAAACTAAAACAATGTTTTTGCCATGTTACATCTTTCACAGTCTCCCCCTTTGATTTTTGATTTTTTTCTTCCCTGAACCAGGCTCTGAAATTCCAGGGGCGACTGAAGTACCTCCACGGCCAGAGTGTTTTGAGGGACAACAGGACATGTAACAAACCTCAGCTGGCACTGTTCACCATCGCTATGCCTGTTCAGCCTCCGTCGATTGTGGAGATCAGAGCGAAAATGCTCCTCTTTCAAACCAAGCACAAGCTGGACTTCACACCCACGGCCATCGATAGCAGGTACAACAGATTCTCCCTTTCTGACTTTGTTATGCTCCATTTCAAAACACCATCTTCCAGCTTGACTATTGGCATATTTTGCTTGTTATTTATTTCTTATTCCAGCTGCATAAACTTTAAGGTTTTTTTTCTCTCTCTCTCTCTCCAGGGGGAAGATCGTTCTGGGCTACTCAGAGACTGAACTGTGTATGAAAGGCTCCGGCTACCAGTTCATCCACGCAGCTGATATGATGTACTGCGCCGACAACCACATCCGCAGTATGTTGGCAATTTCAACATGACTTCCACTTTAAATATTAATGTTATTTGCTGTTTGTGGGAGATGCAAAAACACATTAACATTGTTTGTTTGATGCAGGAGGTAAAAAAAACAAAAGTGTGTGCATCTACCTTTCTATTGTAAATAGAAAGGCCAGTTGATAATAATAATAATAATAATAATAATAATAATTAGTACAATAAAATAAGGGCGAATAGAAGCACAATGAAATCAGACAATAGAAAGACAGTAGATGATAAAATATGTGAATGAAAATAAAAACAGAAACCAGTAAGAATAGTAGAGTGTGAGTATCTCTCACAGCTGATATTCCATAGTTTTAAAAAAGCTGCACTGCCTATTTTCTTGTGTGTAAAATGAGTGTGTATTTAAAAGCCTGGCAGTAGAAGATCTAAGTGAAGGATTATAAAACAACAGAGAACCTAAATGTAGGCCTGTCCCAAACCAAAGCTTTAAAAACAAGTAAAAGGACCTTAAAATCTATTCTGAAAGATACTTGGAGCCACTGCAGTGGAGCTAAAACCGGGGTAACGTGTTGTTGTGTGTGTTGTGTTTATCACAGTGATTAAAACAGGAGAGAGCGGGATGACTGTCTTCAGGCTCCTGAGTAAGTCCAGTGGCTGGGTGTGGGTGAAGGCCAACGCCAAGCTGATCTACAAAGGAGGACGACCTGATTTTATCATCGCGTATCAGAAAGTTTTAGTGTGAGTGTTTTTTTTTAACGTCTCCGTCGGAAAGTGTGTGTGAGCTGCTGAAATTAGAAGATAGATGAAAAAACACGTGTAAGGTAACGTACTTATTTGGTCTCTTTCAGCAACACGGAGGGTGAGGACCATCTGCGCCAGAGGAGGCTGCAGGTTCCCTTCAACTTCACCACAGGAGAGGGCGTCCTCTACAACACCGGCCCCAACATGGACGTCACACAGCTTCAGTTCAACAAAATGTATAGCAACAATGACGTGAACAAGGATGAGACCCCCCGCTCTTTGCTGGACTGCTTCCTGAGGCAGGATGAAACAGCCTACACCCAGACAGTGGACCCGCCCTTACCTGTGGATCAGGTGTTCATGGACACCCGGGCCCTGGTCAGCATTGCCAGTGACACGTGGCAGGAAAATGGAGCTCTGGTCACCACAGGCGACCCTGCTGTGATGAAAGACGAGGCCAAGCAGTCGGTGATGGCCGTGATTGACAACTTTGAGAAAATGGCTCAAAATGGCGACTTCAGTGCAGCGCTGCAGAATCTGGAGATGGACGACGCGGAGCTGATCGAGTGGGAAAACGCTCTCAGGAGAGTAAGTCAGGAGGAGGATCACCAGAACAGTGTCAGGTCTGAGCTGGACGGCATCCTCACAAATGACATATTTGATTACATTGATACGGTTTTGTTCAAGGAGAAGGGACAGGACTGTCTGAACTCCAGCCCCCCCTCCTGCCTCACAGCTGGCAACAATAACCAGCACGACCCCTTCACTCAGGCTGCCCACTTCTCAGCCACTCAGCTCTGTGAGCCGCAGTTGTTTCCAACACCGAGCCCCGATCAGACTTTCTCTCCCATGAATGGAGTCTATGCCCACCAGCAGGATACAGGGCAGGGCTTATTAGAGTCTCAGATATTCAGTAGCACCCAGAAACTCTCCCACCAAGGTCCCCTAATTGCTCCTGCTGACACCAACCTGCCCCCTCTTCAGCAGCTGCAGCTCCAGGACATTTTCAGTCCTTCGATAGAGCTCCCGGAGCTCGCTCTCCCCGGCGCCTCGGCTGATGATCCCTTAGCCCCTTTTCAGTCCTGTGGGCAGGTTCCCATCAGCCACTTGGGCTGCCCTCAGGGGATTTCTGGACAGACGCAGTCCAGCCAACGTCTGCTGTGTCCTCAAAACAACTTGCAAGCTCCTGCAATGGCAGCAAACGGACAGCTGCTGCAGAGCTCTGTTAAACAACCAAACAATCTAACACCTGGCGTAATGGACATTTTGCCACCGCTGATTCCTTGTAATGACTTAAGTTCCTCTACTACTCCTAATATTCCCATTCCCTTTGCCACAGCTTGTCTGCAGGGAAGCTCCCCTATGGAAACACACAACCACCAGCTTCAGCAGTGGCCGCAGAGCCAGCAACAGAAGCTGCCTCACGCTGGCATCATGCAGAACGGACATGAGCCGATGCCAGCGTGTCATAGCCAAACTTCAGAAAGCCAAACATTCCCACACACTGGCCTTTGGCCAAGGAGTGTCACCAGACTGAACCACACTCAGCAGGGGGGGCTGGCATGTGGCCAGGCAGCTACTCACAGCAGCTGCATGTTCGACCAGCACTTTTCTTCCAGTCCAGCAGGGGGCGACATGCTGGCTCTCTCTGGGTCCTCCGGCCTGAGAGAGGCGGACACGTCCATGGAGCAGACTCTGCAGGGTTCCTGCTGCTTCCAGTGGCGGCGCTGTGAGCCTGTGGCGGGCACATCAGCCATGAACCAGGAGAACGGCAACATCATGTTCCCCTCAGAGCACACACTCAACATTCAGCACTACCTGGACAACAGACAGACACAGGTGAACAAGTCCCACTGTGGGCGGGAAATTTCACTTGAAGAGAAAATGAAAAAAAAAAAGAATGATGACAATTATTTTCAGGCCATAATTAAATATATTATCACAATATATATAATATAATATATTTTCAGATTGATTGTTTTGTCTATTTATTCTATTTACAATAAAATAAAAGTTGGAGGTGGAAAATATGTGGCACTTTTGATTAATAAATGACTGAGTTGATTAATCAATTGTCAAAATAGTTGATTAATTTTCTGTCAAATGACTAATTAGTTACTTGACTAGTTGTTTTCTCACATAAATTGTAATAAAAGAAAACCGAAAAATAAAACCAAAAACTGATTTTATTTTAAAATGACCTTTATCAATTTGCATCTTCTTTATAATATTATGGCTTAACTATCACTCGTCACAAACAGCTGTTTTACATTTAGTGTTTTGATTTTCTACCTGTGTGAAATCCTCCTGTGTCTGCTTCCTTTAACTGTGTTTTATTCTCTTCTCTGTTCAGCAGGATTAAAGACTTTCAGCTGAACTCCTGCTCGAGATGCAGCCGCGCACCTGACGGAGCAGAGCCGAGTCCTGTCGTCACTGCTGCTGCAGCAGAAGGACAAAACACAGTATAGTTTGCCTGTATCAGTGCTTATCCTCAGACGCTTATTGTTTTGTATCACTCTCTGTCATATTTACTTCGTCCAGTCTGTACAATGTTTAAATGCTGTTGCTCGTCAGTTCCTAGTGAAGATACACTATAATAATAATGATAATAATAATAATGATGATAATAATGAAGTATAAAGCCGCGAGTGCGTGTGACAGGATGGAGCTTGAGCCGGCTATGAGGCCCGGTCAGGTGAATCCAAAGAGCCAAAGAAATATGTTTTTATAAGGGAAACCTTCAGCCAGGGTCATCCATTTATTTCCCAGATTTAGATACAAAAAAGAAAAAACTGAATAATAGAATCAGTCTAAACTTTGACGCTGACAAATAGAGACTTTTTTAAATGGAAGTTGTCATTATCAATGTAAAAATGAGCATAAAGAATCCTTGAAAAACACAGCAGTGCCATCAAATTCATAATATTGCAGATAATAATCTGTATATTTTAAATGAAATCCTTAAATGAGTTTGATGTAAGTGTATAAATCCAATCTATAATTATACTGTATATCATATTTGTTTCACTAGAAGGTCTCGTATGTACAGAACGCATCAACGCCTGATACATGTGTTTATCTGTGTGCAGTATAAATGGAGAAAACAGAGTCAGAGACCAACAGTTAACACGTCAGGAAACAACAAAAACCTTGGTTGGCAGCAGACTTCCCAAACTCTGAGGGTCAGGTTTACTCTGCTTGCTGCAACTGTCAGGGATGAAACATTCTGATTCACTGCGTTATTATTTCCATTTCAGTGAAGTATTTACTAAAACTGAAAATAAGCAATCGCTGCAGTCGAGTTTATTTGATTGCACTGCTGCTAATTAAGACCTGTACTTGTTTTGTTGTGTTCTGTAAAGCAATGCTGCGAATGCATACAGTAAGTCCTGCGCCAGTTAGCTCTGAGAAATCAGCCCGTTAAGAATCACGTAATCTGTAATCAGATTTATACTGAGACTCGCACTGGTCTGCACCTCGCTGTGTGTGTGTGTGTGTGTGTGTGTGTGTGTGTGTGTGTGTGTGTGTGTGTGTGTGTGTGTGTGTGTGTGTGTGTGTGTGTGTGTGTGTTCTCAACTGAAACTGAAGAAACCAGTTCACATGTTTTAGATCAGCGATCATGCATTTATCTCAACAAAATGCTCAGTGATGGCAGTAGATGCTCGTATGGTCTCAAAGAAAACACTGATGAGGTTTTCGGGCTTGTTGATGAAAGCTGTGTCCACATTCAGGGGTCACCTCTTTTGAATGATGCAACCAGCAAAAGTGGGTTCATTCTAACAGTTACACACAACGTATGGTGCGTTCAGGCACTCTTGTAATTTAGAACCTTCAAATTTCTCACCGCAGGCCCTCAAATGGAAAATGAAGTGATAAAACCCAGTGGTCAAATTAACTGGCAGGCGTTCAGTGACACCTGGTTTTATAGTACAAGTTTCCGTAAAAACATATGTGTGAAGTGGTGAACAATGTAGCAGCTTAGAGATAATATATTATAAGTATATAATAAGGATTTTTCACTCGATTACTTTTATTTCATTGTTGTACATCATGTGATGTATTTTCCAATCACCTATAACCAACAGAGTGCCGATACGTGATAAATAAAATGTGTAACTGACTTTACAATATTGAGGACAGCCTGAATCCACTGTCCAACAAATGATGGATAGACTTCTTTGACTAGTCAGCCTGTTATGTTGTTGACTTCAAAGGATGAATCCCTGAACCGTGACACAGCCGATAAATAAAAACCGCCTCCGTACACACAACTCTGCTGCAAGTTTTACACCTGCTTCTCAGAGGCACTCAGGCAAAAGATGCAGGTGAATGAATTTGCAGCAGAATTCATAGATTTCTATTCCCCCCCCATATTTTATGATCTTTTGTGGGAACAAACCCACACTGAGCCGTATACAGTAAAATCCCTATAATTGTTCTTGTGCCTTCTTGCTAAATAGGCAGCTGAAAAGTATCTTCATATAAATGTGTCTGTGCCTTCCTGTATAAAGCATCTTATAATAATGTTTTCCTCAGTAGCTCTTCTCCCATTAGAGGTGCACTAATTTAAGGGAAGCCGCATCCATAGTACTGTCCTCTCTGTAAATGAATAAGATTGTATCCTTAAGTGCATTTCAAGGCTCTGAGGAATTCCTTCAAGTCCATTTTTTCCATTCACACAAACGTCCCTAACAATGGAAACAAGGGAAGACTTCAGTCGTGACACGTGTCCGCAGAGATATTAAACGTGTTTTCATTAATGAACAGAATGAAAAGAGTATTTCAAGAATGTGTCTCACAGTGCATCCGGATCATATTTACTTTGATGTGTCTGTTTCCTGTTTACGCTCTTCAGTCTTCAGTTGTGGTTCCTTTTTTATTTTTTATTTTTTATTATTATTATTATCTCATTCTCACCAGATGTTTGTAATATCCACACTACAAAAACAACATTAAAGGTTTCAGATTAACGTGAGCAAGGACAGCATTAACGTGGCAGCATTACTGTACTCCTGCTGCACTGTGGGAAATCACTCAGTATTTTACCTTTCCTTAAGAAACTATTGTTGGAAATACCATTGAAAATTTATTTTTTTAGAAAGTGATATCTTAAAGGAAAAGAACCTAAAAGTCTTTGGGCACAGGTTAATCTGACCTTCTCTCTGTCCTGGCTCCTCATTGTTCTGTTGTGGTGGAGACGTCCCTCTCCCTCCTGCAGAGGACCTCAGCGTCAGTCAAACCGTGGAGACTAAAAGGACAGCTTATAAATGATGTTGGACTTTGATACAGACATGTCATGACCAGAAGCCACTATGAAAAACCTGGAGCCAAATGTTTTCTTCACAGCGTTGTTGATATTTTTTAAACTAACATGTGCCTGGACAGTTTGCCATATTTCTGTTGTTTGTTTCAAAAAAAAAAGAAAAAAAATCACAACTATTCACTTCATTGTAATCCACTTTTATTTAGCCAAGTAGTTATACTATCCATATCATAATATATGTTAAACAAATAACCAGTTAAATGCTTTTTCATAAATACATGTGTGCAATGATTAAAACTGTGTTTGGCTCATTTTATTATAAAGCTAGTGTTGGGGATCAGGTTTCATTTTCATGTGTGGGTTAATTTAAAGGGACCCACGTCCCAGAAATCCTGCAAGGTTTGGATGGTGGGTCCAGGTGGGCGGGGCTTGGTGACTGCTTTGTTGTGACATCACAAAGTTCCAGAAGTCCTGTCGGCTGGTTTTAAGGCTCAGCTTCTGAATACAGGCTGTGTGCATTTCTCTGTGGACTGAGGCTTTGATACTTTCACAGTATTAATATAGAAGCTAGACAAAGGTGAAACTTTACTGGTGTGAAGGGAAATTTGGAAATTTGGGCAGTGACAGATACAATCACAAATCTTTATTTAAAGACCTTTCTCTTCCCTTTGTCAGACCTTAAACTTCATCTTTAGGTTGGAGGAGACATGATCTCTCTGCTCATGGCGCTTGTTAATAAAAGCCTTGTTTCCTGTCCTCCCTCACGTCCACTTGTCTCCTGTTAGGAGGCGACCCGGGACAAGAGACACAGGCAAACAGAAGTGGGTCAGTTGTTTGCTTATGTCATGAAAGGCTGAGTCCGTTTCAGATGAAGTGGTCTGATCACAAACACAGAAGTGTGACAGTGTTCATTCTTATCTCTACTCTATTGAACACAGCAGAGCAGCAACTGAAAGGCACAACAAATGTGTGTGAACTGAGTCGACCCTCTGCCTTTACAACTTTGTCATAGGGATGAACTTAAAGAGTTTACATTACAAAAACAGAATCCTCTAGTGTCTCCTGGGACAAGGTTTGCAGAAAAGAAACTTTCTCACTGCTTCAATTATTTTGTACTCCCTTTTTTCTAAGATGGCAGATAAAACAGAAGCATTGATCCACTTTTATTAAACAAGGACAATACACACTATCAGCATGATTAAAATGTAAATGTGCCCACGGCTGACCAGTTTCCCTCCGCAGCCTCTGGGCTCAAAGGGAAGTGGGATTTAGACGAGACAGGGCGGAGACTCTTCCCATCCTCGCTCCAGCGTCCTCGAGCCTGTGACCCAAAAATCAAATGAGGATGTTCCACTCCCTTAAATGTGTTGCAGAAGAAGAGAGGAGGCGCAGCCGTGTCCTATGAGGAAGACTTTTACCAGAACCTCTTTTTATGTGGAATGGTCACTGCTGCTTATTTTATGGCAGGGAGGCGGGCGGCTGCCTGTGGAAACTTATTCTACTGAATTTCTTCCATTTTTTGATTGGGAAAATATGATAGTCTGTTAATCAATACAGTAGATTGACAGGAAAAACACCACTGACCAATGAATTAATCAGTTAAAAATGCCAAACATTCCCTTGTTCCAGCCTCTCAGTTGTAGGTTTTATTGCTTTCATTTATCTTATGCGATAATAAACTAATTGTATTTAAGTTTATGGGCTGTAGGTCGGACAGAAAAAGCAATTTGTGCTTTAGGAAATGCAATTATGGGTATTTTTCACTCTCAGGCCAAACAATTTATTGAGAAAATAATTATCACATTAATCAATAATGAATATAATCCTCAATTGCAACTGGCGACAGGAATAAGGGCGTCATTGGCAGCTGTGACATTATTCCTGTTTTCATTAGGGGGAATGTATTAGGTGTGTGTTAGATCTGAATGATGAATGAGTATTTAAACCAACTGTGTGCTGAGGTGAGGATGTAAAGCTGGAGGTGGGGGGAGAGGAAAAGAAAAAGGGAAACGGTGATGGCTTGTATCCACCAGAGGGCGCACTCAGCCTGTCCTCAGCCTCCAGCACAGGTTTACTTCCTGCTCATAATTACAGGTTCAGGTAAAGGGATCAGTGAGAGCTAATCAAATTAATTACAGGTTCAGTGTCTGTGTGGATAATATGATTTTTTCAACTGAGTGAAATTGAAAACACATGGCTTTTAGCTGTGTTTACATGACAGTATAATTTAAACAATGTAGTGCCTGTATTAGAGGACCTGTCACTCAGTTCGAGAGTGACAGCAGGATTCATGTTTAACATGAGATGTACATTACAGTTTCTAACCTGACTCGGGACGCCTCAAACATTGTGCCAATGGTTGATTACATTTCAATAAGTTTCAAACAGACAGAATTTTGAGATTAAAATTTTCAGATTTGACAAGTCTGGGTGTGGTGGTTTTTGATCTGGTTCGATGTGTTTACTTGAAGAAAGAAGCTGTGAAATGTCCCTTGTTTCATTTTCACAAACAAAACAAAGGTTTCACAATTTATTTAATTTTTTTTTTTTTACTTTGACTTTGATGCTTCTGTATTAAGACTTTAAATATCATTGTTATCTGCAGCCACTGCACAGAACCCTTCATCTTCTTTTATTTGAAAAACTACAATATGGCTGCAACATGTTTTTTCTAAAATGACCTGTCATGTTTCCAACTTCAACATGTCAGACTGTGGGTTAATCAACATGTCATAGTTCTTCTGCCCCCCAGTGGCCAAGAAAAACAGGTAGTGCAACATCTGCATGCACAGTGTGTGACCCACACAAAATATCTGGTCACATTTTTGGAAATGAAATGTATTATATGTATTTACAGTGATTTAATTAAGTCCTTCAAGGCTTTTGTGTAGACAAATATTTGTCATATAGAAGATTTATTTAATACTCAAACCAGTCCTCAACTGAAGCAGACATTCATGCACCTATCCTGACAGCTGATAGATATTTGTGATTAACTGTGATCCACCGCATCTTAACTCAAGTGTTTGTGTTTTATTGTCATTTGAAAGGTTTCCACACTGTGAAAACTGAGTGATCTGTGCCAACAGAAGGAGGACCTCGTGTACAGAGCAGCCCATTTGTTTCCATTCATCTGGTTGTGGAGAAGGGAGACTGCATGGACATCCTTAGTTCTCTAATGTGCTGTGATGATGATGATGGTAGAAAACCTCTCCCAGTTCAGCTTCCTCTGATGAAATGACAGACTAACTGCTGATGAGTTAGTTTATTATTCTCTCTTCAGTATTCACAGGTTCAGTTTCTTATCTGCAACTTCATTTCTGCTGTTGTTGACAGGTGATGGTAGCAACACTTTTAAGAACAGAATGTGTATATATTAAACTGTGATTAAGTGATGGATCAATTCTAGCACTGTCACCACCTCCACAGGTGAAAGTATTTACCAACTGACATCAGCAAGTTTTGTTTCATTGTCAGTGTTGTTGGACATTTAAATATTTCTAGTATTTATGTTGTTGATTAAAGCTAGCTGTATATGAAGTTAAAGCTGAATTTCACTGTCATATGTAAAAAAAGAAAAAGAAAAAGAAGCAGTTTAATCAACAGTGCAACAGAATCTTTAGTAACAAGTATAATCATTATTCATCATGAGTCCTAATGTGTGAGACAGTTAATATTTATTTGCTCCAGTAACAATCTCCCTCTAAATAAGTGATGCTGTTGAAGCAGCACACTGAATTAACTATAATGGCTGAAGACTATGAAAATATGAATCTAATGTTTTAACTATTGACAATTTGTTACAGCTACAGTGGAGTCCAAAAGTCATGTGATTGTATGTCTGATATGGGGCAGAGAGTGTAATATGACAGTGGAGGTTAGGGAACCAGGAGGAGCACAAGCTGATCAGACTGAACAATGTTATGGCCACAAGTGTTACATAAAAAAATATTATATTACCATATAAGACACTGTGTCTATGTTTGGGAGAGAAAGATCTTCATGTGTGGACACTGCAGGTGGAGGTGGTGCAGGGCCTCCATCATTGCTTCAAGAGGTTGTAGTGTCGCCAAGATCCAGACCTTGGCTGGATGGAAAAAAACATTATAATAGAGAGAAATCATATCAATATCATATTGTAGAGTATACAGAGAAAAGACAACAGAAACAGCACTCTGATTAGATGATCACAGATATCTGAAAATACATTTATTCCCTCAGCTTAGTTGTAATAAACAGTTTGCTGAACCGTTTTACATGAAATAACAACAGAATAGAAACTAAATACTCAGTTTGGTGTCATTGTGCAGGTGCACATGTCATGATGGTTCTCAGCTCTCAGTGATGTTCTTTATTCTGACAGAATCATTCAACAGATGTTTTTGACTCCTGTCATCAATAATGAAATGAACTAGAGCTGAAAAATAGCCGACTAACACTGAACAAACTTAATATGAACAAAACACGACACACACGTCCGCTGCTCTGTCTTTAACAGCGCGTCCAGACACGACAGTTCACTGTAATAACGGATCGTTTAGTGACCGTGACTTACCGACATTGACAACCCGCTGTCCTTGTTAACACTAAGGTCGGTGACGTCACCTTCGCTTTGCAGAACTCATTGTAAACACGATTATAACATGTTTTCCCTCGGTCTATGGTTTTAATACAAGCGGTTACACCACACAGTTAGCTTACACACAGTAACTTCAGCTAATATTACAAGGTTTCTCCTCGTATACCTGATATTTACCAAATGTGGACATGTATGCGATTAGCTACTAAGATTATTTTAACACTGAGATATAAAGTTTATCTCGAATTATGAATGCTAACTGTGTTAGCAGCGGCTTCGTAGCGCGTATCCAGGAGCCTGCTGCGGTCCGGTAGTCGGTGTAGGCGGCCGTGCAGAGCAAAGACTCGGCGGCTGACATGATAGGCAGCTCGCCTCTGTACCGTCTTTGTGAACATTTTTGTGTAATTTGTGATTTGGTTTGAGATGCTGGTGTTGATTGTTGGGGACTGAGCTAAGTTTAAAATTCTGATTGTGCATAACACCCTTAGAAAAAGACTGTTGGACACATTAGGAACAGGGGTGCTGCTGCTTTACTTTTAAATGTCAGCTCTCAGATGTGGCCTGAACTTTAGTTTAAAATGTTAAAAAAATGAATTAACACTATCAACAGTGTGTGAAGCAGCCACAGTGATGATGTCATGATCAAGACCTTCATCTGTTGTATTTCAGAGTTATCTACTGAAATGCGCATGCTCACCAGCCAGCCCCGACCTGTCCTGTGTTGTAATACCACTTTATGACACTAGACGCTGTGTGAGTCAGCGGAGCGTCAAGTCTGCTCTCAGTCCCACGAAGAAGAACAACTTCCGGCAGCGCTTAAAGTTAACATCACAGAAACAGGAATGGCTGAACCTCCTAAAAGGTGATATTCATCTGCATCCCGAAGGACCGCTCCCGACAAGAAACCACGTTCAACGGCAAAGAAAAGAAGCAACAGGAGTAAATCTCGATGAGGCTTTCTACCGCTGGAGACAGCTGAGAGTAAAGAGATGCGGTTTGATGCCGAGCTCGCAACTTTCCTGTTAGCCGGGTGAGTAGCATCAATATTAGCTCTTTAGCTAAAAGTATAATCAGTGCAAGGACTGCCAAACCGTACGACAAACATTTCAGGTGGTGATATTGACGTTGTCGAGACGTTGTAGCGGTTTCTAGGACTGTGTCTGTTGCTCTCGGCTGTTGTACAGCTAGTGACGTCAGTAACTTTAGGCTCATTTTGTGACTGATGACCATAACTTGAGATTGTATGGACCCAGTAGCCCGAGTGAATACACGTCGATCGGTTCACCATGTTGTAACCACTTTACATTACTGTTAGGAGATCAGCCATGATTGAAAATGCACTAGGTCTTTACATTTCTCAGGATATTTCAGCATCCCGCTGTCTTTATCAGGACCTGAGCCAGTACAGATGCAATACCGCCTCCACCTGTCTCACCAACGGCAGAGAGTCCAGACAGTGAGGAGGGTCTAGGTGAGTAACGTTTTTTTTTTTGTTTTTTTTTAAGCGACTTGTCTATACCACTGTGATTAAATCAGACCCACAGTGTATACATGTTCATACTGCTGATGAATATACCACTGCCTTTATTTATGTATTTGACAGTATATCCATATTTGTACTACTGAATCGGTTATCTCACTCACTCACTCACACTCAGTCTTGTTTTTATTACAGTATATGGTAATTAAGGTTTAAATGGATGATTAATACATCTTTTATGTTCTGAAGTCCTTAGAATGCTTCAAACTCATTTCATAGTGAAAAGAGGAGCTGCTCGACATGTCCTTATTTTTCCTTTTGTGTTTTCATAGGGATGACAGAATCCACCTCGGGCAAGAAAAGGTAAGTCTGTTAACAGCAGTTTGTATTTTATGTGATTGCATTTCCACACAGATCATAGTTAAACATTTTAAGATGAGTTAAAATGATATTCTGGACTCAGTGGTCATTCATTCTCAAAGATTATGTGGCCATCAGAGAGGCAGTGCTGACCAGCCTGAGGTTGATGGCTCAGACCAACATCCAGCTCTTTGAATTGAATTGGACTCCGTGGTAAGAGTTTGTCATAAAACTGTGGTGTGTTGTAATATGTTCTGTGATTTATCTTTTAATGAAAGCTGAAAATCCTAAAACAGTCTGTTTGTCTGTGTGTTCCAGGTGCTGACCAGACTCTCCCTTAAGCAAAGGGTCTGTCCTTGGTACAAGGGGGACAAGGACAGTCCTTTAACTTCAATGTCCTGGAGGAGCAGCAGCCTGGGCCCTCCAGCAGGGGTCTGCCTCCTCCTCCTCCAGACGATGAACAGCATGGCCCCTCATCCAGTGCTGTTGGTCCTCCCCTCGCTCCAGCACTTCTCCCCTCTTCTGTTCAGCCACCTCCTCTGCCTGGACTACCTGTACCCAGGACCAGAGTGATGTGTGCAATTTACAATCAACTGTAACTGACAAAATAAAAACAATACAGTTGTGAATGAAGGTGCAGGTGAACTTCACTGTCACAAGAAAAGTTTGCATAATAAAGAGGTGGATAAATCTCTTATTTAGTAACAAGTAGAAATTATAGCAGAAATGTAAAAATAATACTTCATAGCTAAGTTAGGACAGTGCAACAGTCTGACAGGTTGACTGGAAGCTATTGCAGCTGTCCATAAGTGATGGAGGGAAGGTGCAAAAAGTCCAGGAGCCGTTATTCATCATCAGTCTTAGTGTGTGACACAGTTTACATGAAACAGACTCAGTTTGAGGGAGAAGCTGTTCTGCAGAACCAAATTAAAACACAAGGTAAGAATACGTTTTACACTGGTTTTACAGTTTAACGTTAGCACACATGCTAACTTCAACTACAATAACATTACACGTTACTCCTCACATATATATATTTGCCAAACGGATGTTGGATAATTAGACATGCAACAGCTGTCTTGTCGGCTAACTGTATGTTACCGAGGAAGATGGGTAGAATATGAAGGTGCTTTCCACCCATACAACATAAACTAAGCTCCTCCCAGTCTGTATGAATCCCTCTGCTGACTACACGTTCCCCTGCGGGCCGACAGGACGACCTTGACCAGCTGACCGACTGAAAAAAGACCACAACTATCTTCATCGTTCTGCTGAGCTCCAAGCATGAAAAACACATTTACGGCTGTGGCGGCGTCTGTCCCGGGGGACACACAGTGTCCAAACAAGCACAAACCCACACCTTGTTTTCATTTTCTTGTTCCCGACCCTCCACTCCTGGAGGCATGAAGGGCAAAGCGCCTACAGATTTCTGCAGTGGTGTGTACAGGCAAACAACAGAAATATACAGTAAGTATGACTGTGTTTGGTCGTGTTTAATGAGTCAAAGATGAACATAAATTAGCATTTTTATCATCTGTGTCTCTTTTTTCGTCCTTAGAAAATGACAACAATATAGACGCATCCAGGATCAATTGTGATCAATAAATTATTCACAGTGAAGTAGTTTTAGATGAAAAAGCTGCTGTTTTTTGGCTTTCAGCTCAGCAAGTAACACTTGTAAGTCAAACAGCCACTGCCCCAAAAATACTCATTTGCATTTACGGAATAAACAAGACTGTAAGGCCTCAGTCCTAAAACCATTTCCATTGTTTAGTCCAAGTCCATATTTTCCCCAGGCCCCCGTTTGGTGAGTTCCCCAAGAATTATTTCCCTACTCAGGACACCCCCAGAGGTCCATCACAGATATGAGGACATTTTATTTTCCTTGATACTTATAACTTCCAGTGGTGCCATGAAAATTTACCCAGGTGGGAAAAACATGAAAACACTTCCAATTTTACTACAAGTTTCTGCAGTTGCCGAAGAGCACAGATATCATTGTTGAGTGTCTTTTGAAATATATTATGAACTGCAGTAACATTTTGACATTGTCTGCCCTTGAAAGCAAAATCAGAGTTGCTGTTTTCTGCCTCTTTAACACTGCTATGACCTGGAGAGAGGAACAGCTTTGTCCTCAGTGGCTAGACCTTGAATTATTATATGGCAGGTGATGTGCTGGTGAAATTGAGGGATTAAAACTATAAACTTATATTGTCCCTTAGCAGCTTCAATTAGATAGATCGAAGATAAGTTATGTGCAATGTTGACATTTTGTTGAAAGGATAACAAAGGGCAAAAATGAAAGTGTTCATCCTCTGGGAACCTTGAATGACAGACTAAAGGACAGAGACATCAGTCACTCTCAGCTACAGTTAAACAAACTGTACATGTCTTCGTGAAAGGGACGAAGGCTTTGCTTTACAAATGCAACAGTGAACACACTGAGTCGACTGCAGTGCAGCCTGTCAGCACGTTGGCCTAGTTTTCTTTCTACATGTGTTGTGAGGGGGGGTCTTCAGCACCCTAAGGGGTCTGATGAGGTCATGTGACTCAATGTATGCATTTCCATAGCTGCACATTTAAACATATCTGTCTTTATGTGCTAGAGCAGGTTAAATCTCTGAAAATTAACTGTCAACTGCTCTTCAGTTTTCATTTTTATGCCCATGAGTGTGTAAAAATGAAAATGCAAATGTGATTACTGCATTTTTTGTTGTTATTTTTACTTAAATAACTCATACTGTGGGAAGTGGGGTCACATGACCACTGGGCTGAACAGGTGTGCTTACTGGGCAGATCACGCAGGTGCCTTGAATGTTCTTTGTTCTGTGTCAGTTCAGCTGCTTCCCTCTGTCATTTCACCTTTGTTCCTGAGTGCACTGAGTGAGTTCATTTCTCTCCTCATATCGTTTATTTTGTTGTTAAGTAGTACATCTAATCTCCTTGGTTTGTTATCATGTGATTATATATTTAGAGATAAATCTTTCTCACCTAAAGAGAAACTTTTTAAAATCTTTCCAGGTTTCCTGTTTACGGCGTCTATAGTTGGAGCTGTGTTCAGCCGCCTCCTTTGAAACTGATGGGAGCTTCCTGCATAACTCGACCTTGAGTTATTAAGTAAGTGAAATTAATTTTAAGTAAAAATATTTTTCAGTATTGATTTGTGAACAGATGCCTGAAATGTCCCTGTTTGCCCTGCGATGGAAAGTTTGTCGTGTTTAGTATAAGTATGTGTTTTCATAGGGATGCCAGGATCCTCATCAGGCCAGTATGTTCCCACACAACCAGCAAGAAATAGTAAGTCAGGGGCATGACTACACTCATACCTATATGGGCTCAAATTAGGTCTATGTTCATACATTCCCTGTTGATATGAAACTAAGTTTTGTGTACAAGCTGTTTCCAATAAACTTTTAATCTGAGTGAACGAATTGGGAAAACTAGGAAACATAAAAAGCTGAGTTTTTTTTTCTTTTTTACTTAAAACATGACCTAAATAATTAATCAATTATCAAAATGCCAATTAATTTTCTGTCTTTATATAAATCAATGAATCCACAAATCACTTCAGCAATAGTACAGCTTGGTTTCTAGGTTCCTGGGGAAATGAAGCTGCCATAGTGAGGGTCATTAAGGGCCCAAGAACAAGTCTTTGCCTTGGGGCCCCAGAGACGGTTATATTATTAGTAATCTTGGTAAAAACAAGAGGTTAAAACATGTTCTTATTTTCCACACTGGTGTTTGCCTACAAGTAGAGTCGTCAAATTATATCCACTAAGTTTTAAACGCTGAGTGTCACCCCAAAGTTTCCAAACATAATCACAGAGACATGCAGTGTCCTCAGAGCCGTGGATAAAAGTAAATACATAAGTAAAAAGATGAAGAGTAAACAGAACAACCTGCACTACCTAAGACTTTTTTTTTTGGAGAGTTTGCAACAGCCATAACGTAACAATAGGCCTTGTTTTTTAAATTGATAACATTAATGACGACTCTGTTCTAACAGGTGTCCCAGTAAACTGACTGTAAACCAGCATGCACAACACCAAGACCCCGAAACTAACACAGCCATCTTTAATGTCATTATTTCCACCTGTAGGTTTCCTGACGTCTGAAACTGAGAAAAGGCAGATTACCAAACATTAATATTGTTTTAATTGACATGATGAAGATAAAATAGATTTTCTATTTTTAGTAATGGTTTTCTGCAGCTTCATGTAACTCACAAGGGATGACAAAGAGATGCTAAAATCATTATTTTTTACTATTAAATTTTGATACAAGGATACAAGATCAATCATTTTGTCTGAGTTAGGGGAATTTCCCAAAACGTACAGTGGTGTCGTTTTCAAGTCCGCCTGAATGTTTTCATCAGAGCTGCAAAAATCTATCACTCAAATTATACTTCCAGTAACTATTGATCATCGGTTATTTTTTGCTTCCCCTCCTCCTTGTTTTTGCCTCCTGATCACACACTGACCGCAGCTTCTCAACATTTCCCACCGTAACACCGGCTCAGATAAAGCGTCGCTGCAGGTGAAGGCCCACAGAGAGCTCCGGTGAATGTTGAAATGAATTCACTGTACATTATTTAAAAGTCTAACCCCTGACCCACATTTCAGCGCGGGCCACTGCAGGCTCAACATAAACCTCCATCTCGCCTCCCGCGCTGCTGATTGGACGACGGGAGCGGCTCGGGAAAGCGCCGGCGAGAACGCGCTCGGCCTGTGTTTCCAGGAGACTCTCCCGCGTGCCCGCGCACGCACAAACACTCACAATCAATCCCGCCGTTGCCTCTTTTCTGTAACTACATAAGAAGCTTCTTGAGCGCGCGTGCGCGCACCCCCATTAAAAATCTGTGTCGGGCGTGCCCGCCGGTGGAATGCGCGCACCTGCTGCCTCCCCCCCCTCCCTCCCCTCCGAGCCCCCACTTCTTTGCAGCTCTTGTCCGGCGCTAATTGGAGAGCTCCGCCGATGTAGATTATAAAATGTAAATACTTGAAGCTTTTCCAGTTTATTTGAAGTTGTGTTGATGAAGAGGAGGAAACATGAGGAGGGTTTCTGAGCGGACTGCGCCTCTTCAATCATAATCATCCTCTTTTCTTTTTCTTCATGAGGATGAAAACACAACATCGCCTTTTTACTTGGAGCAAGTTCATCTTTCCATGAAGCTGATGGGACGACAAGTGTCTGCTTATTTTTCCAAGTAGTCCTTTTTGTCGCAGATCACATTCTGCTGCGTCACTTCTTTTTCTTTTTTTTTTCTTCTTCAGATTTTGATTTTTGATCCGAAGTGGAAAAACAAGGAAAAACAAACATCCTGCTCGACACAAGTTGCCAGTATTTTCAGTTTTTTTTTTTTGTTTGTTTGTTTTTAATAATGTGTCAACAGTGTTGATGTGGAGGATTACAGCAGAATATTTCTTGGTGGTTTACATGTAGCGCAGAAAGAAGCGGTGTGTGTTTGTGAGGGATTCGTCCGAGGCTTATATAAGAGGAGCCGTCATGTATGCAGGACGCAAGAGGAGAAAACCAGTTCAGAGAGCGTAAGTTCATTTTACTTTCTTTGGTTTTTTAAAATATTTTTTTTAATGCCACTTCCGGTGCTATCGACTGAAAAATTAAAATTAAAGCATAAAATCGACCTGTATGAAATGTGATTCGTCCAAATGCACCTGAAGCCGGAACACGAACGGAAACCACTTTCTTCATCGATTTAGAAAAGAGATTTTAATTTTAAAGGTTAAAATTTTCTTCTCGACGTAAATTCATTTTAATGCACGTGTGAGCTGCTGAATATTTCTGTGCATTTCTAAGGTGTTTCGGGAGGTTCGAGGCCTGAACGGGGCGGAAATGTTCCTGCAGGGTCGTTTTAAAGCTGCGGATTACAGCAGGCCTGCAGCATCACCGACATGATTTTAACCTTCAGCACTTCCCCCTTTGATTTTTTATCAATTAAGCTATTTTTAAAATAAACGAAAAGATCGCACAATTAAATGTATGTTTTTTTTTAAAAAATAATAATTTTACTGACTCACCGACTCTCAGCCTTACATGGTGTTACGCCATTTTCTGTCTAAACGCCCTTCAGAGGATCAGACTGACAGTTTTTTCTCTCATCAGGCTGTTTTGATTAATTTGTGATAATTAATATTGCCTTAACAAAATTATGTATTCAATAGACTAACACCCTAATATGAAAAAATGTTTTGGAAACAGTTCCCTGGCTCTATTTAGGCTTTTTTTTTTTTTTTTTTTTTTTTTTTTTTACGTAAACATTTAAATCCTGAGCTGAGATCAGCTGAGATCTAAATTAAAGATAAGAAACCTGATGTTTTTATACAGCCTTACATTAATTGTTTAGCTCTGACACCATAGCATCAAACTGACACCATTTCCCTGCCAGTGATTCAGAAATCTGTGTCATAAAAGTAAGTAAAAGACAAATAGATAATGAATCTAAATCTGCTTTGACGTGATCTTATGTGACTGACTTTGGAAAAGCTCCAAACTGTGCTGCTACACATGATGAGAACGTCATCACACTGACCTGCAGCTCCCACTGTATGTGTGTCAAATCACTGCTGTAGGTTTGGCTTTGCTAATAATGAAGTAATTTTTCATGCATGTAACTCATGAATTAACCTGTGATAGGTACATGTCGCAGGCGGTGAGCGAGACCGTTTCCTCTGAACATGTTTTAATCTGGGAGAATTTTAATGCTGATCAGCAGTGCATGATAATTCCTAAAAAGGAGGCTCAGCTCCTGCAAATGTAGGACTCACGAAACAATCCTGAATAATCCTCCTTGTGCTGAGACAGACGCAAGAGTGTGAGACACACAGATACTGAAATTTGACTCAGGGGATCAGATTTGGGACACACACACACACACACACACACACACACAACTAAACTGATCATCAGTTTATCTGGTTCCAGCTTAATTTCCTTGTAAATCGAGGTTTAGTTAAATTATCCATAAAGACATTTACAATATTTACATCCCAATAAACCAATCCTGATTCAAACCTCATCAGTTTATAATATATTATTGATTAGAATGAGAATAATAATTTTACTGTGGCAGTCAACACACACACACACACACACACACACACAAGCACACAACAGGAAAGAGCAGCAGCGCCGGTCGGGCTCAGTGACATCACTGATGTGCAGTATAAACAGATCTCCATCCATCCAGATTCATGCTCAGTGATAAAACGCGTCAGTGTCAGTGTGTATGAGTTAGGAACAGTCATGGCAGCCTCACTGTAAGACTGTCAACCCGCGTCACCGTCACGTTACCCGTGTTCTCTGTTTGTGGAAAAATGTCTGTAACTTTTGATGCACAAACATCTGAACCGTGTATGAACCCACACGGCGGCCGAAGTGGAAGCAATACAGGCAGTAACACAAGAACAACTTAACTCTGTAGGTTGATGCTTTATGATTCAGTTCAAAGGTTGTTTACAGCAGTAAAACTGACCTGTATTTTCACTTTGTTTTCATAAATTAAACCTTTAATTAGACGGACTAAACCTTTTTAGTTAATGTTTTTAATTTTAAAAAAGTCATTTGTATTGTTTTATTGTTTATTGTATGAAACAAACAAGATTGGGAAGTAGGACACACACAACCACATTTATATTATGTCAACATCTGGGTGTAGCCATGAAAACATGTTACATAACCAAGTGTGTGAGTGTATAGACTTTACAGACCAGTGGAGCCAAACCATTTAGAATGGTCAAGAGAGTGAATGAAAGTAAGTTTCCAGCAACAATAACGATAATAGATGGATTCAGAAAATACAGATAAATAAGACGGACACGATCTCTACAAATGTACCTGATCGTTTTCATTTTCTACATTTAATACATCGACTCACCAGTAATTGTGTGTTGAGCTGCAGAGACACAGGCCTCAGTGTCAGAATCACACTGAGAATATTATTGAATTCTTCATCAAATGAACATAAATGTGCTTTATGTGTTTGAGCTGCGAGTTCAGATTTTGTTTTAATTTACACTGAAAATAAAATCTGTGGCTCAGTAAACATGAAACATATTTTGTTCTATGACGTAAATCGCACCCACAAATGTCAGCTGTTTGTCTTTCAGGCTTTCTGTTTGTGTTCTGTGGGTGTGTGTGTGTGTGTGTGTGTGTGTGTGTGTGTGTGTGTGGTTTGGATAAAGCGTGTGTATCATAGGTCGTTATTTGTTTTAGAGATTATTTTCTTGATTTAAAAACCCTCCTGAACGGAGCAAAGTTCAGGGTTTCACTATAAAAACCAGCCTCCGCCTGTGTTTGGTATTTATTTAAAATATGATTTTTGTTTCTTTGTTGTTTTTAAATCTATATAAGTTTTTATCACTTGAAATTATTTGTATTTAAGTCTTTCAGACTACAGTTGTCACTAAAGTGGTTTCACATTGTGACGCACAATATTTTGTATTTATTTATCAGTATTTATTTTTCCAATTTTACCTATTATTATATAATCAAAATGTACCCACTTAAATACGTTAACCATTTAAAAAACTTATTTTAAAACATGTTTTTGTTGCCGTGTAAGAAGTTGTTTTTGTTTCATGAGGAAAAACTGTGTCTCCTTAAACATGAACGAAATACATCAACACAAACATTGACAGACGCCTTCCAGGAAATTAGACGTTGTCAGCAGGTGAGCCTGGGTGAAATAAAAACAAACTTTATTATATTTATTCTGAGTGAAATATTTACATAATATTATTATACATTACTTTCACACATTCACACAACAGAAACAACAAATAAAATGCTAATTCACAGTAGTACTGTATCATTCTTATGGAAAGTGCAAATCACAAAAAGGTTATGACCTTTAGAAATACGCTTTCTAACTTTGATGCTATGATAATCCTCAAGTCACCAAAACTCTGGTAAAGCAGGATTTAATATTTTAATCCCAAATTCAGTGTAGTTCCACCATATTGTTAAAATAAAAACAAAATGTGTGAGAATAAAATCGGACAAAACGAGAGAAAGCTGAAGAGATCACGTTTTCTATTAGTTTTGATTGCCGGTGTTTGTGTTGTGACTTCTTTATCCATCGTATTGATCAGGGTGAAGCAGCCACCGGCTGAAGGGGCCAAATCCAACCCGTCCAAACGGCACAGAGACCGTCTGAATGGAGAGCTGGAGCGGCTGGCCAGCCTGCTGCCTTTCCCCGAGGAGGTCACCGCCAGTCTGGACAAGCTCTCCATCCTCCGGCTGAGCGTCAGCTACCTGAGAGCCAAGAACTTCTTCTCCGGTAAATCACTGGTCACGTCACCGTTACCGCTCGGCTCATAACAGCAGTCAAAGTCAAAGGTCACACATGGGCCTTTTGTACTGTAGGTGGAAGTATTCTGTGTTGTGACAAAGCCGAGATGTAATATAATGGGTCTAATATCGGGAGTGTTACGATCTGTGTTTGTTTGGACGACTGTGTTGCATAAGAACATGGATGCGCTGAGCTCATCCGTCACATAAACCTCTTTCCAGTGAGCAGAACAGTTTTGGGGAATCGTTTCGTTTGCTGTGAAACTCGCTGAGGATCGATATCAAATTAATGAGTTAGGTGTCCAGCACAGGGAGAGGTCTGAAGCAGCATGTTTAGCCTAGCTTAACACAAACGGTGACAGCAAGGGGAAACTGTTAGCCTAGCTTCATCAAAATAAACAAAATAAACCTCCTTCTTGACATTTAGTATTTAGCTCATTGAACAGCAGTAGAAAAGAGATTTTAGGGGCAGTTAATGTCATTTCTTGAGTAATAACAGTCATAAGTTAACTGATTGCAACGGCATAGCAACGGCATAGCAACGGCATAGCAACAGCATAGCATAGCACATGTCATACACAGATGTCACACAAGCAGGTCTAAAATACAGACACTAATGAAATAAACTAGAACGGCGCTCGGAGTGTGCAGACCTCCTCCAGTGTCAAACAACACACACCAGACTCCATAGGAAAAAAATATAATTTAATGAAAATGATCCGGATCTGCCCCAAACTTTAATGAGTTCTTCCCCGGTCCATGCCCCATCCCTCCACCAAGTTCGGTGCAAATCGGTTCACTTGACTCTGTTCGCTGACTAACAAACAAACAAACAAACAAACAGACGTGAGTGAAAACATAACCTCGTTGTCGGAGGTGATAAAAATTGCAACCTCAGCAGCTCAGTCGTCTTTAGTTTTGAGTGCAGAGTAAATGTACGCAACATCTTTAAAGTCCCATTATTGAAACCACAACATCATTCAAAGTCATGTTGACATGTGCCTGAAGATCCAGCTACAACCCAGCAGCAGCAGCAGCAGCAGCAGCAGCAGCAGCAGGGTTACGTCATGTGGTTCATTTCATTTGTCTAGACAGGCTGATACATTTAAAGAAAAATTATTAGTAGAGTCAAGACAGTCAGTTGTGTTTTTTCTTTTTCAGATAGCAGTCATGTATAAGACACACACTGCCTCACAGGAAATTGTCATGGGAGTTTTAATTGTTAAATGATGAGGGCTGTGATTCAAATAGCACCTGCTGCTGTTCAGTCGTCGATCTTGACTCTACGGCAAATGCAGATTTCCCAAATTGTGAGATTGTTCTTTTTAAGCAACAAAAAATCCTAGAAAACTCTTTAGCATCTTTGGTTTGTAATGAACAGAATTACAGACATCTCTGAGCAGGAAGCAGCAGTTTAAAGTGGCGGCCGTTACCTCCGTTATTGCTCAGGTCGCTCCGACCTTTATGAGATTGTCACAACAGCCAAGTCGCTCGCTCTGTATTTGTGTTTCCCGACATCTGCCGGCTGGAGAGAAGAGCAAGCGGCCACCGCCTTATCCAGATGATTTCATACCAGGGAAAGGGCCCTCAATATTTTATCAGGGCCCATGTCTACGTGTGTGTGTGTGTATGTGTGTGTATGTGTGTGTGTGTGTGTGTGTGTGTGTGTGACGGGGATTAGGAGATGGAGCTTTTGCTAGGCGTCCATTAAAACTGTACACCAAAGCATGGAGAGGAGTTTGCATGCCAGTGGATGGGATGTGTACGGTTCTTCTCTACTATGCGGAGTGAAGACATTGTTATTTTAGGCGGTGATCTTTCAAAGAGAATGCTGCAATGCGGCCGTCGGATGCTCTTGAAGCATGAATAATTGAGAGAAAACCCTCGAGTTTAAAGAATTTATGAAATGAAGTCAGAGCAATGTTTGTTTAAGGCAGCGGCTTTTTTGAAAGGGCTGTTTGGGGGTGAGACGGACAGGATATTGCACCGGCGATACGATTGTGTTTTCAGCGGATGTAGCAAATGCATTTCATATTTTTTGTGTGTGTGTGTGTGTGTGTGTGTGTGTGTGTGTGTGTGTGTGTGTGTGTGTGTGTGTGTGTGTGTGTGTGTGTGTTTGGCTGCTTTGTTCACATGTTGTGTACGTTTAGAGGCTCCAGAAGAAATGAAAAGAAGCAGGTCTGAAGCATTTTCATCTTCAGAGAAATTTCTCTTTCAAGAGGAAAAAAAATCAAAGTTAAAAGTTTATTTATGAAGCAGGTTTAAAGAAAACCAGCAGGGTTGACCAAAGTGCTGTAGAATAATATACGAGGAAAAACACACAACATGGAAACAGCTCAAACGTGATGCATTAACTATCGCACGGTCTGAGACGAACATGGAGCAGCTAAATAAAAAAAAACAAGGGATAAAAGTGGAAGATGAAAACCTTAGGGACGCTCGAAAGCCAACGAAAACATGGGTTTTAAGATTAGTCTTAAAAATGTCCACAGGGGGAACATTTAATTAAAAGAGGTAAACTGTTCCACGGTTGTGGGGCAGCTACCGCAAAAGCCTGATCACCCTTTCCCCTTAAGCTCGCCCGAGGGACAGCCCGGAGAGAACCAGGGACTGAACCTTCCTTCTTGTATTTTGCTTATTGAGCAGCAGCAGAAAAGAGCTTTTAATGGCAGTCAATGTTCTTGACCAACAACAGAATAGCATCGCACACGTCTAAGTCAGATATAAAATACAGACACAGTGATAAAGTCAGCGCGCAGACCTCCACCAATCAAACAACATACACCAGAGACCATAGAAAGATAAAATCTAATTTATAGGTCCATGACCCATCCCTCCGACCAGTTCGGGGAAAACCGGTTCAGTATTTTTTGCGTAAACCTGCTGAAAAACAAACAGAGAAGCGTTTTCCTCTTCAGAGAAGTTTCTCTGTGTGTGTGTGTGTGTGTGTGTGTGTGTGTGTGTGTGTGTGTGTGTGTGTGTGTGTGTGTGTGTGTGAGTGAACGCATTATTTCCCATTCTGTAACACATGGAAATATTCACTGGCCACTCAACCTGTCAGGGTGAATTATTGATAGTGGATTTCAGTACCAATAGGTCAAAGTGTAGCCTATAGACAAACCCTCTTGTCTAACTGCATTAGCCTACTTCCTGGACAGTCTCTAAGTAATTAACGAGCTCAGGGCTCTTACATTAAAGAAGCTGCTACCACACAGAAGAGAAAGCTCCGAGGCCCCCGAGGGCCCGTCGCTCGGGGCTGCCTCTGTGGTCAGCCATAATTTGTTGTATGTAAACAGCACAAATCCTGCACGTCGGAGGCATCTGAGGGTGGGTGGTCTGAGCCGTGACTTAGCTCTGGTACAGTCCGGGAACGCTGCCACTGCTTCCAGGCTTTGTGTGGCTTGTTTGGAAGAAGTGTTAAACGCTGGGAGAGGCCCACCTTCATTAACTATTAAAATGCATTAGGTTTTTGCTCTGCGCTGTGCAGATGTATGGTTCCTCCTGAATATCCGTGTTTTGAAAGGAAGGTTCATGATTTGAAGTTTGAACACTCAAGCGTCACGCGCCGCGCGTGTAATTGAATATGTCGCAGGAGTGGAACAAAGCCCCGGCAGAGCCCGGTTAATCTGGCTGACGGTATTATCCAGCCCAGCTGCCATCTCTGTTATTGTCTGGAGCCACAATGGGCTCGGCCCCTCTCAGCCAGTCTGAAGAGAGGAGGAGGCGGCGACTCTCTTAAAACCCGATAACGCCGGGATCACCCCGCTCCGGGTGTGAAGCACCTTTCAGCCGTCTTCGCAACTGTCGCCTGCCCTGTCCGATCACTCACGCTCCCAGATTCCCACCTAATGAGGGAAATATGGAAATGTGTCCCATGTCATTTTGTGTCCCCGTCGCTCCAGGTGACGAGACGCGATGAGTGTCTTTGTTTTTGTCGTGTGCAGCTTTGTGATGACAGTGCAGATTTACACTTTGCTTCACGCCTTGTTACCGGTGGTTTTCTGACTTCTCAGGCCACGACCTGTTTCCAGCAGTTGGTGCGGTCACGGGTAATTTCACCGTAGAGAATCAGTGATGTGCTTGTTGGAATAAGTCTGCTCTCTCCTCTTTATCCACGTGTGGGGTCAGTGGCTATAAAACCTGATATGAATATTTGCATTTCTCTAATGATTTGGGAGATTCCCTCTTCTGGTGCCAGACAAATGAGCTTTTTAAGGTGAACGCTATAGGATACACTTGATTTTTTAATAACATGTATCCATAGAAACACTGCTGCAGCTCAAACAGCTTTGTTCAAATACTGTGCCTCATGGTTGCAGTATTGTAGATGTTAAAGGCGTCCTGTGGAGGTGTTGTAGTGAGAGCGAGAGAGAGAGCGAGGGGATGACATGACCACGTGCTCTACCAGGTGAAACTCCAGGGAGTTTTGTTTGTATCTGGTGCTCACACACCGTCTCTCTGATGGTTTCGCCCTCTCTTCAGGACTTTCTGCCGTTGTTGTCAGTTGCTCAGATTCTGCTGCTTTCCTCGCCGTACACTCTGATACACGGCCTCGTTCGCAGAAGCATAATGTTGCACGATGTCTGATGCAGGTCAGCGAGGTAGACGACGTGCAAACACAAACTTATAGATACAGTCGACACGGCATCTCATCCGTTTGTCCAGAGTGTAGTGATCGTTTGCTTCCCTGACTGTCCTGGTTACACAGCTGTGCTGAGAGCATCTCCTCTCCTCCTCTTCCTCTCGTGAAGCGCGTCTCCTGCTGAGAGCTGCTCCCACGTGACGAGGTTTAGCTCTTCATGTTTTTCATTAAATGGTGTATTTACTGTAAAAATCTTCCAACCTTCCAACAATTAATCAGTCACATCGTGTTTGGTGTGTTTTTATTTTATGGCCTGAGAACTCGCCCTACATCAGCACAGCCTGTAGTTTTTCTTCGCTGAGGATTGGTGGAGAAGTTGCTGCGGTGTTTACGGAGGAGGAAACCCTGACAAGATCCTGGATGACACAACTAAGCCAATAAGAGCTCTGCTGGGTTTCGTGGAAGAGTCATCGCCTGCAGCCAAATGGCTTGATCGCCCTTTTTTTTTTTTTTTTTTTTTTATCTGTTCGCTGTCCCTTTCAGTTCACCCCGTCCATCCCTTCTGGTTCTGCTCTCATTTTCCTGAGTTTTAATCGCAGGCTGCCATAACGTGGCTGCTGTTACGTAAGCGCTGCTCCGTCAGATGGTCCTTCCTGTTGCTCTGAGTTTCAGCCAGCGTCACAGTTACAGTTCATAGATCACGGTTTAAATCTGCGGCGGACAGGAGATGAAATTATGATTAATCCTGTGATCGTATCGCAGCGGCATGACTGTTGTTAAAGTGAACCGCGGCTCTTTGAGATACACTCCATTGTAAATATAGATGGAGATTAGGAGAAATAATCCCTGTGGACTGCGGAGGGTTCACTTTGCTGTGGTTTGGTGTCGGCTGAACACTGCGGGTTCACACGTGTTGTTTCAGGTGTTTTCAGACTCTCAGTCAAAGGTCTCCAGGATCCAACTTTTTCACTGATGTCAGCTCGTGTTTGGGATACAGCGGTAAAATGTCCTCCTGCCAGAGTGCACAGTTTACTTTAAAGCTGCACAAATCAATAGTTTTTATATGAACAAAATATATCAAATATACCAGCTACTGCAGGTTCAAGGAAAGGTCTTTTAATCGGTGCGTTGATGAGGGAGCACAGCGTTTACCACAGTTTACGTGAAGCAGCCTCGTCTTGTGAGGAAAACTCAGAACATATTTCCACTGTGTGAAAGGAAAGAGATGAACGATGGTCATTTGCTGGTATGTTCCCTCACACCTGGAAACTATGGTTTATAGTGCAGGTTATAGTCTGTAGCACCACGATGCTTCATTTATATCGGTCTGTTGTGACACACTTTACCTTCATAAAATGTGCAGCTCCTTTTGGCCCTATTGTGATTTGGATAATATTTCGACAACAGCTTCACTTAAACCCTTACACGTTTTTCCACTGATTTCCTCTGGCCACATGTGAAGGACCTAATCCTCCCAGTGACAGTGAAACACTTCAGTTTTGCAAATCACGCAGCAGTAGATGGTTTCCATAAGGCAGACCATTATATCTATTATAAAAAGCACCAGCATACAATGTCTTCCCTTAATCGAGTCGGCAAACATGGAACCCGCAGAGCACACGCATTATGCAACTCCCACTGGATCAGGCCATGGATATAGAAAATAAATTATGTAAAACCCTGTTCTGCTGCTAATAGAAGGAACAGCGGCTTCGTTGTGCACATGAAGTCGGCGTGTTCTCCGGCGGCTGCGGAGGGAATCGACGGAAATCGCACAGAAGCAGCATCTCGATCTCCTTCTTAACGTCGCAAATAAATGCCACTGGAGTTCATGTCAGTCACTTCTCTTTCGTTCAGCGAGGGGCTGCAGCTGCAGAGCGCGTCGCCTGATGAGAGAAAACGAGGCCAAATAACTCGGATTTAATGAAATTATTGTCCGTACATCGCCGCCATGACACGGCACGCACGGGAATTGGCACACAGCTGGAAGTATCCGTCAGAGCTACAGTGCGACGGCGTGTCTATAGGCCGCCGCTGCTCCGGGATTGGTTACGTAAGCTGAGCGGCCGCTGTGAAAGTCTTGTGACATGTCATGATACCATCTCTGTTTTGTTTCCGAACGAGGGCGATGATTCGTTATTTGAAGCATCGCCGCCCCTCCCCCTCCTTCCTGTAGGTCATCTATCTGCACACAAATGAAAGGCAGAGCCGATCAGCAGTGGGTCATCCCTTCATGACGACCCTCCCCTCCCTCCCTCCCTCTCTCCCTCTCTCTCTCTCCTCTCTCCCTCCTCTCCCTCCCTCTGCCCGTCCTTCCCTCCGTCCTTCCCCCTACATGGCTTAACCCCCTCCCCCCCCCAGCCCTCGCTGATCACGATACAGCGCTGAGAGGAATGCAGGCCACCAAAGGGAAAACCTGGTAATCAGGAGTGACCCCTCCCCACCCCTACCCCGCCCAAATCCCGTCGCTCCTCACCTCCTCCTCCTCCTCCTCCTCCTCCCATCTCTCTGGATCGCCTCTCATAAGCAAATATGCAACCATGTGATCGCAAAACCTCAGGAGACACGAAAGCAGCACAGGGTGCGTGCTTTCCCCCTGCATTAGTGACCGCGTGTTCATGTTCAGCCTCTATATGTGAGGCTGTGTGTGTGTGTGTGTGTGTGTGTGTGTGTGTGTTGCGTGCATCCATGTGTATGTGAGTGAATGTGGGGGTGGTATGTGTGCATCGCGTGTTCATTTACTGCAGTGTTCGGGGGGTGAAGGAGTTGAAACGTTCTATATTTACTCGCTGCCATTCACACTCTGCTAGAATAATTAACACACAAACACACTCACACACATCCTGTATGCATGCACCGCGCTGTGTGTGTGTGTTTGTGTGGCTGCAGGAGGACACACTGACACACACACACACACAAAGTGGTAAAATTTAATATATTCTGCCTCAGACTAAATCATACATACCCCCGGCTGTAGATAGCATTAGTGGAAAAGGCAGCAGCAGTGTGTTCGCTTAAATACACTGCAGACAGCTAAAGACTCATTTAATTCATGGTGCCCTGTGATTGGCTGTTTGTATCGCTGCAAACAGGAAACTGTAGTAACACACACACACACACACACACACACACACATATACAACATGTCAGTTCTCACTACTGATCTACATCAGGAGTCCATCCTGAGCAGCGCTTCCTGATTAGCAGCTACCATGTTGCTATAGCTACAGATTAACACCTGAGCTAAGCGCTGCAGTCGTTTACACTTCCTGTCAACAGTGTCCAACTAAAAGCAGTTCGTAAAAACAAACACTCATGTGAAGTCACAGTCAGAGTCCATGGAAGTTATCGTATGAGTTTTATCAGTTACTTTTCCCTCGTTGTAAAATAATAATCACGTTGGAGCTGATGTGGACCTGATCATTCAGCGACGTTATTTACAGGCAGGTGGCAAATTAAGTGTCTCAGTAAGAAAAGGCTGAAGAAAAGAAGGCAAGGAGGAGGAGACTTCTACGAAAGAAAACACGTCCTTAAAAGTAAATTTGATCTGCAAATAACATCCAACAGACACTCGGTGAGCGATCATTAACTCATCATCATGTGATCAGTAACTGCAAAGGAGCTGAGGAAAGGGGGGTGATGCAGCTCCAGTCGGACAAATCGTAATCGATCGATCGAATCTTTGGTGTAAAAATCGATTCGTCGTTGTTGAGGATGTCCATCAGGTTCTTGTGATGGATGAAATCTGTTGTTGGGATGTTCCTCCTCGTCATTTATCACCATGAACTGATGCAGTTAAGATACAATCAGAGGTGATTCAAGGAGGAAACCTTTAATACTTAAGTGAACATTTTAAGGAAACTTTAAGGATGAAACTTAAGGGTGTCTGTGCAACTGTTTTTAATTTTGAGGAAACCTTAACTCAGACTTTAAGGTTATTCATAAATGAAGGTGTTTTGTGCCGGTGGCCCCTGGTGACTGTGAAGGCCACAGCATATGATTCACATTATTCTCACACTCATCAGACCATCCAGTGACGCCGTCCTGCACCGCGTCGTCCTGCTCCCTCTCATTTCCCAGGTTTTCCCTTTAATTAGTCCCTCGTCTGTATGTCGGTAACGTATGATGGAAAACTGACCCTGGACTTTTTGTCTGGTGACGTTTTAAGTCTGAAACTGTGTCATATGTTGTGTTTTTCCTCAAGCTTCGTTTGCTATGATTTATTGTGCAAAAAAATAATGCAGCACAGTGTGTCCTGTAGCCTCCGGCCTGTGGCTGGAGCCAAGTCCAGTCAGTTTTGCCGCGGTCGCGTTATGACCCGAGGCGCATGCAGGACGCTGTGGGTGTGAAACGAAGCGTGAGTCTGCGTCTGCATGAGCTTTTTCCCCACGTCGAACTGATTCAGACAGATTTCGGAGAGCGGCTGTTGGAGTCGGGTGCAGGGAGGGTTCATGATCATTTAGAGAAGAAAAAAAAATGGTTGATCGTGTTCAGCCTGTGCGTCAATGAAGAAAACTTTAAGACACTTTTAATGTAAGAATCATGTAAACAGAGAGATGGATGCTCCGGATCCTCTGTGGAAAATGTGTTCAGATCAGAATACGAGACTGTTAAAATGCTGGAATACGCCAACAGGAGTGAGGAAGGTGTGACCTCCTCCTCATCTGTGAAAGTAAAAGTAATTGTGTACGTTGTGCTCGTCCTCGCTGCCCGCGCTCTGACTCTGAATCAATCCTGGCACGGATCCAAAGTAAACTGCGGCGCTTCCGCCTCCCTCTAATCGTCAGCGTTAACGCATCCAACACCGTGGGTTTCTGTCACCACGTGCCCCCCCTCCACCCTCCCACCCACCCCCACTCCCACCCCCCACCCCACCCCACGAGCTTAATACGCTGGGTTAATGCCGTCCAAATATAGCCCTGTTTCATGATTCAGACTCCTGCTATTGTTATCCCATGTGACCTGACAGCAGAGACGTGCGATATGTGGTGTAAACAAACGATACGCAGCCGTCAGCCACTGACTGTGAAAATAATCTAATAATCATTGTTTGATTTACATTCTTGTATTTAGTCTTAAAATACCTCAAGAGAAAGTGTCACCCAGTGGTTTTAACAACAGCTCTGTTGCGTTAAGTAACTTCTGATCCCAAATCTTTCCTGTGATTGGTTAAGAACACTTTAAGTCTCTTTTGGCAGTGCGTGTGTGTGTGTGTGTGTGTGTGTGTGTGTGTGTGTGTGTGTGTGTGTGTGTGTGTGTGTGTGTGTGTGTTGTTGAGGGTACATGGTGGACTGCAGCGACACTGTGACAGGATGCCAGGGTGACATGTAGGGATTGGGCAGGGAATTGAAGCAGCGCGAGCACAGAACATCCGCACTAATCCGGTTGTAAATAGCATGATGGGGCAAATTGAAAGTGGTCAAATATTTGATAAATATTTGCTGTGTACTTTTACTTTTTTTTTGGGGGGGGGGGGGGTAGGATTTGTGCTGGAGGCTGCAGGATGAAGGTCAGGACCAGAGCCAAGCTGGACTCTGGGTCACAGTCCAAGCACAGAGAGATTTGTCTCCTGAAGGTGTTGACAACTGGATTTTGGTTTGGGCCGGGTCTTGTGCGGTTCAGTGGCTCTGTCCTCAAAAACTTACATTTGTGTTTTTGCCAAAGTGCCATGTTCTTCATGGGTGTATAGTTGGTTTACAAAGTGCTGGGGTCTGCGTCCTGAATCCCGTGTGCGGTTGTAGCTTTGAGATGCGAAGGTCCAGCTCTTTACGTCGGCGGTGACTTTTTCAGTATTTAACCAAGTGACGCCACAGTTTTCCTCATGAGGGACAGAGATTATGGAGGTTTACGGAGCTCAGGCTTCTCAGCTGTGTTTGCCAAACTAGTGATGATAGCTACACGAGCTAGGCTAACATGAGCGAGCTAAATGCTAAACACACAGCTGCTTGACACACTGACCGAACTTTACAGGTGGCAACTTTGAATTTATGTTCTGCACATGCTAAGATGTAGAATGATGTTTTCAGCTTCAGGTGCATTACTGTGATCAGCTCAACAGACTTCTAATGAAAGTTTCCCTCAGCCTGTCTTTCCCTGATTACTATAAAGCTGCATGCAACCTTTCTGCAACCTTCTAAAAATATTGCCACCACAATTTAGTAAATTATTTTAATTGTCAAATGAATGGAGAAAGCTAATTGTCCTTAACTATGCACAACTTGTTTACCGGATCTTCTTGCACCTCGATGGGAAACAAACTATTAAAATGAAGCTTCACCTTCCAGCTGCATCAACACCTTCCAGCGCCGACAACAACACGCAGTAAAAGAAAAATGCCTCCAAACGCAGCTGAAGTATGACAAACTGTCTGATTTTCAGGGTCACTGCTCGTTTGTCAGGTTCGATCTATCAAATACTGGAGCAGATACATTAGCCGAGGGCCGGCGTGGGGCCCAGTGAGAGGAAGAACCGCACCGTGTCCGGCAAAGAGTCGACTGGCCGTGCTCATAGAGTCTTCTTCTGCAACACTTTACTGCAGCTCCGGAGAAGATTCATGCTACTATAAAATCATTATTCAGATTTCTGTGACCGATTGAAGAAATATATTCAAGTGACAGCAGCACAGACAAGTCATTCAGTTTGAGCTTCAGCTCTGAATCATGTTGTTGGAGCGAGAGAAATTTCACCCAGTGAGTCGACTCTGATTCTTTTCCAGTGCAGCTTCCTGTGTTTTTGGGAACTGGAAGAAAACGGCGGATAAAACAGAACTTCTGTCTTTCAATTCTGGGACAGCAAAATCTACGTGTTTTTGTTTTTCCCCACTGTCAATTAACAGATGAAAACTTAATGGTTTCCCAGCTTGAGAAGATCCAGAAATCTGGTGGTTTCAGAACTTTTCGTTGTTGTGATCAGACTCAGAGGGAGAGCAGCTGGTGAAGATGGTGGAGCCAGATTCTTCCCTCAGGAGCTGGTGGAGACCAAACACTGAGCCAAAAGAAAGAGAGAGGGAATACTGGACTCACATTTGTCATGTGGCCAGAAACATGACTCCAAAGGAATGAAAATGTTTCTCTATAACTGCTTGATTTGTAAAGAAGCCATTAAATTAGCCACTTCACCATATTAACCTGATGATATGTTACTGCTGCCTTCAAGTGGCCAGAAATATATACGTTTTTGCAGGTTTAAAGATTAAAACTAACCAATTTTGGTTATTCAGGAGTTGTAGCAAAGATAAGTTCCTTAGGCAAGTTATTTTACAACTCAATAATACGTAAACAATGTTATAATAAACTTTATATTTTTAAATGAAACTTGGTCAAACTCCCCATTCTTTTTGAATGGAAATAAAGTGAGGTAGATGAAGAGGTAACTGCAGCACAGAGAGAATGGTCTGACCCTCTGTTGGTGTTTTAATGTAGATCATTTGTAAACCTCCGTCGAGCTACGATAAGCATGTATGGGAAAGCCAAGCTGTTCTGTTGAGCACGCTGGGAACGCCTCTGGGTGATAGCTGGAGCGCTACTATGCCACATGTGTGTGATGGCAGTGGGAATGTAAATTTTTCATTATGTACACTTGTGCCCACTGAAGCTTGATAACAAGATCTGCTCTTTGTCCTCCTCTGGCCATTCAGGAGGCTTTGTGTTGGCCCACTTTTTCTGGATGGGTTCTGATGTGTAAACTAGCAAAGTACAAACACACACACACACACACACACACACACACACACACACACACACACACACACACACACCACAGCCACAACACACACGCAGTAGTTTTTATCTTAACATGACCTTTTGTTTTCTCACGATCAGGAAATAATTATATATGATGATGATGATTATTAGAGTTATTAATTATATATGATCAATAAATATATGATAAACGCAGTGATGACAAAATAGTTTGATCTTGACGTCATCTGTGATCTTTTTGTGATCACTGGATAATCGTCTAAAATCAGCAGCCGGAGAGCGGCCATGTTGTTATCGCTGCAGCTGAAACCAGACCGACTGTCCCGTAATGTTCCTGCTGTCGTCATAGCGACTGATAGTGATCCTGTGCTCCACGGTGATCTTACAGTAGTCTACAGTGACCACATTACAGATACAAGGCCCTGCAGTAATATCATCATCGACCCATAATGTGCTTGTGTGTCTGTGGTTGGGAACAATTAGTTAAATTACAAATCAATTTCAAATCAGCTTTTGCTGATTATCACACCAGAGTCTCACAAATGCTTTTATAATGATCACAACGAGGCAAATTAAAGCTCATTATGTCAAGACATCGAGACACGGGGATCATGAGGGAGGAGAGCACGGGAGGATTCGATGATCACAAGTGAATTAAACATAAATACTCAAACCATTGTAATGAAAACAGTGATTACTCAGATTTTATCTTTGTGCTTTTGTTTTTATTCAGATTTTTGGGCATCGTGGGTAATCCCTTTTCATACATATTAATTCTCTAAAATATGTGGACCCTGCACTGTTTTGGACAAATGAACATGAATGAAACATTAGAGCTGCTGCTGATTTCAAACCTGAACTTGAAAACAACTAAGTGTGTTTTCCAAGTAGAAGCGAAAGACTTATTTCAAATAATTATGTATTTATTTATCTATCTATTTCCCATTAAAGGAAACTCTCAGGGTCTTGTCATTATTATATCCGCATGATGGCTGAAAATACAAAAAATAAATGTGCAGTATAATTACCCAGAGCTCAGAAGACATGTTCAGATTATTTGTTTGTCCAACCATCAAAGATATTCAACGTAACAGAAAGAAAACCAGTAAATCCTCACATGAGGAAACAGGAAGCAGTGAATTATGGGCATTTGTGCTTGATATCTGGTTTAGACGATTGGCCGATTTTCAATTTCTGACTAATAAATTAATCGGCTAATTGTTTCACCACTAGACGGACGGCGAACAAAGGGAGAGAGGGGGGAGGACCTGAAACAAAGGACCCAAACTGGAACCAGGAACCTAGTGATCATATGAGATACAGAGTAAACCAGCAGTCCACGAGTAAACAGCCATTTATGTGTTTTTGTTCTTTTAGAGCTGTGACATGTTTTTCCGCCTTTCATGTTTTAGTGGGTCAAGAACGCCACACTCTAATATATCTAGCATATGCGATTCATCGCCCACGCCATTTGCTCACCCAGTTCGTTGGATTATGTCACACATTGTTCTCTAAAAAGTTGATCCAAGATTGTCCGTATGGGAACAGGGTCAGCGGCGTCCAAACCCAAAGCCGTGTCTCGTGTGAAGGTACGAGCCCATATGCTGTCCAGTGTCTGCTGTGACACTCCTGACTCCGCCCCGCCCCTCCGATGGACTCCCTGTTAACCCCCTTCGCAGACAACAAAAGATCTGACCCAGAACCCAATCACCCAATCATGTCATACGTCACCTTCGGGGTCAAAGGTCATCGCGGGTCGCGGCACACCGCTCCTGCAGGGGTCAGAGATTAATGTGCTCGACCACTGCTCTCTTTCTCATGACATCACCGCTGCTCATCGTCTCACATTATAGACGTAACTAATTATTATTATAACATCAGCTGCAACTTACAATATATTTTATGATCATTAATCAGCTGATTTATTGATCTGTTGGTGTTTTCAGTCAACAATGCTGAAAAATCACTCATAGGTTGATCCAAATATTTCACTGTCAGTCAGAGAGGAGCAGCTCATCCTCACCACTGAAACCTACATCGTTTCCTCTTTCCAGTCTTCTTCTCCTCTTTTATTGGTGCAGATTGTGATTTGTTTATATTGTTAAAGTCCCTCCATGAAGACATGATCATTTGATTGACTTTGCTTGTGTTTTTTATTTGCATTGTACAGCCAATATCCCAGAATACAGTTGGCACCAACCGGCAGCAACAGTGACGACTGACGGGGATTTTAAAACCAGCTGAAATGAGGACCGTCACTGTGTTGTCATAAATGTCAGATAAGATGGAGACGCTCAGAGGCAGATGACTGTGATTACAGAGGATTATACACGAGGTTCCTCTGAACTCTTATTCCAGGAAACTGATGAGATGTTTCCGTCAGAAATAGAGTTTCCAGTCCAGATTTCTGTCATCTGCTGGAACATATGATGCAAACCATAGTTACCTCCCTGCCTAAGGTTTGCTCTACACTTCCACTCGTGGTTAAAGCTCCACTTCTACAACTGGGCCGGCTGTGGCTCAGGAGGTACAGCGGGTCGACCACTGATCAGAAGGTCGATGGTTCGGTCCCCGGCTCCTCCAGTCCACATGCTGAAGTGTCCTCGGGCAAGATACTGAACCCCAAATTGTTGCGTCTGTTCCATCAGTGTGTGAATGTGGCAACTTTTGTGATCTTTAAGACTAGAAAAGCGTAATATGATGTTCGTTTACTATTTATGCAGGAAGCTGATCAGAGCTGAGGGCTTCTCTCTTCTCTCTGGAGCTCTAACAAGAGCAGGGTGTTTTGTCTTCTGATTGGCTGACTGACTGAGGGTGACGACTGTGTCTTTGTGACATCACAATTTGTGATTTTTCTGTGTCTTTTCATCGTCTGAATTGAAGTTCACACACACACACACACGGCTCATGGACGTCACTGTTTCTGTGTGAGCAGTGGTCCCTCCACTTGTTTCACCCGGCAGCCCGCTCACCCCTTCTCACGCCTCCAGCACCAGAGCCGGACGGGAGGGGAAAAAAAAAAAGTAATGATGTCACGCTGGGAAAAAGGAGAATCCCATTAGGATGAGAACAGCTGGGGCCACCAGCCAATGAAAGGCTGGGAGGCAGGGGTAGGGAGGGGAGGCAGAAGGGGGCTGGAGAGGGGAGGGATCAGGGGCAGTGGTAAGACTGGAGAGGAGGGGGGGGGGCATGAGATGAGCTGGGCTGAGCTGAGCAAGCAGTAAAGTGCAAATATAGTGTCGCCTGAAGGAGGTGTTGCCTCATCTCGCTCGAACGTGGCAACAAAGCCACTCTGGAAGAGACGAGAAGCTTTTCCTGCCGCAGCTCTGCTCTTTGACTCTCGTGTGAAACGCAGCTTCACAGCAACACGACACTTCTCTCTGTCTCATTCTGCCCCGACTGTCTAATTTGATGTATTAATCTTTGTGTTCTGTTGACATCAGCTTTACTTCCTTGTTGTTCTGGAGCTCACAGATCCCTCTGTTTGTGTAAAGAGTATAAAGTAAACTGTTTTTCTACTTTAAATACAGAAATGTTCTTATGTTCTTCTGACCTTTTTTTTTTTTTTTTTTTTAAAAAGGAAGAAAATGAAGCGGTAACCCACTTCCCTTCACCACAAACTGGGCTTTCACATTAACTGAACATGATACAAAATTAGTATGAAGCATTGCTGTTACACCGAATCATACATGAACAAATATATGTGTTATATTGGCAGAAATGTTTGTTATTCTACACAGTGATATGAGCTACAGTATGTTTGGGCTCAGAGAGGTTCTTTTATAAACTAACTATTATAAAACTCCAGTAACATAAATCCAAATAGATCATCATTTTGGATGTGGGAGGGGTAATGCTGCGTAAAGTGATCTGACATGAGCAGGTGAAGATCTGCTGTATTTAACCATGTTTTACAGTCTGTCCTGTTTTATAGGTGACATCTGAAATATCAACAGCAAAAATCATTTTTCATCATCATTTTTAAATCACCTTCACGTTGCTTGTTTGGTTGAACCAACTGTCCAACATCAAAATAATATTCAGTTTACTGTCACATGAGACAAAGCAGAGGAACAAGTCCTCAGGCTGAAAGTAGTTAGTTGTTGGCATTAATGCTT
>NW_019174307.1:21410417-21427780 GCF_002260705.1 Seriola dumerili
TGATTTTTTGCTGTTGATGTATTTCAGACGTCACCTATAAAACAGGACAGACTCGTAAAAACATGGTTAAAGTACAGCAGACTTTACACCTGCTCATGTCAGATCACTTACGAGCCAATTACCCCTCACCACATCCAAAATGATGATCTATTTGGATTTATGTTACTGGAGTTTATATAATAGTTTAGTTTATAAAAGAACCTCTCTGAGCCCAACATACTGTAAGCTCGCATATCACTGTGTAGAGATAACAAAACATTTCTGCACAATTATACACATATTTTGTTCATGTATGATTCGGTGAAACAGCAGTCTGCTCAGTACTAATTTGTATCGTGTTCAGTTAATGTGAAAGCCCAGTTTGTGGTGAAGGAAGTGGCGTTACCGGCTTCTTTTCTTCCTTCTTTAAAAAAAAAAAAAAAAAAGGTCAGAAGAACATAAGAACATTTCTGTATTTAAAGTAGAAAAACAGTTTACTTTATACTCTTTACACAAAAGATAGGATCTGTGAGGCTCCAGAACAACAAGGAAGTAAAGCTGATGTCAACAGAACACAAAGATTATACTCTCAAATTAAGAGTCAGGGCAGAATGAGACAGAGAGAAGTGTCGTGTTGCTGTGAAGCTGCGTTTCACACGAGAGTCAAGAAGCAGAGCTGCGCAGGAAAGCTTCTCGTCTCTTCCAGAGTGGTTTGTTGCCACGTTCGAGCGAGATGAGGCTAACCTCCTTCAGGCGACACTATATTTGCACTTTACTGCTTGCTCAGCTCAGCCCAGCTCATTCTCATGCCCCCCCCCCCCTCCTCTCCAGTTTACACTGCCCTTGATCCTCCCCCTCCAGCCCCCTCTGCCTCCCTCCTACCCCTGCCTCCCAGCCTTTTCATTGGCTGGTGGCCCCAGCTGTTCTCATCCTAATGGGATTCTCCTTTTTCCCGCGTGACATCATTACTTTTTTTTTTTCCCTCCCGTCGGCTCTGGTGCTGGAGGCGTGAGAAGGGGTGAGCGGGCTGCCGGGTGAAACAAGTGGAGGGACCACTGCTCACACAGAACAGTGACGTCCATGAGCCGTGTGTGTGTGTGTGTGAACTTCAATTCAGACGATGAAAAGACACAGAAAATCACAAATTGTGATGTCACAAAGACACAGTCGTCACCCTCAGTCAGTCAGCCAATCAGAAGACAAAACGCCTGCTCTTGTTAGAGGTCCAGAGAGAAGAGAGAAAAGCCTCCAGCTCTGATCAGCTTCCTGCATAAATAGTAAACGAACATCAATATTACGCTTTTCTAGTCTTAAAGATCACAAAAGTTGCACATTCACCACTGATGGAAACGACGCAACAATTTGGGGTTCAGTATCTTGCCGAGACACTTCAGCATGTGGACTGGAGGAGCCGGGGACGAACCATCGACCTTCTGATCAGTGGTCGACCCGCGTGTACCTCCTGAGCCACAGCCGGCCCAGTTGTAGAAGTGGAGCTTTAACCACGAGTGGGAAGTGTAGAGCAAACCTTAGCAGGGAGGTAACTATTGGTTTGCATCATATGTTCCAGCAGATGACAGAATCTGGACTGGAAACTCTATTCTGACGGAAACATCCATCAGTTTCCTGGAATAAGAGTTCAGAGGAACCTCGTGTATAATCCTCTGTAATCACAGTCATCTGCCTCTGAGCGTCTCCATCTTATCTGACATTTTATGACAACACAGTGACGGTCCTCATTTCGCTGGTTTTAAATCCCCGTAGTCGTCACTGTTGCTGCCGGTTGGTGCCAACTGTATTCTGGGATATTGGCTGTACAATGCAAATAAAAAACACAAGCAAAGTCATATCAATGATCATAGTCTTCATGGAGGACTTTTAACAATATAAACAAGCTCACAATCTGCACCATAAAAGAGGAGAAGAAGACTGGGAAAGAGGAAACGATGTAGGTTCTAGTGGTGAGGATGAGCTGCTCCTCTCTGACTGACAGTGAAATATTTGGATCACCTATGAGTGATTTCAGCATTGTTGACTGAAAACACCAACAGATCAATAAATCAGCTGATTAATGATCATAAAATATATTGTAAGTTGCAGCTGATGTTATAATATAATTAGTTACGTCTATAATGTGGACGATAGCAGCGGTGATGTCATGAGAAAGAGAGCAGTGGTCGAGCACATTAATCTCTGACCCCTGCAGGAGCGGTGTGCCGCGACCCGCGATGACCTTTGACCCCGAAGGTGACGTATGACATGATTGGGTGATTGGGTTCTGGGTCAGATCTTTTGTTGTCTGCGAAGGGGTTAACAGGGAGTCCATCAGAGGGGCGGGGCGGAGTCAGAGTGTCAAGCTAGACACTGGACAGCATATGGGCTCGTACCTTCCCACGCAGACACGGCTTTGTGGTTTGGACGCCGCTGACCCTGTTCCCATACGGACAATCTTGGTATCAAATCTTTTTAGAGAACAATGTGTGACATTAATCCAACGAACTGGGTGAGCAAATGGCGTGGGCGATGATCGCATATGCTAGAATTATTAGAGTGTGGCGTTCTTGACCCACTAAAACATGAAAGGCGGAAAAACATGTCACAGCTCTAAAGACAAAAACACATTAACTGGCTGTTTACTCGTGGCACTGCTGGTTTACTCTGTATCTCATATGATCACTTAGGTTCCTGGCTTCCAGTTTGGGTTCTTTGTTTCAGGTCCTCCCCCTCTCTCCCTTTGTTCGCCGTCCGTCTAGTGGTGAAACAATTAGCCGATTAATTTAATTTCAGGAAATTGAAAATCGGCCATCGTCTAAACCAGTATTCAAGCACAAATCCCATAATTCACTGCTTCCTGTTTCCTCATGTGAGATTTTACCTGGTTTTCTTTCTGTTACGTTGAATATCTTTGATGGTTGGAAACAAAATAATCTGAGACGTCTTCTGAGTTCTGGGTAATTATAACTGCCATTTTATTTTTTGTATTTTCAGCATCATGCGGATATAATAATGACAAGACCCTGAGAGTTTCCTTTAATGGGAAATGATAATAGATACAATAAATACATAATTATTTAGAAATAGTCTTTCGCTTTCTACTTGGAAACACACTTAGTTGTTTTCAAGTTCAGGCTTTGAAATCAGCAGCAGCTCTAAATGTTTCATTCCATGTTCATTTTGTCCAAAACAGTGCAGCGGTCCACATATTTTAGAGATTAATATGTATGAAAAGGGATTACCACTCCGATGCCCAAAAATCTGAATAAAAACAAAAGCACAAAGATAAAATCTGAGTAATCACTGTTTTCATTACAATGGGTTTTGAGTATTTATGTTTAATTCACTTGTGATCAATCGAATCCTCCCGTGCTCTCCTCCCTCAGATCCCGTGGTCTCGATTCTTGACATAATAGGCTTTATATTTGCCTCGTTGTGATCATTATAAAAGCATTTTGTCTGAAATATCAACAGCAAAAATCATGTTTATGAGCTAATTTTATTCAATTAGGAAAAGTCATGAATCATTTATGTGATTAACAAAAGCCAGAGTCTCCAGGACCCCAAACACAACATTAGGGTTATATTGTCTTCCTGACTAACTGATGACGGTTTGGTCTAAACAGTGTCAAAATAACGTGGAAATGCCCTTCACAGCTTTTTAAATCACCTTCACGTTGCTTGTTTGGTCGAACCAACTGTCCAACATCAAAATAATATTCAGTTTACTGTCACATGAGACAAAGCAGAGGAACAAGTCCTCAGGCTGAAAGTAGTTAGTTGTTGGCATTAATGCTTAAAGAATGGATTAGTTGCAATTGACTTTCTTTTTGTAGTTTGTAAAATAAAATATGTGTCAGGGTTAGAGGGACAGTAGGTGTGAACAGTTCAGTGCTGTAGGACAGCAGAGTCTCTGGAGGGACTGAAATAACAAAAGTTTTTTTTCTTCTGTTGTAATTTTTATCACCGACGCTCTGATGTCATAGTAACTATGACATAACTAAGTTAGACAAAATAAAAGGTCTGGTTTTGGGGAATCAGACTTTTCAGGTTCCATGTGGTGAATGTTTCATGAGCCGGGAGCAGACGTGTCGGCAGCATCTTCAGCGTATGAAGCATAAGGCAGTCTGACAGTCACAGCAGTGCTTTGCAAACATTATCACAGGACTAAAGCCCGTCTAACCCCCCCCCGTCTCCCCCCCTCTCTACAGTCGCCCTGACCAGTCGAAACGGTGTGACTCCGCCCAGTGCAAATGATGACGACAGTAAAACAGAGGTGGAGGCCAAGATCCCTGAGGGTGAACTCCTGCTGCAGGTCAGTGTTCAAACTGCATCTGTTGTTATTTCTGCTCCACCCACAGTCGTCTGTTCTGTGTCATCTATTTAATTCCTTTTTCAATTCAATATCTGAGATTGTTTGTTGCTATAACTACGTTTGTTATGCTATTGAAGGCCAGTGTCTGTGGATGGGCAACGGCACCGATTTAATTTGTGAGTCTGGACCGCCCATGTTTTATTTTCTTTTTTTTCTTTTTTTTTTTTTCTTCTTCCTGATAAGTGCCCAAAATCTATTTAGGCCAATGACAGGGGCTCAGAGGCTCAGGGCGGCTTACCACTCAATACGTCTGGCACTGTCTGCTGTGCCCTCATGAAACATTAGTGCACTGTTCAGTCACACCAGTCTGCTGCTGGATTCGACTTGTGCCCGGGACTCATCATATCATCATCTGTGAATATGGATTCATTTGAACGGATATTTCAGGGATGATTTGACCCGACTTCGGCCTATTACTCCTCAAATTATCGTCATTGTCATCCTGAAGGAAATTTCAGGGGTTTTGCTTTTACAACCCGAGTCATCTTCATGGAGCTTTGGCCATTTGTCAGTTTCGATCACATTTAAAGGAATAGTTTGACATTTTAGAAACTATGATATTCACTTCTTGATGAGTGAATTGATACCATTTTCCCGTATGGTAAAATATGAAGCTAATAGGTTAGCTTAGCGATGCAGAACAGCTAGCTTGGCTCCGTCCGACGCTAACAGATAATGCCTCAGTGTCAGATCCACTTACATCGTCTCACTCACTGACTCGAGTCGCAGTGATTGGCTGCGTAGCGTCATGTGATCAGTGCCATAAAGGCTAGAGAAGCTGCGTCGATCGAATAATGGTCAATAATATATAGTTTATACATCTGGGTCCACAGCTTCGCCGTTCAGTAACCTCTGCAGTGGATAAATGCTTCCACTGTGCAGTGACGGTGAATAAAGTGACTTGAAGTCCACAATAAGCAGAGCTAACGGAGCCAGTGAAGTAGAGCAAAAACAGAGCGAGAGCATCAACACCCCCCCCCCCCCCCCGCCCCCCCTCCCCGCCCCCGGAACCTCTGGACATTTTACCGAATTTCAGGTCACTGTTCTGCGTTTTAAGAAAAGGCGATCGATGGACCTGTTTTCCATTCCAGTGGAAAGGGAAAAAACAAAAAAAAAAAAACCCAACCTCTCGTGGTTCACGGGGGTTCTGTGCCCTCTGTTCTGTATGTGTGATTGAGTAGAGGGCGAGCTCGCCGGCTGCCAGATCTTTTTGGGATCTGCTGGAGTCATTGATTTTCCAGTCCAGTTCCTCCCAATGTGCATCACACTGGCATTCCAGGAGAGGAGAGGAAGCAGCCGTTCCCCCGACCCGAGCAGGGAGGTTTTCGTTCTTATGATAAGCCCCACGTTTCCCCAGCTTGTTGGTAATGAGAAATGAAAGCTCATTTGGAGAAACAGACTCAGTCAGGAGGTGAGTGTTCCACAGGGGGTCTCTTCCTCCTCTTCCTCCTCCTCCTCTTCCTCCTCCTCCTCCTCCTCCTCCTCAGGATGAAAGGGGGAGATGGACAGCGAGCCGTCCACGGACACAGGTTTATTTCTGAACCCCTCGAGTCTGAGCCGGTTTCTTCGCCGTTCTTCGCATCAGACAGTCGTGAATTATAGAAGAGCAGTGAACGTTTCAATTATTCAGGCTGAAAATGGAGGAAACGTGGCGAAATGTTTTAATTGTGTTGTCACTTCTTTAGTCATTATTCAACAATAAACACACAGAACCGGTCGTTGTTGACAACAGACGACAACCTGCTCTCTCTCTCTCTCTCTCTCTCTCTGTCTCTCTCTCTATGTAGAGAGAGAGACTTGTGAGCCCTCACTTCTCCCCAGCTCGGTCTGACGACTGCAGCAAATCATTTGCAGATGGGAGGTCAACAAGTTCACATGAGCAGACTGTGTTGCCCAATTTGCGGACTGTTGCGCAACCTTTCACGTCACATCGGCTTCCAGTAGCAACGCAGCATTTCTCCGATTTTGTTTTCTACATTTGAATAAAGTTTGGAGGGATATTACACAAGAGCTTGAATATTTTAACATTAGTGCATTAAAAGTAACTAAAAGCTGAAACATGTGGCTCGAAAACAGATTTTTTAGAATATGTTTGGTTGCTGTTTACATGAGAACCTCAGCCCTGACATTTGCTCGCTTGTGTTTACTCTATCTCGCGGACAATTGAGGTGAATCACTGGTTTCTATTATCACAAAGAATAACATGGCGTCTCCGGCGTTAGTCATCCCTGCGCCCCCGTGGGCTGATTTAGGGAAGAGACGGCTGCGCTCGTACGAGCGGCTGTGGCTCTGTGATGAGGACGGTCGTGTTTGTTTGCGTTTTGTTTGGTACATGTCTGTCAGTGTGTTTTATTTACCAAATGTTCTCATACCGGGGGAGGGCACGTGTGCGTTTAGTGAGGTGGAAATGTTGGACCAGCTGTTCCCCTTTTGAAGAGACACAATGAGTGCGCTCCATTTCACCTAACATGCTACTTCATTTTCCTTTTCCTCTCTCCTTTCTCTTTTTCCCTTTTTTCTTTATGATTTGAATGAGTTTACTGTAGCGCTGTCATCTTGTCATCACAAACCTGCAGATCCACTCTCTACAACAACTGCAGCCACGGCCCCCTTTATAAAAATTAAATAACCTACTTTTGTAGAACAGCTGTAAAGGCAGAGAGTTGATTGCCTCACACACTGTGTACATGTCTGTATGCTTCATATATCTTTGCTGACTAAGGCGTAATAGTGGAGTGGATTCCCAGCAAATGCACAGAGCTCTGCCATATTACTGACACAGGTGACCTTGTGCCAATGACGATGTGTTTCTTTGTTTCCATAATGAAAGCTCTTACAGAATGAATGATAACTGTGCTAACTGTGTGTGTGCATCCTCTGTTTGACCCGCAGGCTCTCAACGGTTTTGTCCTGGTCCTCACAGCCAGTGGCACCATCTTCTTCTCCTCTCACACCATCCAGGACTACTTGGGCTTCCACCAGGTATCGTATCACAACCAGTGTTTTTCTGTTTCCTGTTGCCTCCAGTAACCGTCCGAACATTCTCCACAACAGTGATAACATAATCACAATTAGCAAGAGAAACAGCGAAGGGTTAATGGGAAACCTCCTGTCGTCCTATTGTGGTGAAGGTACAGAAGTCTGACACAGAAATAGCCGCTGTGTCTGGATCACAAGAGCTCATACAAGTTCAGGTTCATACAGGTTCAGCTCCTGTAATCAGTGTTAGAACAGGGCTACTGCTAGCTTGGCTACCTTGTCACATGCACATAATCATGTCTGCATATAATCATCACTCTAGAGATTAATTAACATTTACAAAATCAGAGAGCTGGGTGATTGTTCCAGCATCTTTAACATTTTAACCCGTTAGTTTAGCATCTAACCTCGCCATGATTTAACTCCTGTATTTTGTGGAGCATGGGTCGACACAGAGAGGTGCAAATCCACAGAGGCAGGTACGTTATCGTATTAAACATCTTAGAAGCTCTGTGTCTGCGGTCGATAGCGGGGTCTCGATGGACGGCTTGCGTGCAACATCTGCTGGGAGCAGCTCGGGGGTCTTGCTCGATCCATTGGTCTACTCCCTGCATGGTGCAGAGTCAGAGGCTCAAAACAGCAGCAAAAAAAAGACCTGACCTATTTATAGCTTGGCCTTTTGTAGAAACCACTAGTCGCAGGAGTGAGCTGCTTTGAGCAACACATCTCTGCCCTGCAGCTCAGCTGAGCAGCACACACGGAGCCTCGGCTGAGTGCACCTTTCCTGACTTTCGGTAGCCATCCAAAAAGGGAACTTTGCTTTTGAACGCAATGTTTTGGAGAGACTTTCCTCATGCAAACTGCTGGAGCCACATGTGACAGCTGCTACTAATACTGACACGGCTGCTGTACTAACCTACCACTAAAATAGCACTACCTCTGCAGGAGCATTAGAGTAGCACACCGAGTTAGCTAGTAGCTCCTCTCTAGCAACTACCCAGAATATCCATAACGTGCAACACAATGAGAACATTCAGAAAAACCCTTATAACCATCTAATAATGCCTTAGTGAGTATTTAGCAACCACCTGAACATTAACCACCTAGAAACACTGTGTCAACCACTGAACAGCTCTTCACTACAAACCCCACAGCAACTCCTGGCAGCTACATCGAACATGCTAACATTGACCTGCCAAGACAACGAGCAACTTAAGTGAAGTTTGACAGCAGATATCCAGAGAAGTTTGAACCTTTTTGTAGTTTTTATTCATCATTTAAAGAAACAGTCACATTGGACACAAACTACTGGATATGACATAAGGCTTAAGCTACATCCACGCTCATGAATTTTCTTTTTGAAACGGCGCTTTAAAACAAACCGATCTTCGTCCAGTCGAGCGTTTTAGCTCCGTAGCAGAAATGATCTCCGTCCATACTGACACACCGGAAAACTCATATCACATGACCATTCATGAACACCGGGCGTTTTAGGGTAGTGAATGTGGCGTAAACACAACAGAAGTGATGCATTTTAAAACTAAAACAAATCATTGTTGATGTCGCCTTAGAGTGTTTTCACATAAAGGAAAAAAGGAGTTGAATATTGAAGTAATTTAATATAAACCCATTTGTTTGTCATTATCTTGAAAGCCACTTTGCAGCAAGTGTTGGCTGTAAAAGATTTAATCAGCTCATTGATAGCGACATGAGAAAAGATTAATTTCCCCTGCAGGGGCATCGCTGTAAAGAGATGCATAATTATTTAATAAAACGTAAGTCTGGTCACTGGGATAATATGATTCATATTTTTATTATGGATTTGTTGCTTTTGGATTATTAATATCAGGTACATAATGACTGACCTTTGTAAACAATGATGACTCCCATTTCTTTTTCAGGTGTATAATTTTACCTATAAACCTGTGTCTCTATGTCATGGGCTGATTCTCCGTCTCTTTTCTCCTCTCAGACGGACGTCATGCACCAGAGTGTGTATGAGCTGGTCCACACAGAGGACCAGCAGGAGCTCAGGAGAAACTTGCACTGGGCTCTGAATCCTCCTGCCGCTGCGTCTGCCGTTACCCAGGACTCCCCCCAAGGTGATCCCTCCTCCCTCCCTACGTGAGCCTTTCATTACGACCACAACAGAACCGTGAGGTCCTGTTTGGACTGGATACTCTGGTCTGAAGTGGAAACAACACACCAAATCAAGGAGTTGTCACTTAAAGGTTGAACAGTATTTGACTTGAGCTTGAACAGTGTTTCTGAATTTGATTATTTTATGCAAATAAATCAGAAACATTTGCATAGAAACATCTAACCCTGACCATGTGAAGAAACACTGTGCAGACTGGGAACTGCAAGCTGTTGGAGGTCATGCACATTTTATTTGCATATGCACAGACACTATATTGCACTGCAGCCTGGAAGCTGGTTTGACCTTACATGCACTCTGAACAGGTGTCCAGGTTTTCGTCCAATCAAAAACGTCTTTCAGTAAAACTTCCTGTGCTTCTAAAAACACAGAGTTTAAATAATTAATAGGAAGATTTGAATCTTCTTTCTGCAGTTTCATCCCAAAAATCTGTAGCACTGCTGAATGTGCTGCACTCTTCTGCAGCCCTCAGTGTGTGTGCACGTGCGCGTGTGTGTGTGAGAGAGAGAGAGAGAGAGTGTGTGTGTGTGTGAGAGAGAGAGAGAGAGTGTGTGAGAGAGAGAGAGAGAGTGTGTGTGTGTGTGTGAGAGAGAGAGAGAGAGAGTGTGTGTGAGAGAGAGAGAGAGAGAGAGAGTGTGAGCAAACACATTTGGACATCAATATCAGAGGGTTAAGTACACACAGTTGAGGCATTAAACTGTAAGACCATCCTCAGGTCAGGTCACATGACCCTGTAATCTTCACTGTGGCTTATGAGGTGAACTGGTCCCAGATCTGTATTTGGGTTTTAAGATGCTTATGTCTGTGTGCTTTGGTTCTGAGCAATGTGTTTAGGTTAAGACCCACAGCCCCTGACAGAGCTCACCCGCTCCTGCACCGACCCCCCACCCCACCCCACCCCCACCCCCGTAGCTACAACAAATGCAGTCACTTGGTGTGTTAGGTCAGATCTAGCTCAAGGCATCATTACATAAGTGTATTTTCTACAGTGGACGGCAGCTGATGATATGAGACAACATTAAAGCATAAGCATAAATACGGACGGCAGCTTGAAGCCAGGTCAATGTCACAGTTATGACATCATGAAGGTATAACAACAGACAATAAATCAGGAAACACTGCTTCACTGTGGAACATGAAGATTACACTGTAGAGGAGCTCAGTGCATATTCAAACAAATATTAATAAAGATACCGTTAAACTTACTTAAGTTCTGTAATATGAGACCATGATGTGTAATATATGAACTGGAGGAATCTGATTCCACATGCGACCTGGAGGAGCCGGGGATCGAACCACCAACCTTCTGATTAGTGGACAACCTGCTGTTGCAGCTATAGACTGATACAAAGATGTGTTTTTCTGAGTGAATTAAAAATGTTATAGTTTTTTTTTTTATGGCTTTAGTTTTATTACAACCAACAAATATATCAACTACACACACACACACACACAAATGTCCAGTAAACATCCACAGTACCACTGTCACATGAAGAATCATAGTCCTTGTAGAATAAACATATAAAATATTGTCCATAAATATAATTAAATTGTTACTTCTGCTGCAGTTTTAACACCAGATTCTCACATTAAAACTGCATATACTGAATAATCATTGTGGCTCATATTTTGTTTCCCACAGATATGGAACCTGACAGCAGCTCCGCTCTGGTCACCTACAACCCCGAACAGCTTCCCCCTGAAAACTCGTCCTTCCTGGAGAGGAGCTTCGTGTGTCGTTTCCGCTGCCTGCTGGACAACTCCTCCGGCTTTCTGGTAGGTCACGCGTCACACAGCGACTGAGAGAAAACTTGGATTTGTCTCAATGAGACGCGTCGCTTTGTAGATCACAGAAAATACTACTACAGTCAGTCATTTAACGGTTTTAAGAGACATGAAGAAGAACATGGTCTTTTTAAATGCTTCAAAGGTTTAAAAAATAGCTTCAGGCTGAGAGAAGGATTGAGTGTGAATCAGTATTTTTAGTGACATTTTGGTAAAAAAACAAAAAAAAGCCAAGTGTTGTGGGCGTAGTGAGCATATGGATGGACAGCAGAGAACTGGATTAAGCTGAAGGCCATGGGTGTCACAGACTTACAGTAGAGTAGTCAAACCAATCTGACACAGGCAAAGGGGATGGGGGATATTTTCCTAAAACACACTCCAGTGATACCCGAGGACGGACACGCCAGTCAGAGTAACGCCTTGCTATGATGAGCGCCTACTTTGTATTATTTTGTGCAAGTGAATGAATGGGCCTTTCAGATATTTGCACATTTGAAAAACGGTTCTAAACTGCTTTCCAGGCGTTGAACATCCAGGGCCGGCTCAAGTTCCTGCACGGACAGAACCAGCGGCAAGAGAACGGAGGGAAGGCGCCGCCGCAGCTCGCCCTCTTTGCCATCGCCACTCCTCTGCAGCCTCCGTCCATCCTGGAGATCAGGACCAAGAACATGATCTTCAGAACCAAACACAAGCTGGACTTCACACCCTTGGCCTGCGATGCAAAGTAATGAAACTTCTGTTTTACTGTTTACTGACACTTGGCTCGTTGAGATGGTTGTTTTTGGGAGGCTAAAGCAGTAACATCAGAACTTAATGTTACATCCTATGAAGTTGTTCACTAGTTCAGTCATATATGATCAATGATGAGTAACTTATTGTCTTTTTGCACAGGGGGAAGATAGTTTTGGGGTACACAGAGGCTGAGCTGCGCGTACGAGGATCCGGCTACCAGTTCATCCATGCAGCAGATATGTTGTACTGTGCAGAGAACCATGTCAGAAGTAAGTTGTGTCACCGCGCCAACCAAGCTATAAAACCCTTCTTCAACATATATTTAGGCAGAATTTGATGCCAGGAAAATGTTTTTTTATTGACGTCATTCATTTTGTGCTATTCAGTCTTTAACTTCACTGCCGCTTCCAGGTCGACTGGTCAGCATCAGCTCAGTGAAAATAAATGACAAAAAGCTCCAAACAGATTGATGAGAGGGTCATTCACCATATCTTTAAAGTATTTTTTTGGGGGGGGGGGTATTTTATTTTTATTAGACAGGAGCTGACAAGAAACAATGGGGAAACATTTAAGGAAACTTTATTGGGTAACAATTAAAAAAAAACTCAAAGATATCAAAGGATGCACAGTGTGCTGAAGTGAAACTACTCTCAAAGACACACAAGTAGCAGTTTATCAGATTTTATACGATTCTGAAAAGAGCATAATCCTCTATACTGCTGTCTTGACAATTAAGCTGGCTGCATGTTAACACAGGGTTAAGGTTGCATAAAAGAGGTGGTTGTTATGAGGTCTGAAGCTGTTTTCTAATGTAATAAGAAATGGTTAGTCTTTGGTGTTTATATGACAGAGCCATGTTGCTATTTTAGATTCAGTCCTGCCAAAAAAAAAAAAAAAAAAAAAGTTGAAGAGGTCCAGTTGAACCTGGTCAGAGAGTTCAGACAGCTTTCACAAGTAATCCTGCTGGATTATGGAGCAGATTGAGCAAAGCTGCAGAGCTGCCAGAGGAGAGGATAGGGCCCACAAATCCACTGCATGAGCAAAACATCAGAGATGATCCATACAACAGTGACGACACACAAACACTTCAGAGCACAGATATGTTACCGACCACTCTCTCGTCACTGGAGCGCAAGGATCAGGGTTTGCCGATTATCTTTGTATTCATTTTTGTCTTTAACACCTCGCATGCTTGGTGTCCTCTTCCCAGCACAGACTCTCTGATCTCTTCCATTCAGCCTGACTTTATATCATGTTAGAGTCGGGTTTGTGGCTTTACTCACCTTCCAAATTTACTTTTCATCCTTCTCAAAATTGTACAAAAGGATGACTGCACGGAGCACCAGGTTTATGGATTCTGACATAGGGCTAAAGGGAAGACACAAAGTAAGCAAAGTTGGGGAGGGTGGCTTTGCCCCGTCACATGGACACATTTTGGGACAAGGTCCCTTTTTTACAACCCTTAAGGTGCACTTCTCCAGACTGTGCACTAAACACGGTGGCACCCATGTCCTCTGTTGGACATTCCCCACCAGCCTGAGACGTCGATTGGCCTGAAGCCACATGACCACAGGCCAAACTTATCTTTGAAGAAGCCCCATAGGCAGAGATGTGTATGTCCACATATGATAAACTGTTTTATATTTTTTCTTCTCATACCTGTCTTAATTACATGTTACTTGTGATATGTTTTGTGATGACCCTGATGAAGGCCACAAGCTGAAATGTGTTGGTCTAATAAAGTTCTGGAGTGTTGCTGGCGGCTTAAGGCATTTTTTTATATCAAGATGATCTTGTGTAAGTCCCCATGATCCAAGCAGTGAGTAATTTGTAATATAAAGCAGTGGAAGCACATTACTGAAAATATTTGTAATAACTAATAACTCCTGAGAGGATGTCAGTCAGTTGGGTCGTCAATCAAACACTTTGGTTCATGTTCATCCAAAGGTTCCTCAAGGTTCCTGTTGATACTCATGGTTCCTAGAGATGACTGCTAATGTTTCTGGTGACCTTAACTCGCCATCAGCAACTAGTACAACAATTAGTACAAGCACACACAACACAACAAACACAATAGACGAAGCACACAGTACAATTACACAAGTTGACAAAGAGACTTCCAGGAGCAAGGTATCGAAAAATAAACAGGCGAGATAGGAAACTGCCCCCGTCTGCCAGGAGAATCATACATGACAAAACTAGTGCAAAACAGAACTGAACAAGAAAACAGACGTAAATAAGACAAAAGAACATGGGTGGAGGAGCCAGACTCAGTATATCAGTATAGTATACGGATGAAGACAGAGATTACACAGACTAGTAGTTGGGTCTCATCGAGCATTGTCAAAAATGGCTTCCACACCTTCTGGAAAAACCTTTGTGAGTGCCATTTGCTATAACAAATCTGTTCCATCCTAGCAATAGAAAGCATCTTGTTGAGCCACCTCTTGAAATGTCGGGGCGATGGAGACTTCCAGTTTAGTAATATTAAGGACTCCAGCGTTGTACCTGTATTCTATTAAGGTTCTAGGACTAGAATCCAGAGAGAGCTTCACTCATTAATGTTAAGTCTCTCTTTTTTTACTTTGGTATGAAATGCCATCAACATACTCAGTTGTATAGTTTGGACACTTAAATAACGCAACCTTTTGGGATTTACAGCCATTGAGTTTCTACCCCTCTACCAACAGCTCTTGGCTCTGTCCTTGCTGAAATGAAAAAGTGCTTTTGGCAATGTTAATTTTCTTACAAAGTTCATTCATTATAACTGTGTTTGTGCTCCATATTGTGTAGTGATGAAGACTGGAGAGAGTGGTCTGACTGTGTTCAGGCTCCTCACCAAGGAGAATCGCTGGAAATGGGTCCAGGCCAACGCCAGGCTGGTGTACAAGAATGGCAAACCAGACTACATCATCGCCACCCAGAGGCCTCTTTTGTATGTTCCTATGATCCCTTGATTTATGCAAAGATTTTAAGAGTTTATCCCAAGAGGGAAGCATGCTTTCAGTTATGTGACGACACATTTTTAAACATGTGTGACACCTATAAACACCCTCAATCATGGGAAAGTGGGTAAGAACCAAACACAAGCAGGAAACGTTGATACCGTGGTGAGGTCTCCAGATGATAATCATGTGTTCTGTCATTGTAGGGATGAAGAGGGAGGAGAACACTTGCGCAAGCGCTCCATGCATCTACCCTTTACCTACGCTACAGGTGAGGCTCTGCTCTACCAGTCCAACCATCCCATTGCAGGCTTTAGAGATGGAAGCCTGGAGAAAAACGGCAGCAAGTCGAAGAAGAGCCGGACTGACAGGCTGGTGAGGGATGGTCTGGACCCTGGCTCCCTCCTGGGGGCGTTAATGAGTCAGGATGAGTCGGTGTACGTTTGCCAGCCCGCCCTGGAGCCCAAAATGTCCTTCCACAGCAGCTTCTTTGGAGAGCAGATGGGTTTCTCTGACTCCGAACCACCCTCCAGCTTGCACAGAAGCTGGGACGAGCCAAGCAACGGCATGGTGGGTCCAGGCATCACAGAGCCAAACACAAGCTTCGACCCACTGCTTGCCACTCTGGACTCCCTCTCCTTGGAAAGCCAAGGTGTTGTGGACGCAGACGAGGGCGGGTGTTCAAACGGTGAGCTGTTCGGAGCTCTGGAGGGGTTGGGGCTGAGTGCTGAGGACCTGGAGCTGCTGTTGCTGGATGAGCGGATGATCAGAGTTGAGATGGACCCTGAACGCGTGCCCACTTTGGACGACCTGCTGACGAACGACGAGATCCTTTCATATATCTACGATTCCATAGAGGGAAAGACTGATTCCGCAGAGCACGGAGGACAGGTGCCTCCTAGTACGTCCTCAGCGACAGCCACAACACTGTCAATACCTGAAAGTAATCCCACCTCTGACGCTAATGTGCAAATGCAGTTTCCTCACCATAAGCCTCCCCTGGTGGGGCAGGCTCCCATCGTCCAGCTGTCCCAGCAGATGCAACAGCACCTCAACATGCGAACAGGTAAAGTAGCGCATGACTGGGGTCAACAGAGCGACCACTTGGCGAACACGATAGTCAACGGAGAGCTGCTGGGGCAAAATCAATCTATTCCCAACGGACAGTGGACTGCCCAAGACATTCTCACCAGTGCAGGGATACAACTAGACCCCTTTAACAAACAACAGACTATTTTCAATGGCAAGGCCTCAGAGCTGGATGGCGAGCTCCATCAGCAGCAGACACATCAACGCTACCTTCAGCAGAAGCAACCGAGGATGCAGAACCAGGTCTCGCAGCAGTGCCATGCCAAACAGAAGGCGGCCAACCTCAACGGACTGTGCGGCATCTCCAGCACGGAGCATTCAGCCGGGAAATCCCAGTGGCAGGACTTCGGATTCAGTGAGAGTCTGGGCAGCAACCCCTGCCTTGATAACAGCCAAAAACCTCTTACAAACACCTCACTAGATTCTTGCATGGATTATAGTATGCCTGACATTGACAATGCAGATTACACTATCAGCGGAAGTGGTTTGCTCGGGCGTAGCGGGCAGCAGCACGGGGCCGAGTCCATGGTCTCATCCTTTCAGGGGATGAACCACAAACGGCAGCAGGAGCAAATCCCGGTTCCTTTGGCCCAGGTCATCTCCAGCTTGTCGCAGTGCCCGCCCCCCAATGCCTCCCTGGAGCAGATCCTGGGAGTGGGCAAGCCCTGCCGGCAGCTGGATCACTACGGCATGGTGACCTCGGAGATGCCTCATGAGCCTAATCATAGTAAGGTGAGGTCACTGAAACACTGACACGCTGTTATGACAATGAAATCACAGCTAGCTAAAACAGTTTGAGTTTGGGTGTTCAGTATGTATACTTAATGCCTTTACGGAGCTTTCAACTGCATCCTCATGGTCTTCACCACTGGGGAAATGGTTCTTTGCAAAAAACAAACGTTATTATCAACATGTGTTTAAATTCTTTTCCTCTTTTTAAAGTTCAATACTTTGGTCTAGATCTGCAAAAATTAGTCGATTAATCAGTCTAAAGAAAACTATTTTGATGCTCAGTTACTTGTTTAAGTCATTTTTCAAAAAAAAAATCCCAAATGTTTGTTATTTCTAGGTAGTCAAAAGTGATATTTTACTGCATTTCTGGGTCTAACATTATATTAAAATGAATATTGTGGGTTTTTTGGCCGTTGGTTGGACAAAACGAGATATTCTGATGACGATATTCTGATGGGCATTTTTCAAAGTTTTCTGATGTTGTACAGATTTTTATCGACGAATTGAGAAAATCATACAGAGTAATAATCATGAGTTGCAGCCTTACTTTGGTCGTCAGTGTATTACAGTGATCCCCAGAGGACGCCTTCTAGTC
>NW_019174307.1:21427805-21444912 GCF_002260705.1 Seriola dumerili
GAAAATTTCCTACTAGACACTTTATTAAAACTTCAACCACAAATCTAAGAGCTCAGAGTGGCATCTTAAAACATATTAATCCACACTTAATTGATCACTTTAGCCAAAATCATTCCATCAATTTTGTAGAAAAAAATAACAGAAAAAGCCTGAGTCGGTTTGATTAATGTGACGTTCCAGTTTCCAGCAGTAAAAATCTGAATCTGTTTAGTATTTTTCGAGCCGGACACACATAATAGAACATAAAAGCACATAGACATACAACTAACATTTCAAACTTCTGTTTAAGAAAACGGGTAGGGGAGAAACTGATGCAATTCTTATTCAGTCTTGGAAAACTCGTTGCCACCCATTGTTTACACATCAAGAGGACCTGACCCCTACAGGCAAAGATAAAACCAACAATTACATGTAGTAATTGGAACTTTCATGGTACTGGATTTAGCACAAATCCTTTACAATCTCCTGTCATTCCTGCGTTCTTCCAGAACAAAACCACTCTAGAAAAAAAACAAAATAGGTGTGTGTCAGTCTCGGCCTTTTTCGTTGACGTTCACATTAGTAAATAGCAAAAAAGAAGAGGGGAAAGGAGAAAAACAAAGATTGGTTGCTGGACACAAAACATGATCTTTTTGTTCTCTCCAGTTTTTGCAATTCCTGAGCCTAATGGAAATCCCTTACAATTAAACAAAACCAACCAGACTGCTCTGAGAGAGGTCAGTAGTGCGATCATGCTCTGTCGTGACTCTTTCTTTTACACGGAGCGTAGCCTTATTGGAGTTTGCTCAGTTTTGTAGCTCGTAATTTGTTTATTCTTGGTACTTCCGCCCTAGGTCAGAAGCTTTGCATGACACACATGTTAAGAAATAAAAGTTCCATCTGATTACCTGAACAAGTTGATGCAAAAAGTGCCGCACCCTAGTCGAGGGAGGACTCTGACTGGACACACGGCGACCCAGATGTAGCCTTCAGGGCCAAGTTCCTTGTGATTGGTTCGTCCAAACCGTGCTGAGGGCCAGCACCCAGCACATGACAAAAATAAAAATAAATGCTTCACAGTTTTCTGCCTTGCATTGAGTCCTATGCTCTTATTCTTGCGGCTACACATGTGGAAGCCGGGAGGCAATGGACTAGATGCTTGGAAATTGATGTTGCGAATTTGATCCAATTTGATCAAGGGTTTAAAAGTGGACTGTGTAATCCAACAGTGTCGATTATTTTCAGGCTATTAAGTTGCTGCATGTCGTAGTTTTAATAATCAACAAACATCGTAGTTCCTATTCATAAGTGCGTGAAATAGCGTCTATTTTCATAAGAAATAATAGAAAAATAGCTACAAATTCATGTGACTTTATGCTTTTGAAAAAAATGCCGGAGGAATAAATGGAGTGAACGCGTGTCTAATAATAGTTGCCCTAAACCAAGTTAGCGCTTTGTCTGTGATTCCCTCCTTTGACGGAGTCAGGAGTTCACAATAAGGCATACTCACCAAAAATCATACACGCCCGTTTATTATAGTAATGAGAATCCCAATTGCGGTACTGACAAATAAGCCAGGAAAAAGATTTAAATCTGTGTGATAAAAGTGAGCGTTTATCGCCTGTGCACCATCAAACTTTACCAATACAAGCATAAACCAAATAAATGCATTAGGAAATAGTTGTCCTGCAGTAATATCATGACAGTAATCAAGCGTGCTTTAACAGGACTTCTGAAATGCTGTGCGAACATGTGAAAATGACCAGGTGACGGTGGTCATCCTTAATATAAAGTTCTTTAGGTGATGGGAGCAATGTGAATTAATTGAGTCTTGCAGTCAAATGTCCCCAAACAGGCTGGCCTGCCCAATAAGAGAAAATTCTGTGAGGTTAAAATGTTGAACAGTATTATCAGTAGGGAGGCTGCCCAGCTTGGAGCATGGTGGGCTGATACAACCATTTGAAAGTAAAAGGGTCACGAGTGTGAGTAAAATTATGTCGTAGTTCATTCTGCGTGTGTTTCCATATGCATCAAAATCGGACTAGGCAAAATTAATTCAACATATGACAACCTGGTGGCATAATATTTCGTGTAAAGTGTTCAATTAGTGGTTGGACTAGGTGGGAAAATTTATCTGAATGCTGTTTGGATGAAAAGTGAATTTACTGGCAGATTCAGCACGGCTGGCGATGACGATATTCTGATGGGCATTTTTCAAAGTTTTCTAATGTTGTAGAGATTTTTATCATGAGTTGCAGCCTTACTTTGGTCCTCAGTGTATTACAGTGATCCCCAGAGGACGCCTTCTAGTCACCGTGCTGATCTGCAGTATTTTCATCCAACACCAACAGCAGCTCAGATTTTCCACTAGTCCAACACTTTGACTTTATCACATATTAATGCCCAGTTGTTGTGATATTTGCTGTCAATGATCCTGACACACAGCAGATGACTGATAATTTACTCACACTCTGACCTTTACTCTAATGGTTGTGCCAAAATGTCCAACTGCAGCCTCCTAATGATAATCTGTCAACATTTAATACAGATTCTTATTGGCAGGCAGCTGTGACATTTGCAGATTTAATTCATGCTCATCACTAAAGGAACTTTATAATTAAGATGAACACCTCACTGTCATTTTCACATGTCCACAACATTCAGAATCCTGTAACACGCCTGTGATACATTTGATTAATGCGCCAATATTCCTTCATTCATTTGTTATGCTGTATTGTAATGTATGTGCAGGCGAACCTCACTTTATCACACAGATAAAACTGTTCTGCTTATTGTCAGTCCTTGGATTCATTATTATAAAGGGCAGTGTGATTTGTGAGTATCTTATTGTGACTCCTACTCACGTCAGGAGGTATCAGCAGCTAAATTGTTTAGGACTTGTTCACTCATTTATTCCCTCCATTCAAAGCTAAATCACATGAATTTATATCTTTTTATTCTTATGAAATAAGTATTTCAAGCTATGAAATAGAACTACGATGTGTGGATATTAAATAATGAGACTAATGCTGATTCGACTTTGATTAAAGTCCATTAAACCCTTGATAAATGGATCAAAATTGAATCAAATCAGATTAGTCATTGCTCCCCTAACACTGTGTGCCAGAATAAGAGAATAGGTCAATGCAAGGCAGAAATGTAAAGATTATTTTTATTTTCTGTCATGTGCTGGGTGCTGCCCCTCAGCAGGCTTTGGCCAATCACAAGAAATTGGCCTGAGCTAATATGGTCTGTGTCAGTCAGAGTCTCGACTGAGGGGCTGCATAACTTTCAGATAAATAAGGACTTTTTTAAAACTGTGTGTCATGCAAAGCTTCTCTAGCGGAGTACCAGAATAACAATATAGAGCTGGAAATGAGCATAATAGGTCCTCTTAAAGAAGAGGCACGGAGCTGTGCTTGTTCTACATCTGTGTTTGGTTTATTTAGGTTCATTACTCAGGATCCAAAAATGGAAAAGACATGTTGTGTCAGCACAATTTGTTTTTCTCTTCCTCTCTCTTTCTATTTGTGACGTACGAAAAAAGGCCGGGCTGCACTATTGTTTTCTAAGTGTTTGAAGACAGGATGACAGGAGATGTAAAGGATTTGGTAAATCCAGTACATGAAGTTCATTACTACATGTATTGTGGTTTCTTGCCTGTAGGGGTCAGGTCCTCTTGATGTGTAAACAATGGTGCAAGAGATTTTCAAGACTGATAAGAATGCATCAGTTTCTACCCGTTTCTTAAACAGAAAGTTTGAAATGTAGTTGTATGTCTATGTGTTTATGTCTATATGTGTGTCGGCTCGAAAATACTAAACAGATTCAGATTTACTGCTGAAACTGGACTCACATTAATCAAACTAGACTCAGGCTTTTCTGTTATTTTGTCTACCACATTGATGGAATGATTTTGGCTAAAGTGATCAATTAAGTGTGGATTAATAGTTTAAAGATGCCACTCTGAGCTCTTAGATTTGTGGTTGAGTTTATAAAGTGTTGGATTTTTCAAGCAGGCGCAGCAGACGATATTTTTAGAGCAAAAAATATGACTATTGCTTTTATACTCAAGCGTTTGTAATCATTGAAAATTGCTCTCACTGCCACAATTTTCACTCATTATACTCCTTTCAAAATAAATGCTCCTTTCCAATCCAATCATTACAACCTCACACTGCAGCCAAACATTGTTCAAACCCATTCTACTGTATTGTAAAGTCTAATAGCAAAGATGCCAGATACATCAGGCTGAATTTGGGTGAAATGTGTACAAAACAATACATGTTTCCTTTTGATTAAATGATACAAACGTACAAAAATGCAATATTTTCTTCCAAAGCTTCAATGAGGAGCTGGAACAAGCTGATAAAGCATATGTACAGTACGTGTATTAGTGCTCTAACCCTGAAGCCACTATCGCTATTAAGACGTACACTTCCATACATATATGACTGTATTTTATAATATCCCTTCCTGCTCTCTGTATTCATGACGTCCTCTTCCCTGCGCAGATGGAGAACGGCTGCATCCTGAACAGCGCTTACCCAGGAGGCTGTGCTCTGCCCAATGGGAACGGACCAGCGCCCCCTGCTGTCCAGATGCCCGTCCCTGAGACGTTGTCCAGCCTCCCCGACCCACCAGCCACGGGCTTCTACCTCTGACCGTCTGACCAGGAGCAGTCCTCTGTTCGTGGCCAGAAACACACGATGACTGGAGCAGCCTTATACATCTTGACACCACAACAAACAAAGCTGAATAAACGTAGGCCTATATTATGTTTTTCTTCTTTTCTTTCATTTGGAATTTGGAATTTTTTTCGTGTGTGTGTGTGTGTGGTGGGGGGGTTATTGTGTTGTATTTCAAGTCATATTATCATATGAGTCCTTTGTTTACAATAATGCAGTCAAGAGTGCTCAGTTGAGTTTATTTTAAGTGATACAGAGAGGTAGGTATGAGTTTTATAAATCTGCATTCAGATATAATACAAGCACATTTTAGATTTTGGATAGCTCTGGGATTTTAATTATTCACTATTTATGACATTTCATGCAGGAATGTGTTATATTTTATGTACCATGAAAGATCAAGATAACACGAGGAAGTGAAGCCCTGAAACATTTGGATCGACAGGGGGTTATTGGTGGGTCAATGACTGATACCACTTGACCACTGGAAGTTCAATACAACCCATCCTTTGCAGTAGGTTAACGGATTAGATTTATATTTTGTCATTTTTTGAAGCAAAAATAGTTAATAACATTTCCTGGTTCCAGCTTCTCAGATGTCAGGATTTGCTGTTTTTCTTTCTCTTTAATTAAATTGAACATCTTTGAGTTTAAAACTGTCATTTGGATAAAATAAGTCACATTGCGTGACATTTTACAGACAAACCGATTCATCGATCAATCAAGAAAATAATCAGCATATTAATCGATAATAAAAATAGTTGCAGCCTTGAATTGTAAGATTCAAAAACCAACAGAAGCAGATGAACTGAATTTCATGAATGTACAGAAACAGAAAGGAGAGGGTCTGACCAATCTGACCAAGCACCAAATGTAGTTCTGTCTCTTTTCTAATTTGGTATCAGGGTTCAGACGATGTGCTTTGCTTTGTATCTGAATGCAACACACACACACACACACACACACACACACACACACACACACACACACACACACACACACACACACACACACACACACACACACACACACCACCCTGTCAGTGTAACTCCATCGTTTCTCCAGGTTTTTTTTGTTTGTTTTTTTTGGTTACCAGCAGTTGACAGGACATCAGCACCGCTCATAGTTTTTTTAGTCATGCAACAAGAATGTAATCTTTCAGTGTTCGGTGATTTCTTTGTTGAACGGTTTCATTCGTCAACAATGAGATTAATCTGTGTATGTTTGAAAAAAGTATAGAATATGGAAATTATGGCTAGAAATATCCTGCACTTTATTTCAGGCACCCACTTAATGCAGATCTGTAGTCAGGGATACTGGGGTTATAAAATCAACAGACCCTGTTTTTATTTTATTTTTTTGTTCTTTTTTTTTTTTTTGAAGCAACTGATGGAAGTTGGACCAGTTTGCATTTTTTATTCTTACGTTGAGGTACATTTCAGGTGATGGGTTAATGTCCTCACAAGCACAAACACTCCTGTACAATTGTTAGTGTCATCATTTTCATCTTTCTCCACTTGAATTATTAAAATTATTATTATTTTTTTGTTGTTGATAATGTTGATAATCTTGGACCTCTGGATGAGTTTTATTTCTTTTTTTTTATTTTGGTCTTTGTTAAAAGTTGAACTGACTTGATTAGAAGAAGTCACGTAATTTAAATTTTTCTGTATTTATTCATGTCCTACAGCAAGTAAGCATCCTGGATTGTTTTGAAGTTGATGTGTAAGACATTTTCTTGAACAAAAAGAAACATAGAAAAAGAAAATGTAATCCTTCGCCGTTCTCTTGCTAAGCAGTAGTTGCACCCGCTCTCCTGAGGGAATCAACAAAATCTTTTTTTTTTTCTTATTCTTTTTATTTTTTACAGTGAATCCAGACCCAAATCCATTACAGTGAAATCAAACCCGAGTTTTTAAAAGGAAAAGTCTGACATCTTAGGAAATCATCTTGTCGGAGGCAGTGAAGATGGCTATAAAGCAACAAGTCCTCCAACCCTCGAGTGCCTCCTGAAATATCGTCCCTAAGGCGACGGGCGTCATGGTTAGTTGTCATGGTTACAACAATAAACACGCGGACCGATCCGAGAGCGGCGTACCTACGTACCGTCGCCTTGGTTACTGTAATAACGGTCACAGCTTGGTTAGGTTTAGGCACAAAAAACTACGCGGTTAGGTTTAGGAAAAGATCGTGATATGGGTTAAAATAAGTACTTCCACAACATTAGACGATCTCTGTTGTCATGGTTACAATAATAGCAACGTGGTTAACTTTGTCCAACAACATAAACTGCTACTTTAACGTGAGAATTGAACACTGCTCACCTGTGTTTTCTTCACTCATTCTTTCACCCTGACGCGGACTTTGTCGCGCAATGTATTACGTCAACGCACTTTTCCCTCTGCTCCCGTCATAATTACTACGGCCGCTAGATGACACCTAACAACAAAACGTAACTGCACAAACGACCTATGGGCTCGTTCCAATGATGAGGACACTGGATCTCCTCACCGGATATGTCGCCTGAGTTAAAAGACGAACATATTTCCCCCAAAATGTCAGACTTTTTCTTTTAAATGGTAGCAAACTTGGTGATATATCAGGTCAGTAACTTCAGGTCTTGGGGGGTAGTTACAGAATGACAAACACTGAAAAACCAAATGTGAGTATTAAAAAGAGATCTCTACTGGACGGATACAGTTCTGAATGTTTCTTGTACATAGTGAAATGACTGGAAAATGATGCAGAGTAGAATTATTTCATCAAGAAGGTGATGCTGAAAAGAGATTTCCATTTAATTGTTCAAAATAATGTCATTACTGTTGGTATTAATATTATTGCTGTAATGTTTTATGTTGCAATGTGATACACACGTGGTTACATGTCATTCAGATTGACTTTGTTTCTTTCCCTTTCTTTTTCTACAGCAGAAATGTTTGCTATATTTAATATGATTAATGTGACTTATTAACAATGTGAAAAAAAAATGTGTGTGTATATATAAACAAGGCAAACCAGCTTTGACAAATACAGGTATGTACATAGTTTTACGTCAAGTCACTTGTTTCAAGCACTATTTTTAAAACACATGCTTATCAAACTCCTTTGTTGATTCTTTTTTTTTTTTTTTTTTTTAAATTGTAAATAGTCTCTCATCACAAAACACTGGACTCTATGACAGCCCGAAAATGGTGCCATACTACTGAGACTTGTTAAATAGGCTCTAATGTTGGAGAGTTTAATTTTGTCTTTTTGCTTAGCCACGGTAACGTTAACATGCTAACAGGACAAGGTGTAGATGTTGCAGGTTTGACCCGTGTCCTTTGACTGCTTGTTTCAAATGTATTATTTTTTTCTTCCTTTTGAAAATAAAAGGATTTCTTCAAATCACAGCGGGGAAAAAAACACAAACATCTTGCGAGCATACAACTCTGACCACTCATGCGTCTGCTTCTCTCTGAGTCCTCCAGTTTTGTATTCACTCAGACAGTAAAACGGCAGCAGGGGGTGTCCAACCTTTGTCAGTGACTCCTACCTGTGGACCCCTGACATGTAAAGGTGCTATATGTGTGTAGCATTTTAACATCAATAAATCATTACCACATTAACTCTGAGAAGTTTTAATATTACCGTTACAAAAGCACCGCCATGGCTGCAGAGTATGACCTTTAAATATTAGAAGTACTAGTCAGTTCAACGATCGTGCCACGGCAACATGATGTTAAAGGTATATTATTTTCCACTTCTGTGTTTTATTTGAAGTGTTGATCCATGAGAAGATATATTTGTGGTTTTAAGAACCAAAAACCATCTCAGTGTAGTTTTACATCTCCTCTCACAGGCTTCTCTCTGGAGCTCTAGTAACAACAGGTCGTTGAGCCAATCAGAAGAGAGGAGGCTCTGAGCCTCTCTTCTGATTGGCTGATTGTTCTCTCAGTGCTCCAATAAAAATATAGCAGATTTCAGGTAAACACTCAGAGAAACCAAATCTTGCAGGGTTGGATGGTGGGCCCAGGTGGGCGGGGCTTGGGGCGTGGCTGAGAGCACAGTAACTTCTGTGAATCATGGGAATATTGTCTCAAAATTTTAAGAAATCTATTACTAAAAAATCTCTGGAGCTGCAGCAGAAACTAATCATCTGTTCCTCGGCACATGTCCTAAACTTGTCAGGACAGGACCAGAAACATAAGCTCCTTGGCAGTGGTCACAGATTCAAACAGATACAGTATTGTGTGTATGTGAAATACTGAGTTTAATCATCAGCTGCTCAGTGGTCTCTGTGAAACACAAATTTACCTCCTTATCAAACCGTTCCCAAGAATTTTACATCAAAGATTCAGCTGCTGAACCAAAACACAACTCATCTGTCATCAATAGTCAAATTAGTTGATCATTTACAAAATCACTGATTTACCTCCAGTTACTCAGTTAACTAACATCTCTTCAAGCTGCAACAGAAAAGCCTGATGTGCTGCTACTGCTTTCGTCTTAAATCAGAGCATCAAATCAGTGACACTGAAAATAAGTGATGTTTTGTTTTCTTTAAATGCAGCGCTATTTTCATCCTTGGCCACAGAGGTATAGATATGGTAAAGCACAAATCACCCGAGGCTGGCTTGATTCACTTCTGCTACAATATTAAAAAATCAGGCCTCAAGAGGGCAGAGGGTTGAGCACATACATTATAATCCTATTATCAGCAATCCAAGATTTACATTCCATACAGTCATGCATTATTATTTTTCGAGTTAAAGCCAATAATAGCGCAAATTAATGTGAAGGTTTTGAGATGAATGTCAGAAAGACGCAGTGGAGATGTCACTTTGAGTCTCCTGAGGGCGTAGGAGGATATTTCCAGGGTGAGGCTGAGTGGTGGTTGGAGGGAGGTGGAGGGGGCACTGGAGCTCTCCTTGTATAAGCAAAGACACATATTGAGTCATTCTGATCTAACAAGGCAAAAGAAAGAACAATGGGAGTAAATGTGCCGGAGGGAAGTGTCACAGATACAATGTTCAGTGTGGCGATTTGTCAGGGCGAGTCGGCTGCACCGACTGCAGGCATATTTAGATAATAACTATCCAATTAGAGTCTCTCTGAAGTGGAGGGAGAGGAAATTGCTGCCTGGGACAAGTGAATCATCACCCCAGTGCATCTGCTTCCCCCCTCTCTGAGCCTGTCATGGCCTCGCTGTGGTTTTCATGGGACGTCAAACAGAGCATAGAAAGAGAGCTTCCTTTGAGGCCCAGAGAGAAACATCCTGCACGCAGGGACGCATTAATGCACATGTCTTAATTAACAACTGGGGGTGTGGGTAGTTGCTGCTGAACTTGTGGACAAGAGGTCTTTTACAGAGCAGACAGATGTTACCAGATGTGGAAAGTACATTTCCTCAAATACTATTGTTCTTTACTAGAGTGTTTCCATTTTCATGCTAGTTTTTACTCCACTGCATTTATATGACTGATGTAGATACTGTTTACTTTTCATATTAAGATTTTACATTAAAATATGTTAATCTTATATGAACATTGTCACATATTAATCCAATGGTTCCCAAACTTTTTTAGCTAGTGGCTCCATATGAAAAACTGCGTGTGCTGTTTGGGCCCCTTGTCACATTTCTGTGAATGACTGTTGGAGGCCCAAGGAAGTAAAACTCTTAAAGTTAAGTAAAAGCAATAATATAAATGTGTTTTTATTTCTTACCTGCAGTATATACCAAGCAGTAGGCTTCACCTAGTTAGAACTAGCTCCACCTCAAGCAGCTAAAACAATAAAATGCTGGTTATGTATTTAAACATCCATTACCATAACGTAATATATATATAAATATATATACTCCTCACAGGGGGCAATGTCCTGCACAGTTTAAGTAGCCTACATTTTGCTGCTAATATGTCTGTACTTTTTATTTATGTGAGATTTTAAATGAAGAACTCCAACTTGTAATAGAGTATTTTTACATCAAGGTATTGGTATTTTTACTTAAGTAAGCAATCCATTAACAATGGTCAATTCAATTGACCCAGTAAACCATGACAATATCATACTGCTGTCATTCATTTTATTAATACACCTGTGCTTTTCCATGAACAGGAAACCCCTGTCTCAGTGATATATTGTAGATGCTGTGTGATGACATTGACCTGCTCAATCCTGCACAATCCTGCACAGCCTCACAGGTGTTTTCAGTTACTGCAGCGGTTGAAGCTGGGTGGAGCCATGCTGGGAAACACATGAGCTCATGAAGCAGGTGCATGAAAACTAACAGGAGAGTGAGGAGTGAAGATGTCAACCAGTCATTGAGATGGCACACACCCACACAGTCCTGCACAGAGGTTTAATCAGGTAAGTAAGTGGAAACACCTGTGCGGGGGGCACTGTGGCTCTAAAGTATGAGACTTAAGAAACAAGGTGGTGGAGGTGATCAGAGGTGACAGTTTTTACACTGTTATGTTATGTTATGGTAAGGGGGTGGGGAATGCGTCATGTCACAACTATAGTAAAACAAGAATGTGGGTGCGTGTTCATGTTATCTCATATCTTATGTTGTCCCATGTTCACCTGTTCAAATATAGTTGTTTGTAATATTATTCTTCTTATCCATTATAATTACCCTTTGTCCTTTTTTGGTTTATTAAAATGCATCATTTATACTTCATAAATTGGACTGGAAACCTGACTTTTCAACAGTTAAATAAAAAAAAACGAATTAAAAATAGATAGAATCAGTGGTCTGAGTCGCCCCCTGTTGTTCGTGTTGGGTACTACACTCATTTTCATAGTGGTTTTCTTGGGGGGGGGGTCAGGGTCTGTGGGATCACTTTAACGGCCATTTGGAGGATTAATAACCTTATATATCCAATGAAGGAACAGCTTTCATCCATAAAAGTTTTTTTTAAGTTTTGCTTGCTTTCCCTGAGAGAGACCGTTTGTAAAGCTAAAATCCAATTCTCTTCCCTTCTGTTGAACTTATCAAGCAGATTACCACTTTGTTCAATTCGCTACCTTTTCATCCCTGCAAACTTAAAACATAATGCAATGATATCATAAGGAGCTTAACAGTCTTTAGTGTATGAGGATGTTACAGCTCAGTCTCTGCATTAGAAACCATTGAGTAAAGGCTTTAGGAGAGTCTTCTTTGTGTTTCCTTTCAGGCTTTTAATATGCAAGGACTGGACTGGAGACAAGGGGCACCAGAGGGCAGCAGCAATAAAAGAGCGGTGAGATAGTGGGCTTAAAATTCCACATTAAGGTTCATGACCTTCTGCAAGGGTGTGAGGGAAAATCATTTCCTCTGGACTGTTTCTGAATGTCACCTCCTCACTCTCATTTCAGGACACATCTTAGATCCTCCCTCTGAATTCATGTCTGTAAAACACAAAGAGAAAGGATTCTGACAAAAGAACACAAACAAACCAAAAAAAAACAATGTTTGTATGAGATGAAATATAGGAACGGAGGTGTTAGAAACTATTGCAAGAGGACAATGATTCAACAGGCTGATTCTTTTAATGTGATAATCTGTCCTGAGTGACCACAGCCAGTCTCCAGTGTCAGTGAACAAGTCAGCGAGCATGCAAGTGGTCTATCATTTAGAAAAGGCCAAAATCTCCCATTAAGACTGACTTGAGAAAGGCTTTAATGAGGCCCTCTGGGGCTGTCAAGTGTGAGGGAAAAATACCATATGATAATAACATTACACAACGACCTGGCTGTCATGTGCACCAGTGCCCACTAGGTGGCAGTAACACACAGCGAGAGGCAAAGACACTGGAGCAGCTTGTGCACGGCCTCCATGCTGATGAGGTGATGTGTTAAGTGAGGGGAGGAGAGGCTCAGCCTGGCAGGAAGACCAGAGGAGGAGGAGGAGGGTGAGTGGGAGTGACAGGGAGATGTAAAACATGGTTACCTCTGGACAAAGGCCAGCATACAGGCCTCCTCCTGGCCGGTACTAAAGGTGGAACAGGAGGAGAAGAGCTTGAATTACTTTGTCAAAAATGTCACTTACACCACAACACGTATGTCACCTAAACTGAAACACAGCGTGGATACAACAGGTAAAAGGAGCAGAATAGTGTGTCCATCCATTATTTTGATGTAAAATTCTGAATTAACAAAACTACCAGCTACCAAAGGATCACATACTGCCTTAAAAAATCACTGCCACATTCTACATTTGTGGCTGTTCCTCCTTTGTGGGAGGCACGACAAGCTAACAGACTGACATATCTTAGCCTTAGAAATTTGTTTGGGCTAATGTGCAATCCTGCAAAGACACGCAAAGTTAGCATTCTCTGGAGTTAGCTACCTCACAAATGTCCACCAGTATTAATTTATTCTTTTAGCCCTGGTTTGGTCTTCACAATTGTGTTTGTCTGTTTAGCACTGGACAGGTTTACTGAAGCTTTTTATTCTGAAAATGTCCGTCTGTTGTTGCTAAAGCAGAGCTAATGTGAGTGTTGAGATTAATGGAGCTATTTGTAAGTTTTGCTATCGCTACATAGCCAACATTAGCATTAGCTGATTAGCTGTTTACTTACCAGTCTGGAAGAAACGTTACAAGTTCAGCGCCAAACTTCATTGTGGAAAGCAACCATTTTGTTTTGCTTTCTATTCTACTTCTTTTCTTCTACTGAAGTTAGCACGCTAACCAGCTAGCCCCAGCCTGTCTCACCACTTTCCGATAGCAAGTCACTGTAGCCTCCAATCTGCCCTGAAGACGCAGCGCTGCTCGGACTATTATAACCTCTTGTATTATATAGACAACGATGGCCAAAGCTTTTTTATCACCATCCTGGAAAGAAACCATGTTCGACGACAGACAAAACCAAATAGTAAATGTGCAGTAATACCAAGACAATTTTTTAAAAAGATGCTAACAAGCTAAGTGGAACTGCAAAGTTTGGTGATAATTTTCTACAGCTTCTTCACAGTAAATATAATTTATTGATAAGTGGCTCTTTAAGGACCATAGGTGTAGAAAGGATACTACTCTTCATCATGGCCCAGCATCACCAGAGGAGTCTGGACCTTTATTCAAACTACAAGCTAACAAAAGGAGCGAATTAAGCCACCTGGATAACAACTGAACGGGCAGATTGTAGTGGAGAATGTGCAGGTAAAGCTTCCACCCTATTTTTAAACAGGCAAGCTGGACTTTAATGAAGCACACATCATTTCCAGTATGTCGCAGGTGCGTTACTACCAGCCAAGCACTGTTCAAATGATTGTATCAGCAAGGTTACAGATAAGTAAAACTTTTATATTTCTGTGGATGAACAACTTCAAAAGCCTCTTGTTGAAATGTCATCTGAGGGACATCAAGATCATTTTCTGCAGTATTACTGAAAGGATCGTCTTTGTTTGGCTGAAGTGCCAGATATTTATGCAAATGTTCCCACTTCATCCTGAAAAATGGTTGTGAATACCTCCTGAATCAGATTTGTGCAAAACCTTCACATCTATATTTTTTCTGTAAGAGCTAATGTATCAAGACACTGAGTCAAAAGAATTAACTCTTAAATTGGCAAATCCAAGCTTCTGGACTGAGACTTCTTTTCATATCTTTGTTTTTTGTTTTGTTTTGTTTTTTTTTGTGGTCCTGAAGCCGTCACAGAAGATGAAGAAAGACTCATTGTTGATGCAGAACATTTCCAGACTTCTACAAGCCACAACCTCAGCATCATAAACAACAGAGAATGGAGATCCTTGTCGTGGAAGAAAGAATTGTGCAAGCATAGTGTCGCCCTGATTATGGAAATAAAATCACAAGGAATTATTCTCAGGATCACAATTTATATCCACAACCAGTCTCCCAGCAACTTGGTTTAGAGCAGGTGGACGAACTGACCGAGACAAAATTACATGACTGATAGTAAATAAGAAACTTTATGTTTTTTTCCATTTACAGATTTTGTTTTATTTTCTTGACTCAGCTTTGATCTGAGGAGAAGAGGTCAAAGTATTTAAGATTTTGATTTTCTGTCGTCACATTCAATGGAGATAAATTTTGGAGAGACAGTGAGGGGTGGACAGAAGTAGCAGCACTACGCCTCCAAGCGCTGGTTGGACCTGGACCAAGAAAACATCTGTGTGCCACTGAGACCTGGAGAGAGGACAGACTACAGATACACATCATTCACTACGACCTCAAGGACACTAAGAGATGGTGAGTGAGGATGAAGCCATGATGAAGGCAGACAACACACAAAATGCAAGAGGAAACAGAAAAAACAAAGACAACCACCTTCAAGAAGACATGTGTATCTATACACAAAAATAAAATGTAGGCTACTGAGCGTGTTCATGCTCCCCACAGGATGAACTCACGTCAAGTCGGTTCCTGTAGCGCCACCATCAGGGCGAAATGTCAAGCAAAGAAGACCTGTTCAAATTCAATTAAAAAACACTGAAACGTACAACTTAAATTAAACTTTAAATAATAATAATAATAATAATAATAATAATAATAATAATAATAATAATAATAATAATAATAATAATTATAAGGAATTGCGGTTGACAATAATTTATATTTGCTTTGACACACACATCATTTCTTGCTAATAAAGGTCAATGGATTGAATTGGGAGAGAGCGAGAGAGAGAGAGAGAGAGCGAGAGAGCGAGAGACAGAGGGAGGGGAGGGGAGGGGAGGTACGGGGGGAGAGGGAGGGAGGTAGAGAGACCCTGGCGGACAGCAGCAGAGGGAGGTTGGACCGGGAACAATAGAGAGAAACGAAGCCAGCCCTGAAACACCAAACAAACCGAGAGGGCGACAGAAAGAAAGAAAGCTAGAGCAGGGGATGGAGGGAGAGGGAGGGAAACTGAGAACATGTAAGGAATAAAGACGCCAGGATTTTCCGGAGCGGAGGGTTTTATTTCTGTCTTTTCTTTGTCGGTGGATTGTATTGAACCGGATTCCGGTATGAACCCTGCAGAAGCGGCCGAGGAGGCGCCCAGCGACCCCGACACTGATGCCTTCTACAAAACAGGTAGGAAGCACCGGGCTGCAAATCACACAACAACGACAACAACAACAACAACAACAACAACAACACAAAATCTGAACCACAAAGCCATCACAAGTGAGAGCCGTGTGAACGGGCACAGGAGACCCAAGTGAACATGAGCAGAAACCTGCAGGAAAATCAGTGGAAATCTGGTGAGTGCCGTTCACAGAGGCGCTGCCAGATGGAGATCAGGAAGAGGAGCGTTAAGATTCAGCTTGAAACAGCGTTAAACGGCACTCTGCATGCAGCTATCTGAGGGTTTTTACATGCATTTACAGTGTAATTGTGTGTGTGTGTCTGTCTGTGTGTGTGTGTGTGTGTGTGTGTGTGTGTGTGTGTGTGTGTGTGTGTGTGTGTGTGTGTGTGTGTGTGTGTGAGAGAGTGTGTCTGTGTGAGCTCGTGTGATGCTGATGGTGTCTTACAAAGGAAAAGAGGAAGAATCACAGCAGATCAGCAGATATCTGTTCAATAAGCTAATGATGGTGTGTGTGTGTGTGTGTGTGTGGTTGTTTTAGGGCTTTAATAACCACAGTGTGTGTGTGTGTGTGTGTGTGTGTGTGCGCGCGCGCCACAGTGTGTGTCTGAGTCTTACACTGATTCATTTAGAGAAAGAAAACACTGATCATTCTGGCTAAACTGATCCAACACGGTCAGAAGGTGAGAGAAAGTGTTTGTGTGCAGGATGTAATAATGGAGACTGTGTGTGTGTGTGTGTGTGTGTGTGTGTGTGTGTGTGTGTGTGTGTGTGTGTGTGTGTGTCTGACACTTCTACCAGAGCCTAATGGCTAAACTGGAGCTGCAACTGTCAATTCTTTTCATCATTGATCCATCTATTAAGTCAGTTAATCTTTCACTTTCATTTCCAAAGTGGCGTCTTGAAGCTGCTGCTGTTTGTCTGACCAGCAAACAGAACATCGCACTGACGGCAAGAAGCAGCAGCTGGAATCAGATGATATTTGGTATTTTTCACAGCTGCTGAAATGACCAGTCGATTCAGCAGCAAATAAATATAAGACATTGATCGTCGATCAGCCACTTAAATATGAGGATTTGCTGCTTTTCCCTCTCATGTATCGAGGTAAACTGAATATCTGGTTACACAAAACAAGGGTTTGAAGACCAAAGTAATAACCGATTGATCAGCTGATCAATTTCTAATGAAAATTGTAAGTTGCAGCTCTGATTTTCACTTCATAAGAAACTGAATTAGAGTCATTGATTCATTTTATTAAGTGATTAATCAGATGTAAGTATAAGCATGTGGGGTAGAGCTGTGTTTCCAGTCAGCTGTCATGTGTGTGTTGGATACTGACACTGCTAATCAGGGGTCAATAATGGAAACGAGCCTGAACACAGTGACATAGTGTCTCAGGGTTACATGACTTCAAGTGTGTGTGTGTGTGTGTGTGTGTGTGTCACAGTCTTA